>NW_012267313.1:6888544-7050198 GCF_000151885.1 Dipodomys ordii | reverse complement strand
CCCAATCTGTGGGCTTTCTATTGATCTTGCTAGCTATGTCCTTTGCCATGCAGAAGCTCTGCAACTTCATGCAATCCCATTTGTCCAACCTTTCTTTGATATGTTGTGTTTCTGGGTCTCTATTAAGAAAATTTCGGCCTGTGCCAAGGAGACCTAGGGTGTCTCCTATTCCTTCCTGTAATGTTTTCAGAGTGTCTGTTTTGACTCCAAGGTCTTTGATCCATTTGGAGTTGATTCTGGTGCAGGAAGATATATAAGGATCTAGATTTAGTTTTCTACAGGTGATTAACCTGAACAATTGTTTTATAAACAATGTTAGGTAGCATCATTGTCTTCAAAGGAAGACATTTGTGATGTGTTCATTCTCCAGTGTGTCATGCAACAAAGTCCATAAATTCCAGACAAAGCCCTATATGCCACCTTGATCTAATACTTTCTTTGTATTCATTTTTTAAGTTTGGATGGAATGGAACCTCCCTTTTCTTTTCCAAAGGATGAATTGTAGAAAAATCTCAACTATTATCCTATTTCCATAGAATAAAAGTATGTTTTTTGAGCTCCTGGCACAGAGTTCCTAAAGACTTTTGTAATTGCCTAAGTGAATGTGGTGATAACAGATTCCTTTTTGGTTATTGTTCACAATCTCTTTCCAACCACACCTGAGGTGACTTTAGAAAGCCCCTCGTGTGGCTCAGATTTGGGCAGCCCTGTGGTCACAGATTTGACACTGTCATCCTTACTCCCACTGGAAAGGGGGGAGAGGGGCAGAGACTGACAATCACCAATAGTCAAATCATGCATTCAATCAGATCTATGTGAGGATGCCTCCGTGAAACCTCCAAGTATGGGGTGTGGAGAGTATACAGCTTGCTGAACATGCGGAGGTGCAAAGAGGGTGGTGAACTAGCTCCATGCCCTTTCCTTTAGACCTTGCCCTGTCCCTCCATTCATCTGAGTCATCTTTTCAAATACACTGGTAACCTAATAAGCAAATTACTTCTTGAGTTCTGTGAACAATTCCAGCAAATCAAGTCATCAAACCTAAAGTGGAAGTTATGGGAACCTCCAGTTTATAGCAGAGGATCAAGAGATCAGGTCAGAAACTAGACTTGCAACTGGCATCTGTAGTGGGTACAATGCTGGGGGACTGAACCCTACACATTTGTGGGCTGTGCCACTTCAAGTGGGCGCTGTCAGAATTTCATTGAATTGAGGACAAGAATTTGTATCCATGGAGAATTGGAGAACTGCTTACTGTGGAAATCAGAAAACAGTATCTTACAAGTCTGCTGTTCAAAGTGAAGATAGAGTAGTAGCAGATAAATGTAGAGGAAACATCAATTTTGTTCAGTCAGCTGGACATGTCTGAAAATTTGTTGATTTTTGTCTTCATATTGGAGTAAGGCATGAATATTTATAAAGCTCTAGATTATCCTAATTGATTACTTTGTCACCTAGCAGCTGGTTTGCTCTTTGATAGCAAATATCGTTAACATACGCAAGGAGATGTGGTCAAGACCAGTCATTCTTTTGTTTTATTTTTACGCTTGTACCTCAAGTTCTTTCTTGGCCTTTTCTCTCAAGGCTGAAGCTCTACAGCATGAGCCACACCTGTATTTCTGGCTGTTTTTGCTGGTTAGCTGGAGATAAGAATATCACAGATTAGTGTGCCTGGCCTGGCTTCACACTACAAATCTCCCAGCCTCCTCAGTAGCTAGGATTATGGTTGTGAGCACTATACCTGGCAAGAATCCTTCCTTTGATTCTGTATTCTTATCCAACTCTTGCTCCATTTTCTCTGCTTCTTTTAATAGATCCCTCCTCTAGAATGGTCTATAGTTTCTGATTCTAGTTTATCTCCTTTCATTCTCTAATGAGACCATCTCAAAAAAGCTTTTACTCCATTATTTCATTAAAGATGCTCTTGCCAAGGTCATGATGATCCTATGGTACTAAATTCAATTGCAACTTGTCCATCCTCATCTTTCTTAACTTTCTTCTCCTCTACAACAAATAAAGCCTAACTTTAATGTTGTTTACCACTACCTTCTTCTTTAGTTTCACTCCCCCTCACCCCCACCCCCACATCATGGAAGACTTATTTATCATCCAGTTATGAAGGATAGCTTCTCTGGGTGCACTAATCTAGATAGACAATTGTTATTTTCAAGGCTTGGAGCAATGTCTTTCCATTCACTCATTGCATTAAGAGTTTGTGTTAAAAAAAAATCTAGACTGAGGAGCTGAGAGACAGAGCCCAGGCCCAGAGTTCAAGCCCCATGACCACCCTCCCCATCCCACAAAAAATCTAGAGTTATTCTAATGGGC
Source organism: Dipodomys ordii (assembly GCF_000151885.1). Classification (NCBI taxonomy): domain Eukaryota; kingdom Metazoa; phylum Chordata; class Mammalia; order Rodentia; family Heteromyidae; genus Dipodomys; species Dipodomys ordii. The sequence goes on along the minus strand of NW_012267313.1, from coordinate 7,047,870 downwards.
TTGCCATTATATGTGACTTATCTCTCTTCATTGCAGCTTTCAATATTCCTTATTCTGCATATTAAATATTTAAATATATTATGTCAAGGAGTGTTCTTTCCCTGATCTTGTCTAAGTCTCCTCCATCTGAATGACCTCTTTCTTGAGGTTGGGGAAGTTTTCTGCTATTATTTTATTGAATAGCTTCTCAGTGTCTTTAGTTTATATCTCATTTCCTTCTATACCTACCACTTATAGGTTTGATTTTTTTGGTAGAGCCCGAGAGATACTGTAAATTCCATATGTATTTCCTTAGTGTTTTCAGTGTATTTGACTGATATACTTCTTCCACCTTATTATTAATCCTTGAAACCTTATTTTTTACTTTGCTGTGTTCTATCAGCTAGTCTTTTAATCTATTTTTTTTAAATTGGGCGATTGAACTTATCATTTCCAGGACACCAATTTGATTTGTTTTCAAGATATTTATGTCTTCATCAATTTCCTCTTTCATATCCTACATTGTCTTTTTTGTTTCATGCAGTTGTTTGAATTCTCTAATGGTTGATTTTCATATTCTTTGAGTTTATTCAGTAGCATATAGAACTCCTCCTTAATTTCATTTATCATTTCTGCCATTAGTTAATTTTTTGTTGTCTGAAATATCTTTTTTAATATTTTTTATTGTAAAAATACTTTACAGGGGGGGTTACAGTTACATGGGCAAGGTAATGAGTACATTTCCTATCAAGCATTGTTGCCTCTTCCTTTTTTTTCCCCTACCATCCTTTCCCTCCCACCTCCACAACTACACTCCCCCTCCCAACTACAACCCCCCCATTGTAAAGTTTGTTTTTTTTACCATAGTGTCTTGTACATCTCATTGTTACAATGGGTCAACCTATATCCCTATTTAAACATTTTGTTTTTTTCCCTACCCCTTCACAAATTAGACCAACATCAAATACAGTGAAAACAGGGTTATACTGTGGGGGAGGAGCATACAAAGCAACAACAAAAAAATCACACGGTACATTATAAATATGTTAGACACAATAGCAAAAAAGAAAAAACCACTTGTGTCCCTATCTTGGGGTTCATTTCACTTAACATCATCTTATCCGGTCATATGTACATAGCTTTTGACCTTTTCTGCTTGTCCCAGACATATACTAGTTATTGCAGATAAGGGAAACCATGGGACCTATGTTTCTTTGGGCTTGGCTTATATAATTTTTCCCAAGTCTTTCTATTTCCTAACAAATGGGTCCATGCCATTCTTTCTGATATAGGCATAGAATTCCACTATACACACACACACACACACACACACACACACACACACACACACACACACACACACACATATATATATCATATTTTCTTGATCCATTCATCTACTGAGGGGCATCTGGGTTGGTTCCATATCTTAGCTATGGTAAATAATGCTGCAATAAACATTGTTGTGCTGGTAGTTCTAGTGAAATTTCTTTTTCACTATCACTTAAGTCCTTTATTGTAAAATTGTTGGCTTTTGAGGGAGACATATTGCCTTGTTCACAAATTTAGTGATTTTATTTTGTTTGCTGGGATTTATGCATATTAGAACAAATTTTGTTGGAGATATCATTTCTCGTGTCCTTTAGTTGGTGATTTCTCACAACTTATGTAAGACTCTGATTAGTAGCTGGGTTGTGATATATTTTTTCTGTTACTAGATTGGAAGAGCATGGCTCAGCTATTAAGTAATCAATTCCAATGCTTTAGACACTGTATTTTTTTATCTCTTCTCCACTCAGGATAAGGAAACTTGGCTACAAAAGCTATTGCAATCAACAAACCACAACTTTGTGCATATAACAATCCCTAAAGAAGATTAGTAATATGCAGGTGGACCTGTTGCAACAATGAGAAGTACAAGTTGTCATGTTGAAAATGAGCTTTACAACGTTGGTGCGGGGTGGGGGGGGAGGGGAGGGAGAATTGGGTGAGGGGGTGGGGGGAGGAGGTTGGGAAGGGATGTGAAGGGTAAACAAAGGAGGAGGCTGCAATACTTGATAAGAAATGTACGTATTATCCTGCCCATGTAATTGTAACCCCTCTGTACAGTATGTTCACAAAAAAATAAAATAAAGAAGAAGAAGAAGAAGAAATCTACTGCCTTTCATTGCCAGTAACAGTAGGGAATGATGAAATGATAGTATACAGAGCCCAGGACTGTTTACATCTGGGTGTCATTTTTCCAAGAAAGTTGGTGGTAGCAACGGCCTATAATCTAAACCAGAAAGTGCACTTTAGGAATAATTAAGTTTCCTTGGCTCATTAAATCTTGTCGTTCGGGGAAAAAAAAAGATTAGTGATTACTATTCCATATATTTAGATGACCATAGAAGAAAAGATGTGTCTTCATGATCTAAGACCTTATTTAGACTGAGTGGCAGTAAGAGGAAGACAGTGGGTTCAATACTAATAAATACTTCCAGGTCTATGTTCATTTGGATAGGAAGGGGGTGGGAACCAAACACCATTAACTGTTACTCCTGGACCATGGAAGAGCTGGAATTTGGTAGAATGTACAGACATACAGTACTACACCTGATCCTTGGTTCCTTTTGTGCTATTATTCCATTTCTACCTGCCTATCCCATATCACAAAGCAATTTAAAATGTGGTATAAATGTGAGAAATTAATAACAGTGAAAATGACATGATTTTAACATTTGGTCATATTTTGTTCTAGTGTCACAGTTTTTAGTGACACAATGGATATTTCTTTATCCTATAGCATAACTTCACTTAATTTTAATACGAACAATATAGCCATAATCAAACTGATTTTAAATGATGTATGGGTGAGTGCTGGTGTTAAATACAGATTTACAGAGAAAGCATGAATAAACAGATTAGAGCTAAAGAAGCTAAAACCATAAAAAATAAACTATAAAAGTATGGGGAAATGAAGCCAGTTACAGAAGATGAAAGGTGGAAGAGCGAGAATCTAAGGCCCATGGAAAAGTTTACTGAAGGAATTCAGAATAACTACAGTACATTGGGAGGAGAGAAGAGGTGATGGTGTACGTGTGGGTGAAAGTGAATTGGAACCCAGTTTGAGCAGAACACAGTGTAGGAGAGAGTCATACATGAGAGAAGCAGCCGGAAGCATCTCTAATTTCTACCAGGACTGGATAGAGGGGAGGAAGAGCCCCTCTGGATAAATCAAAAGAGCCTAGCCCTCGGAACACGCTCGTGTTAGTGTGCTGTGAAGGAGAAGTGGAGACAGCAAGGAGAAGTGGAGACAGCGTTGCTTCGCACACAAAAGAGCTCTTTCCTTTTCTCCTTTTGGAGGGGAGCTCCAGAAAAGAAAAAAAAAAAAGAAAAACCTATTCCTATTCAACCCTGAGCACCCTCTCCATTCTTTCTTCCTAGTAGGCAGCACAATTCCCTTCCATCAGTCCAGGCCTAGTCAAAACAAAAGCCAGGAGGAGGGGGTGTCTTCTGGGTGCTTGGCAACCTGTACTTGCTGCGGTGCCACACAAAAGCTTGTATGGCTGGCTGGGAACACAAAGGCGGGGCTATCTTCTGGGATGGGGGTGGTAACAGACTAGATAGCAGGGAAACCCAAAGGCAAACTGGTATTTTAAAAGAATGATTTCACCTCCCCAACAATCTTTCAGTCTGAAAAGGAAATCCTGAAATTCTTACTCTGCTGTTCCTCCAAGAAAGCCAGGCCTTCTTAATTGATAAGGGGCCTTCCCAAAGTCCTCTGGAATAGGTAAAGTAAGTCTGGGTCTGCAAGAAGAGTACCAGAACCCAGGTAAGGAACCTCAGCAACACGCTCTGCATCCTTGTCTTGGAATTTTCTTAGTCTAATGAAGTCACATCTTGAGTTTTAAGGAGCAGTGTTTGACTTAAAGGTTCCAGCAGAAGATCAATTTTTGGCAAATATAAATGAAGTCCCTTAACCAGAGACTCTTCTGAAGCCCTTGAATATGCAGGTGCAGTGTCTGAAGAAAAAGTTCTCCTGGTAGACATGAAAGTTTTCCAAATTAGAGACAGGTGCTCAGGAGGCTGAGATCTGAGGATTTCAGTTCAAAGCCAACCTAGGTAGGAAAGTCTGTGAGACTCTTATCTCCAACAAACTACTCAAACCAAAAGAAGCCAGAAGTGGACCTGTGGCTCAAGTGGTAGAGTGCTAGCCTTGGGCAAAATTAGCTCAGAAATAGCATCCAGGCCCAGAGTTCAAGGCCCAGGACTGGCCAAAAAAAAACGTTTTCAGAATTAAAATAGAGTCACTTTATCACAAACCTTACAAAATAAGTAAGTGAATAAATAAATAAAAATAGGTATGGGGGGTGGAAATCTTGTACGTATATTCCTGATAACAAGAAAGAACTACCACCAAAGCCTCTATCAGAAACACAACCTTGCCCATAAAAAACATTCCTACAAGGACATCTATCCAACAACTTCCTGTCTGCCTATGGACTGATGCCACCCTTGATATTAATCCTTAGATCTATGGATGATTGTTTCCACAATATCTTATGGATCACTCTTCATCTTACCTTTAAAAATGGTCATCTTCAAACTGGTGCTGGTGGTTTATTCATGTCTGCAAGTCCAGGGAGCATAGCCCTAACAATGCCTTGATCTTCACTTCTGGCCTCCAACATTCTGCAAAAATAAATGTCTTTTGTTTAAGCAATTCAGGTTGCTCTGTTACACACCATCATAGAAATGAGGATTTCTGAGATATCTGACCATTTGATATCATTTGTGGACTTGGATATCTGTCACGGTGGAGTCATATATAATATTCTTGCTTCTCCCAGCCTACAACCAGTGGTGGCTTATTTTCAGACTTATTTCCACCAGGAACATTTCTCACTATCCATCCCAATAGCTTATTGTATAACTCAAGTAGCAAGGGCACATGGAACTACCCTGAAGCTGCTGGTGTATTGCTGGGGGAGGGGGAGGCTAATTCTTAAAGAATTCAGAATTCAAAATAACAGCCTAGAAGATCACTGTCTGTATTGTTCTTTTTCCTGATATTCCTCTGAGCTATAATACAAAATTGCTTCGATAAACTTAGGCAGGTTTGTCTTTGAGTTTTATTTTTGACGTTTTGTGAATATATCACTAAGCATCTTGCCCAGGAGTTTCAAAGCATTTTGCAGATCTTTGAAATGATACAACTTTAAAATCATGGATTTTCTTCAAATCAATAGTAATTTACGGGGCTGGGAATGTGGCTTAGTGGTAGAGTGTTTGTTTACCTAGCATTCATGAAGCCTGGGTTCGATTCCTTAGTACCATATAAGGAGAAAAAGCCAGAAGTGGTGCTGTGGCTCAAGTGGTGGAGTGCTAGCCTTGAGCAAAAGAAGCTCAGAGACAGTGCCCAGGGCCTGAGTTCAAGCCCCAGCACTGGCAAAAAAAAAAAAAGTAATTTATGAAAGCCCTCATTCAGTGTTACTGATAAATTCTCCAAAAGAATCAAATGTTTTTGTATTTTTTATGTAGGCATGGCTCAGTAGTCCAGTGCTTGCCTAGCAAGGACCACACATACACACACACACACACACACACACGCACACACACACATACACACATATACACACACATACACACACGTACAAGACGCTATGTCGAAAAACGAACTTTACAATTTAGGCGGGGGTGGGGGGTGGGGGGGTGGTGTTGGGGGGGGGGGGGTGTAGCTGAGGAGGTGGGAGGGAAGGGATGGTAGAGGAAAACCAAAGGAGGAGGCAATAATGCTGGATAAGAAATGTACTCATTACCTTGCTCATGTAATTATAACCCCTCTGTACAATATCTTCACAATAAAAAACTTAATTAAAAAAGTACAGTTATCTTTGTAGATATCAGATATGATGACAGATCATGATCCAGAAACTATTTATTCTGCTTCCTACCATTTGTTAACTAAGACAGAAAAATAAAGTGCATAATGATATCAGGATAATGATTAAAACACAATATCACTCAGCATCTTTATCAAAAAAGCTGAAAGTGGAGCTGTGGTTCAAGTGGTAGAGGCTATCCTTGAGCATAAAAGTTCAGGGACAACGCCCAGGCGCAGAGTACAAGCCTCAGAACCAATACATTTTTAAAAATCACTGTGTCCTTACTAAGTAGTGTTTAAATCTGGAAGGCCTAGAAAGATGTTTTTGGGTATGATGTGGTAAGAAGGAAGACAAAAATTACATCAAATACGTTCATCTTCATACTTCACCTTTAGAAAGGAAAGAAATTAGACTCAAAAGAAAACTAGTCTAGTAAAGGTTGTTAGATAGTTTGGCAAGTCGTTTTTTTCTATGGCTCATTCACTGGCCTGTTTCTCTGACCTTACTTTGCACCAGACTCATAGGATAAATATTTAGATGGATGGATAAGTTTCTGAATGAATCATACAGTACATCCCCTTTTCTGTAGGGATCTATGACCCCTGGCACTTATTTGGCACAGACAAGCAGCTAACAGGTGACAGGAATGTCACAGAGCAGTTGACAAGAGCATATGCAGAATTCAAGTGGTGATCTCTCCTAGTACAGAAGACCTTGGCATCCAGTCTCCCTGCAGTCTCCCTCCTCTGTCCATTGCCACTGGAATCCTGTTCTTTCTTCTGTGTGTCAAAAGGGGGCAGCAGAGAAGAGGAAATTCAATTCGGTGACCCTATGAACTAAACCATCCCACTTGCATAAATACCTAAAAGCAGATTTTCCCCAACTTTGTACTTCTAAAAGTTAAAGTGTTATGTTTGGGTTTTTTGGGGGGGGAATGGGGGGGGAGAAATTAAGAATTCAAAATTGAAAATCTATTCTGCAAAATTCCTTAGATATAAAATGCCTATTTGGGTTCCAGGAACAGAATACACTATGAAGAATTCATCAATCATTCTGGAAGATGAGCCAGCTTCTCTATTTCCTTAGTTGCTAGAAATATATATTGATGGATTAAGGGCATCCTAAATCCTTAGAGACAACCTCAGAAATGTTGTCCTAGAGATCCATTCCTACCTTTATGCTGAAGTTGATTCATTTAGCCTTACAGTATCCAATCTATTTGTAAACAGGGACAGAAAAGATGGAAAATTTGATCAACGCCATTTCATAGAGTGGACTGTCTGGTTAAAGATGAAAAATGGATAATTGACTAATATAGACATCATCCAATCTTTTACCTTGATCATTTCTGTTCTTGGGTAGCTATTGTAGAAGTTCTGGAGGCATGACTAGATCTTAAATTCTCCCCTGGAAGTTAAAGCCTCACCAGGGGCCTCCAGTTGGATATGTGTCTCTAAAATGTTGAGTTAGGCCATGCTGTTGTAAAGTTAGGAGTTTTGTGGACTTTTCTAGTTTATCACTGTTGTATCCATTGTTACTCTTCTGTCATATGCTATTTCCATCCTTATTTAGGAAGAGACAGCATGGTGTGAATGCATAAATGAGTAGATTAAACATTAACTTGATTCTCTGCTAGAGCTGTTATTGCTGTTCCTCAAGAAGTTAAGTAGGACCTTAGCAATTTTAAAGACAATTTCAAATACTGTACCCAATTTTTATCTCAACAAAAATCCTTTGAGAGTGTGGATGCCAGAGAATCTTTAGACTCTGACTAATACTTGCCATAAAGACTTGGTTTCTGAGCTTTAGCTTGGTTCATAAAACTAAAAGGAAAATAGGAAGAACAAAGCTTGAGAAGAACCTGGATCATCCAGGAGAATCAGGTGACAGGAGGTAGAATTGTGTCAATGAGAAAGACTATTCTACCCAGTCTTTTGACACCTCTTAAGGCCTACATTCCTGGATAGACTTTCCAGTTCCTTCCATAGGCAGTGGCAAGCCTACCTGTTAGCTAGGGATGGTGTGTGTTAACTGGCAGAAGCTGCAAGTCCACCCTTGGCTAGGTGATGGTGTACATTCATTGGCAGACCCATCAATTTCTCAAAAGAGTATTACAGGACTGTTGCCAGAAGGAAGGAGCTTAGCTTCTGGGCAAATAATTAGCAGCTATATGTAAGCCAAGTGTATGTTTTCTTGTTAGAGATGAGGAAATTGAACCTAAAGGGATTGTTTAATTTGCTCCAAAGTCATGTGTACAATAAAAATCCAATATAGAATTCATATAATCTTACTTGGTTTTTGTTTGGTTTGTTTTGCAAGCACCAGTGTGCTTGCCCAGCTGGTGCCTAAGCTGGCTTAGAATCACACTTTTGTAAATCTCACCTTCCTGACTAACTAGGGCTATCGGTTCAAGCCACTGACACCCAGGCTTGATTTTTTTTTTTGCCAGTCCTGGTGCTTGAACTCAGGGCCAGGGCACTGCTCCTGAGTTTCTTTTGCTTAAAGTTATCACTCTACTACTTGAGCCACAGCACCACTTCTGGCTTTTTCTGTTTATGTGGTACTAGGAATCAAACCCAGGGCTTCATAAGTGCTAGGCAAGCACTCTACCACTAAGCCACATTCCTAGCCCTATTATTTTTTTTATTGTGAAAATACTGTACAGAGGGGTTACAATTACATGGGCAGGATAATGAGCACATTTCTTATCAAGCATTGTAGCCTCCTCCTTTGTTTCCCCTTCCCATCCCTTCCCATTCTCCCCCCCCCACTGAATACTCCTCCCCCTCCCCTCCTCACCAAAGTTGTAAAGTTTGTTTTTCGACATAACGTCTTGTACATCTCATTGTTGCAATGGGTCCACCTGTATTCCTGTTTTAACCATTTGTTTTTTCCCTTCCCCTCCACAAATTATACCAACATCAAATACAGTGAAAGCAAGGGTTATATCGTGGGGAGGGACATACAAAGCAACAAAGAAATAATCTTATAAATATGTTAGAATCTATTTTTTAAAATTATTGTTACTTTATACTTTTGTGGAGTCTCTTGGACACAATCACAACAATTATCATTTCTTTTCTATGTTTTTTTTTAATTGTAAAAATAGTGTACAGAGGGGTTATAGTTACATGAGCAAGGTAATGAGTACATTTCCTATTAAGCATTGTTACCACCTCCTTTGTTTTTCCCCTACCATCCCTTCCCTCCCTACCTCCCACAACTATCATTTCTTAAGGACCATGGGTCAAATTCTGTTTTTGATAGTGTCTGGGCATTAATTCATTTAATCACTTCAAGAAGCCTCTTAAGAAGGTTGAGTACTACTATTACTCTATTTAAAGAGAAAGGATCTGAGGCATACTGAGGTTCCCAGAGCTAGTGAATGATAAGGCCTGCATGAAAAACAATCAGTAAAGAGGAACACTTGCCTCAGCCTTGGGAGAAGAAGATCAGAGAAGATGAGACCTGGCAAGTAGGGGCTGGGTAGGAAGTGACAAGGCGGGAAAAGAAGGGACCACTCTCTCTCTGGTATTGAAACACAGTTACGTGTCACAGAAAACCCAAACCAAGACCATTCTCTTGGAGTCACAGAGTTCCATCTTTCTGCTTCACTGTGGGCTTGCATTATCTGATTCTCTTGTTTCATATGTCTCTTCTGTTCATCTGGTAGAACTTCCACCTTGCTTTGGTTTATCATATCTCTGGCTCCATACCCTACACCATACAATCTGTTAACCAGAACATTCACCATTTTGGAAGATGAGGTAGAGTGGCCCTCCATTCTATTTCTTGTTCCACCAGAGACAATAAAAAGCTATGCTGCGCAGACTTCCCTGCAACAAGGCTTTAAATACAAGTTTGATGTTGCATGAAGATATACATGATGGAGAAACTATTTTCTTTGCCTATTTAGAAAGGGCTGGGAAGGTGGCTCAGTGGTACAGTGCTTGCCTTGCATGCATGAGGCCCTGGGTTCAGTTCCTCAGCACCACGTAAGCAGAAAAAGCCAGAAGTGGTGCTATCGCTCAAGTGGTAGAGTGCTAGCCTTAAGCTGAAGAGCTGAGGGACAGTGTCCAGGCCCAGAGTTCAGGCCCCATAACCAAAAAAAGAAAAAAAGAAAGCTTCTGCTGGTTTAATGATGAGGTTTTCCTGAGGTAGCACTTAAGGCACCCTGGTTATGTTGACAGAAGTAGTCTAGTCTAGTCATTCTTGAGCAACTTAACAACGTATTAAACAATGTATTCTTTTTTTTTTTTTTTTGTCGGTCATGGGGCTTTGAACTCTGGGCCTGGGTGCTGTCCCTCAGCTCTTCAGCTCAAGGAGAGCGCTTTACCACTTGAGCTACAGAGCCACTTCCGGTTTTCTGGTGGTTTATTGGAGATAGGAGTCTCACAGTCTCTCTTGCCCGGGCTGGCTTTGAACCATGATCCTCAGATCTCAGCCTCCTGAGTAGCTAGGATTACAGGCGTGAGCCACCAGCGCCCGGCTAAACAATGTATTCTTGAACTCCATTACAAAGTGTAGATGTAGGAGGTCAGCTCATTTGTCAGTTCAATATTATTCTAGGAATCATTCCTGAATGTCTTGGATCTGATCTTTCAGGCTTTCCCGTGAAATCCTGTAAATTTCCTAGGTTAAATTCTTCCTGCTTCAAGTTCTTGTACTGAATACTGATGGACACTATCATTCCCTCACCTAATTCAGGCCATGTTATCTTGTTTGCTCCCGTTCTGGGAGAGGTGGAAGACAATGAAGCCACAGCAAAGAGTAAGGGCAGAGCTCTGAGAGGGAGCCAGTCCAGGAGGTAGTCAGGAAATGGTGACTGCCTGGTCTCCACACAGTGACTGCAGAGCTCACACCAGAAAATGCCAGGAGGTGAACTTGGAGGGCTAGCTCATGCTAGACCTTGGAGGGCCTTTTCTGCCCCATAAAGGAATTAGACCAATCCAAAGAACAACTAGAAGCTGGCAAAGAGTTTGAGACAATTGAAGCTATTTAAAAACATACAGACTGGGCTGGGAAGGTGGCTCAGTGGTAGAGCGCTTGCCTTGCATGCATGAGGCCCTGGGTTCGATTCCCCAGCACCACATAAGCAGAAAAAAAAGCCAGAAGTGGTGCTGTGGCTCAAGTGGTAGTGTGCTAGCCTTGAGCTGAAGAGCTGAGGGACAGTGCCCAGGCCCAGAGTTCAGGCCCCACGACCGGACCCAAAAACAAAAAAAAATATAGACTTTGGGGAGTGGGGACCCATTGACCTTATTTTGGAGAATGGTCTTCAGGGAGCAAGAATGCAGGCAGGAAGACAATGCTCCATCTCCAGGGACTATTTCCTCTCATGCTGTATAGCTGGCTCTCACTTCTTGCCCCAAATTCGTTGTCTGTAAGGAACTTTCCAGTTTCCCTCTGAAAATGGCCTTTCTGGCTGTAACCCTGTTATTGTCCAGGAAGGGCTTGACTTGATAAGGATTCATGTTCTAGTTCTTTCTACCTCATTCCAGGCTGCTGGTGCTGTCCATGTGGGGTAGAGGGTGGCGAGTGGTCTGGATTGAGAAGGTGGCTGTGGGAAGCTGAGAGGTTTGTACTAAGCATAGTCATCTGACAAGAGCTGTATTTTTAAAATATCTTCACAGGGGGGCAGATTCAAGTTTTGTAGGGCTCTAAGTATATACAATGTGAGACTCCTATTTTTGAAATTAAGAATGCAAAATTAAATATGGAAGTGATTTTCTTTCAGCAGGACTGTGACTTGAAATTAAGGTCTTGCACATGCTGGGCAGGTGATCTACCACTTGCTCTGTGCTTTCCATCTCCCCCCCCCCCCCCACACACACACACCTGCTGCCTTCTCTTTAGTTATTTTTAGGATCCGATCTTGAACTTTTACCCAGACAAATCTGAATTGTTATCCTCCTACCTATGCTCCTACATACTTGGAATTATAGGCATGTCCCATCATGCCCAGCCTGAAAATGAATACTTGGATAAATTCATATTTCTATATATATGTGTGTGTGTGTATAACTAAGCTACGAATTAAGCAAATCCCATAATGTACAAACTGCCTGGGATACCTCTATAGTACTTTTTTCCCCCTTTTATTCTCTGATTTTTATATCTTTTGGTTACTTTTTCGTAGTGATTAGTGCTGGCATCAGAGCTTAAACTCAGGGCCTCAAGCTCTTGTTTGCCTTTTTTGCTCATAGCTGGCAATTGCCTCCAGTCTCAGGACACAGTATTTTCTGTGACATTATTTTCTATATAGAAATAACAAAAGAGCCCAGTCGTATAGCATAGCACTTCTCCATCATCCCATGAACTACAGAATAGGTACGTGTTGACAGCCATCTGCTACTACTGTGCCTTTTCATCTTTGGGCCCTAGGAATGGTCATGTGGACAAGTGCAACATGAGTTGGCACTGTGCGTAGCAGGAGAAACTCTGGAATGCTTACTTATACCGGGAGACTTGACAAAGCTTTAACGATACACTGAAATGCCTGAGAGTTGTCTGTAAGGAACTAAGACCCATATTTTTACAACTTAATTGACCCAAATATTCCATGATCATTTCTACGTCAAATGACATAAGAACCTGATAAAAAATAATACCCAAAGTGTTGTCTTGAACTAGTCTGTCTACACAATAGAGAATACTATGCCTTGCTTACCAAGTAACCTTGAGCACAATATTTTGGTCTGACCTTGGGACACCATCTTCTCCAGGATGGGGCCTGTAGATACTGCCTGCCCACTATCTCAGGCCATCAGCTCAGATGCAGAATCCAAGGTGTGCTCTGTTTGGTAGATCCTGGCCTTAAATACAAAGTATTGGGTTTCAGGAAACAATGCCTCTTTGGCTTGCTGGGTCTTTCAACTGAAGGACATTGGAAGACCTCGGAAACAGATCTGTCTGTCCTCCTGTCTTTCCCTACTCTTTATCCCTTGAGGTGAGTCGTAGAGGCCAGAATTCCTCCTACTTAGGGTGAATCACAGAAACCAGAACTATTCCTCTCCAAAGCAAGCCATAAAATCTAGAAAGATCACTTTCTCCTTTCTCCCTCGAAGACTCTCATTCTAAAGGGAGCCAAAAGCATTCTAGACAGGAAGAAATTATACACAGAGGGTGACAGAATCTGAGCAGAGAGACTTGTATTTATGCCCCTCATTCTGTTACCATTAGAACATGATCCTTTGACTAGTCATATTTCTGCATAGCCTTCCATGTCTAAGTATAAAAATAGACTACTTCTCTTTGAAGCCTCATTTCTTATTTTGTTTTTTTTTCTTCTCTTTGGTAGTCTTGAACTAAAGATCTTCCTGTCTCAGCCTCTTGAGTACTCGGATTACAGAGAAATGCTACCAAACTGACTTTGAGGCTTTCCGTTCTGAAGATAGGTTCCTGTACCATGGAAAACTTTGAGTGTATGAACTTTTTATGCTTTCTTATTGTTCTCCTCTCTTTTGTGATAGCTGTGTAAGTTTTGTTGCTCATGATGAGTGAGAAATGGTTAGACACATTTCCATCCCAACAAAAGAAAGTAAGAACTGGCCACCACTGTCTCATACCTGTGATCTCAGCCACTATCTAGAGGATTGAAGTTTGAACCAGACTAAGCAGAAAAGTTTTTGAGACGTCATCTCCAGTTAGCTAGTAAAAAGGCAGGCTGGAGATGTGGCTCAAATGGTAGAGCACTATCCATAAATAAGAAAGTTGTTTGCAGATAAGAAGGTTGCAATGGTGTCGAAACTCTTCATATAAAGTACTTTCCTTCATATTTACATTTGTTTTATATACACTATTCAGACAATATTGAACAAAAAAGTGTGAACGCTGGGCCTTGGGCATGCTGGGCAAATATGCATTCTGACTAATCTGTGCCCTGCAGCAAGCAAACAATTCACACACACACATATCTGTATATATATATATATATATATATATATATATATGTTTTTATTGTAAAAGTACTGTTAAGAGGGGTTACAGTTACATGAGTAAGATAATGAGTACATTTCCTATCGAGCTTTGTTACTTCCTCCTTTGTTTTCCCCCTACCATCCCTTCCCACCCCACCTCCCTCCCCCCCTCAAGTTGTAAAGTTCATTTTCAACATAGTGTCTTGTACATCTCATTGTTACAATGAGTCAACCTGTATCATTATTTCAGCATTTTGTTATTTCCCTTCCCCTCCCCAAATTAGAAAAATGTATATACAAGATGCAGGGCATGGACGTCAAATACAGTGAAAACAGGGGTTATACTGTGGGGGAAGAACATACAAAAGAGACAAAAATATCACATAGTGCATTTTAAATACATTAAAAACAATAGCAAAAAAGAAAAACCCATTGTGTCCCTATTATGGGGTTTATTTCACTTAACATCATCTTATATGGTCATATGTACATAGCTTTAAGCAAACAGTTCTTAAAAAGTATTTTTTAAAATAATTTGTCACCCCACAGCAATTGTTTTGTTTTCTCAAGTTTACTTCTAGCCTTGAACCATATTCCTGTTAATTTCTAAAAACATTTTAAGAATATTCAGTATGTCACTTAGTACTGATCTTCCCAGCTAAGTTAATAGAAATAATTTTTTGCATTACTACATAGCTTTTCATTTTAATGCTTTATTCTCACTATCATTATTGATCTATCAATATTTATTATCGTATTACCTATAATGGGCCTATAATGAATTTAGTATAATATTTTTAAGCTTAACGAATTTTAATTAGTATGCAGTGATTGATAATAATTCTAAACATAAGGAATTCCAGAAGGCAGAATTATCGAGATAGTATAAACAGATGATATAATTAATCTCCTTTCAAACAATCTTACCAGGGTGAGTATTCTATTGACATCCAGCTAATAAAAAGTGAATTTCTATCTTGATTTTTTGTTTGTTTGTCTAGAGATCCTCTTTCTCCATTTGTGTTTACACAGTAATGTGCCCTTTTAGAATAAAAAAACCTAGAGGTGCATTCCACAGAAATGCAATACACTGCAGAGAAGCAGCAGGGAGCCTGGAAAACATGCGGGTTTGGAATCAAACAGACTTGGACTGCTGAGCTTTGAAATGTTATGTTCTGCAGAAAGATTTGTTCAAGAATGTTCATCATAGCTTTATTTGTAAGAGTAAAGGATTTGAAACAACCAGGTGTCCATCAATAGGAAAAATGGATAAATGGGTGCATTCACTCATGGAAAAGAATTCATCAATAAACAGAATGTACTACTAACACACACAAAAGCTTGGATGTGTCTCAAATTATGAAAGAATAAGGTATTCTTTATTATAGGAACATTTAGAACAGGCAAAGGGAACTTATTTGGGGGAACAACCAGAACATTAATTCTAGAGATTAGGAATTTGTTCAGTAGAGATATGAAAGAACTTTCTGGAAAACTGGTCATGTTTCATAACCAAATAGGAAAAGAGGTTATAAGTCTATGTGTTTTCCTGAATATTTAAATAAGCACTGTTGGGATTTCTGTTCTGAATTATATGTAAAATTTTCCTGAAAGAAAAAATAATCTAAGTAAATATTGATGGCTAATTTATGATACTCATAGGAACATTTTAACTTTAAAATACACAAAAACTAATATGAATCAATGGACACATTGAAAAATTGGGTGACGGATGAATGGACAGCATGTTAAAATGTGGTTATAGAATGCAGATTTGTTCCTTTGGTTCAAAATTATTATTTTTTTGGGGGGGTCCGGTTGTGGGGCCTGAACTCTGGGCCTGGGCGCTGTCCCTCAGCTCTTCAGCTCAAGGCTAGCGCTCTACCACTTGAGCCACAGCGCCACTTCCAGCTTTTTTTTTTCTTTTTGCTTATGTGGTGCTGAGGAATCGAACCCAGGGCTTCAGGCATGCAAGGCAAGCGCTCCACCACTGAGCCACCTCCCCAGCCCTCAAAATTATTATTATCAAACATTGGAAAATGTCTTTTTGATCTTGGGCCTATTTTTATAAACTTCCTAGCTATGATTTCTGAAGGATGGAGACAACAGTATTTACCTCACAAAATATAGCTTTTGATTCAATGTTTTGTCAGTTTATAATCACCGTAAATGCTTTGGGATTTGGCTGTATTGCCAGTGAGATATGGTCTAAATTGGTATGTTGAAAGGTTATGGGAGCCGGGCGCCAGTGGCTCACGCCTGTAATCCTAGCTACTCAGGAGGCTGAGATCTGAGGATCATGGTTCAAAGCCAGCCCGGGCAGGAAATTCCATGAGACTTTTATCTCCAATAAACCGCTAGAAAACCGGAAGTGGTGCTGTGGCTCAAGCAGTAGAGTGCTCTCCTTGAGCTGAAGAGCTGAGGGACAGTGCTCAAGCCCAGAGTTCAAGCCCCACGACCAACAAAAAAAGAAAAGAAAGAAAGAAAGAAAGGTTATTGGGGTGATGAAGAAATGAACTCTCTGCTAGTGGTGATTATATAGTCCTTGAGTGGAGGAATAGCTTCCAGTGATGGTGAGGGTCAGACCCCAGGGAAGAAAGACATGCTGGGGCAGTACTTACTCCAAAAGGATTGGCAGAAAGGAGAGAGAAGGGACAAAGAAAATGGTCACAGGCAATCATCATTTGGATGTTGATATTTTAAAAACTTATTATATGACTCACTAAAAGCTCTACTTCTGGGCACTTTTACTTGAAAAAAAAAAACCAAAGAACATTGAGTATGTACTGTTTCCCTGATTTTGTCTGGAGCAGGGGATACAAAGTGAAATGAATGTACAGACCTAGCTGCCTGTCTTTCTGGAGCTCATGTTCTAGTAAAGAACAAGATCTGTTGGGTTTACAGGACTCCGTTAGCTATAGGCATGTTAATATATGATATCCTTCTTTATTACTCATCCATCCTAAGGGTCATGGTCAGCACAATCAAAACCAGGCTATTGAAAAAAAAATTACACATTCATTTAACCAAAGTTTTGTGTGACACAAGAGATTTCGGAAATGAAGGTCAAAGGTGTCAAGGAAAATTGTCCATTTTTAGGCTTAGGTTTGATAAAGAGTAAACAGTTTATATAGGAATGTAAATGATTTTTTTTTTCTGTCGGTCGTGGGGCTTGAACTCTGGGCTTGGGTGCTGTCCTTGTGCTCTTCAGCTCAAGGTGAGTACTCTACCACTTGAGCCACAGCGCCACTTCTGGTTTTCTAGCAGTTTATTGGAGATAAGAGTCTCATGGAATTTCCTGCCCAGGCTGGCTTTGAACCACAACCCCCAGATCTCAGCCTCCTGAGTAGTTAGGATTACAGGCATGAGCCACCGGTGCCCAGCTTAGAAATGTAAATGAATGAAAGGATGTTTTACATTGAGTAGAAAAATCAGCAAGGCCTGGGCGTTCCCATTCTTCGTGGACTCGGTGAAACATTCCTTCCTCCTGAATATGCAGTAGGAGCCCTCTCTAGGGGAAACGGGAAAGAGAAAGGCCTTTCTAGATTTTCTGGCTTGGAGTAGTTGTATTTTCTATGACTCACAGGGTCATAGAATTCCTAGGCAGCAGGAATTCTGTTTTTTTACCACTTGCTTTGGGAGACAGGTGACCAAGAGACATGGGAGACAGGAAGAGATATGGGAAACAGAAGGGCAGAAGACCATCAGAGTAACTTTGCTTCTGAGGTTCTTTCAATATCCTTCAGCTCATCCCAGCATGCCAAACTGCCATACTATTATTTATTTATTTTCAAACTGCCATACTATTGAAGTAGCATGGTTCAAGCTTCAAGAGAGCCAGCAATATTTACTGAGTATTTATTCTGTGCCAGGTACTTCAATTGCCAGAGTAAACCACACAGAGATAGTCCACAATTTATGGGGCTTCTGATCTAGTAAAATCAAATCATAACTACATTTATTGAAATATGTGAGGAATATACTGAGAAAGAGAATTAGAGTATTCTTAAGGGAGCTTATAAAGAAAAATGTCACCTTCATGCCTGAGCAAAAGAAATGTGCCTCTCTGAATTTTTCTTTGATGCAACAGCATGAAGTGGGCACAGGATGGAGCCCGATTTGGTCAGTGGCTCTTGTCAGCCTCACAATGGGACAAAGAACAGAAGTAGGTACAGTAGTTGGCAAGGTGGTGAGTCATGTTGTTTCCTCATTCCTTCTCACTTCTCGTTGATGCCTGTGGAGTCCCTATATACTCTAGCTACAGAAAGCAAACTTAGAATTGCTGTTAACCATCTGAAAGTATTCCAGAATTGGATTTGTCTTATGTCTACTCAAATCACTACAACAAACACGGCCTAACACTTCCTGCTGACACAGGTCTTGAGGGGCACAAAACAAATTAATTATAGAACTCACCCATGTTAGCAACATTGCTTCATTCCTAGTGATTCAGAGCAGAAAGAAGATAGGAGCCAAGAAAACTTGAGAAATATGTGTGTTTGTCACAGGCAAGGACTTCAGTACCCACACTTTTATAGCACACCTTGGGAGCAAATAAAAACAGTCCTCTAAGCCATTTTGCACTACTCATTCTGTAGTGGGGACAAGCTGATCTGGAAGTTGAACTTCTACACCCTTATTCACAGTGGGCTGTGCTATGGTGGTAAGGCTTCCATTTTCCAGCTCCATCAGCAGACACACAAATAGGGACATAATACTAGTGGAATTATTACAGGTTTACGTCCCAGTGCTACCTGACTCCTTGAAAGATAGGAAATATCTACTGATGAGTAAGGAAATGTACAATATGTGAAACCTGCTTCCCTGTCCAGATGAATGAATAGGATTAAAAGCTGCATTTATAGTACCATTTCAAGGTTAAGAAAAGCTAAAAGCTAGATATGAAAGTGCATACCTGTAACTCTAGGCTGATGTGGGAAGATCATAAGTTCATGACCAGACTGGGCTACAGAGCAAGTTGGAGGTTGTCCTAGGATACATAAGAATCACCCTAACTACTCAAGAGGTTGAGACCTGAGGATCTCTGCTCAAAGCCAATCCAGGAAAGAAAGTTCTTGAGATTCTTATTTCCAATTAACCACCAGAAAGGCTGCTGTTGGCTCAAGTGGTAGAGCTCTAGCCTTAAGCACAAAAGCTCAGGGACAGCACCTAGGCCCTGTGTTCAAGCCCAAAGATCAGCACAACAAGAAAAAGAAAAGCAAAAACAAATAAACTGAAAACATTTATTTTTATTCAGAAGGAAGCGAAGCCAAGGCTGGGAAGTTAGGCTATAGGAAAATTATGGCATTGGTTTCCAGCTTCTTAATCCCAGATCTGCTTTGGACTATCCTTGAGAATTCAGGCAAGTTCCTCAGCCTCCATCACTTTCTTCTGAAAAATCAGCATTTATCTCAATATTTTTTCAAAAGAACCATTCAAGTTAATGAACTTATCATAATTTCTGACACATAAGTACTTTGTAAATTTTAGTTTCAGTCCAATGGATGATCCCAGTTTTGTCTATAAGGGGTTTTGAGGCATATATACTACTAAAAGTATGTGGTAATTCTATAGGACTGCATATATATATATATATATATATATATATATATATATATATAATGGTAGTCACATGTCAACATAACAGTCCCTCTCACATCTCAATTTGTTTCATATTATATGATCACCATACCCATGCAACAGGTCATGCAGCCCTCTCTTTCTCTTTTCTCATTTGAGATCTGTCTTTACTTTCATTCAAAATCAGTGTAAATGTTTTAGTTACAAGTTCTGAATGATGAAAAGTAGCAAATGCTGAGGCACTAAGTACTGACCCATTCCCTAATTCTACTCTCCCCACCCCCATCTCCTTCTCCCACCCAGGCAAGCTTGCACCCTCATGGAAGAGGCAAGGTTACTTAGCTTCTCGCTTAAAGTCAATCATGCATTGAAAAAAAAAAAAAAAGCTGACTATGTTGCTACAAAGTTGATTGCAGGCCTGGATTTATCTGACAGGCCGTGGATAGAGAAGTATGTAAAGCATTTACCACTGACCAAAAAATCTGGTTAAACTGGTGTCATGACTTTTGAAATAACAGTCTTGCTATCAAAACAACAACAAAAATCAACACGCTTGTCTTTCTGGTACACCTTTGCCTTAATTGCTGTTCTTCAAGATCAACCGATACCATCTGTGAGTATTCTCCATCTGCACTTTCGGCTTGCATGTAAGTCGTGTGTGTGTGTGTGTGTGTGTGTGTGTGAGAGAGAGAGAGAGAGAGAGAGAGAGAGAGAGAGAGAGAGAGAGAGAGAGAGAGAGAGAGAGCGCGTTTGCGTGTGTGCAGTAGGAACTCCAGGACCAGCCCCAGCTCCTGGCCAGACTCTGAAAGGAGACTGTCGTCTGGTCCTGCTTCCAAGTCTTTTAACCTCTTGCTTCCAACTCTGCATCGAAGGCAAAAACAAATCTGGAGACCCGTCCCTCCCCTCGCCTGTGATAGGCTGCTTGGAATAGCAACAGCCTGTGTCACCGAAGAGGGCAAAGCCTTCGGAAATAGAAACAAAGTTGATCACAAATCACAGGGCTTTGCCCGAAGTTTTTTTTTTTCTCTTTTTTCCCCGCCCCCCCCACCCCGTTTCCCTCCAATCTTCTTCGCGTGGTACCATGGAGAAAGTGACCAGTGCTGTCCGTGGGGGCGATCGGGGTGGTTTGGTGACCGGGGAGAGGCTGTAACTCCTGCGTGACCATGGTACCTGTTGAAAACACAGAGGGCCCCAATCTGCTGAGCCTGAAAGGGAGACAGGCGGAGACCGATGGCAGCTGCGGAACCCGAGGCGGCCGGCATCCTGCCTGCGTGGGAGGTAAACGTGGGGCGGCGGGCGGCGTGATGGCCCGAGGGCCAGGCTGTGCCCGTGGGCCCCGCGGGGCCGAGGCGTGTGCGGGTGCTTGAGTCCTTGGGAGTGAGCTGCGTGCAGGAAGGAGGCGCTGAGGGCACGGGTAGGGGCGCAGAGCCACCCCCAGCTGCAAGGGAAGGGGTGAAGTTAGGCTGGAACTTCGATGCGTTTAGCCAAGTGTGAGTTACCTACACAGCCCGCGCTGGCGTGGGTCGCATCCAGGGCTTATATAATGAATGCAGTGTGTAACTCTTCTCATTTTGGAAAGGTTGTTCAGCAAACTGAGTTGTAATCAGACACACTTCCCCCCACCCCCATTATTTGTCACAAAGGGATAAAATAGGACAAGTGATCCTTGTAAGCACCGCTTTCTACGTTCACATTTTAAGGGGACATCTTAAAAGGATTAGTTCGTAGCTGATGAACATAACTTTCTTTGGAACCTAAGAGTCACTCTAAGTCTAAACCTTCTTCTTTCCTTGCTCCTACTTTCCTTAATACTGGCCTTTTGAAAGGACACTCCATACGTTTTCCCTTGCAGAAATGAAATTTGGAAGTTTTCATTCATTGGAGCTGTCTTTGTGAACACAAACGCCGGTCTTTATCTCCACATTTATGATCCCCACTACCACATGTCATGCTGCCTGTTCATTTAGTTAGCTAGCAAAGGAGTAGAGACTAGTTGTCAGATGAAGTGAAGGCCATTATGAATAATTCTTTTCTGCCTCCCACTTTCCTCAGCTTTTCTTCTCCTGAATCATACATTACAGTCCCAAATTCCATACTGGAATTTCATGAGTCATCAGAAACATTAAATGCTACCAGAGGTATTTGCCTCTCCTTGGCAGGCACATTGATGTCTGGGTTGTAGGTTTGCCTGATTTTGGAATTGCATCAAGAACCCTCATATGGGGCCCCAGAAGTGGCCCCTTCTCAAGAATAGAGATACTGTCACTCATCTCTATGCTACTTTCGGCCTAGCATCTTAATTGCCTTACCACTTCTAGTCAAGAATGGATACTTGTGGCCATCTTTCAATGTGGCCTGTCAGATCTGCCCCTGTCAGATTTGAGCCAAGCTTGCTGGTCAAACTGAAGTGTTCCCCTAAAAATTTGTACTAGGGAGTAGAGGGAAGAATATAGAGTTCTCTAAATTCCCGAGAAACTGAACCGGAATATAGTCAGTCGGCAGAGCAAACTGAACTGGTAATGCAAAGAAAGGGCTAACTAGATGCAATCAGTATGTCACATGTCACAAGAGGATGAAAAGAAACTGTCCAAAAAGGGCATTTTAGTAGCTATTAAAAATCAATTATTTAGGTGGGTACTGATGGCTCACGCCTGTAATTCTAACTACTCAGGAAACTGAGATCTGAGAATCGCAGTTTGAAGCCAGCCTGCACAGCAAAGTCTATGAGACTCTTATCTCCAATTAATCACAGAAAAAGCCAGAAGTGGTGCTGTAGCTAAAGTGGTAGAGTGCTAGCCTTGAGCAGAAGCAGTTCAGGGACAGTGCCCAGGCCCAGAGTTCAAGCCCCAGGACTATCCCTCCCAAAAGATCAATAAATACCAGAAAGTCTCTCTGAGATTTAATATATTTAAATTAAGAACCTTCACTAAAGAACCTTCATAATGTAGGAGAGACAGACAAATTATTCCTGAAAAATCTCAGGAGAATACAGCTTAGATTTATGCTATGAGTAAAACAAAGATTTAAAACCCTTTTTTTTTTATTACTTTTTGTAGATTTCTCCTGGCTCCCCAAAGTAACTCAACACATAAATGTATAAGTCAGTATGTCATGTAGGGTCAATGTGTGAATTTTTTTTTTTACAATTTTGTTATGATCATCATCAAGTAATTGTAAAAAGGGGTTTCAATTCATCATGTCAGGTTACAAGTCAAATGTGTAGTGATCACTGTCATCCCTTCCGTTGTTCTCCTCCATCTCCAAACCCTTTCATTCCCTCTGATGTGTGGTTTTGAAAAGTCACTTCACATCTCCATTTATTAGCCCCAGGGTTCTCTCTGTTTTACCAAGATGTTAAGATTTTTCTAAATAATATTTGTCCAACACTTCTTTCATAATCTTTGTGTTTTAAACATCTATACTTTCTTTTATCTAAGAAATTCAGAATATTTAAAATACGCTTAGTAATTATCACTATATTTTTGTATTCGAAAGTAGTAAGTTTTTGTATAGGAAAATCAGTGTACCAAGAGGAATGAGTGAGCTAAGCCAAGACAAGGTGATGAAATCATGTGGGATACTGAAAAAGAAAAGAAAAGAAAGCAAAACCCCTAAGCTCTGAGGCTGAGCCTTCCTAATGCTATTACACACAATGGAACGTTTTGACCAACTTCTCCATCAGAGAGGTTGCTTTATTCCAAAGATTTACAGGCTAAGCAACTTAACTCATTTTCATGAAGCCATGACTCAAAGGAAAATCTTCAGCTTTAATGTGCAAATTCTAATTGACCTTGTAGAGAAGGCTAAAACACAATTCAAATCCTGGTACTTAGAGCTGATGACAGATGAAGGTGAAGAAAGAAATGACCTGGCTGGAACACCTCTCATCTGAGAACTTGGGGTCAGGGGACTGGTAATTGGCTTAAGTTGATGCAGAGGCTAATGAGGAACTAACTCACTCAGGGCCATCAGGTTTGATGTTTGCTCCTTCCTTCTCCTCTCTCTTATTTTCCAACCTGAACAATTGACTAAGGAGTGAGTTCAGTGAAGTCTCCCTTGTGTCACCCTCGGCCCCCCCACCCCCACCACACTTTTATTTTGTTGGTCATGGGGCTTGAACTCTGGGCCTGAAAGCTGTCCCTCAGCTCTTCAGCTCAAGGCTAGTGCTCACCACTTGAACCACAGCACCACTTCTGGTTTTCTGGTGGTTTATTGGAGATAAGAGTCTCATGGCCTTTCCTGCCCGGGCTGGCTTTGAACCGAGATCCTCAGATCTCAGCCCCCTGAGTAGCTAGGATTACAGGCGTGAGCCACCAGCGCCTGGCTTCCTTGCTCCCTTGAAGACCACCTTTTCATAGCTCATCCAAAGTTCTGAAACTTTATGAATTCAGAGTTTTAGAACTGGAATTCAGAACCCACAGAACTGGACTTACAGAGTCCACTGAAAAGGCAACATTTCACCACTTGGAAGAGGCCACAATCTGGCACATAACAAGTACACACTCACTACTCAGAATACCACAAGGTGGTTGGTTTCAGATATTTTAAAGCTGTGAGCACCTTTCTACTCCTGGAGGCTGAGGGACAGTCAGTATGTAAGACATAAGTGTAAGTAAAGCCCTATTCCACATTATTCTCTCAGGTATAGCCTAAATTGGGGCCTTTGAGTTAAGCTCATCTGGCCTTTTCAGACTTTTCTTGGGCAACACAGAGAGATGGAGAAGACTTGTAGGAATCAACTCATCTCTGGGGAAGTGAACTCCAGGACAACCACTGGGACCTTGTGGTAGAGCCTCAGTGTCAGAAAAGAGGTTCTAACAACAGACCTGTTAACCTTGGGCAAAGCCAGGTCCGGGGTCAGGCCTTCTCAGTTTGGAAGATGTGAGGCCATTCCCAATTTCCCTCAAGCTTTCTCTACATTACAAAAATCAAATTATGTTTTAATTTTGTTATATGTACTATGATATCCCCAAAGAAATGATAGGGGTGTTAATTTTTTAAGAACTGGAGGCCTTGTGTCTGGTAATAACACATTTTTAAAAACAGTAAACATCTCCTCTTTCAGATCAGCCCTCATCTCTCTCAAGACGGTACATTCAACCTCACTTGGAAATCACATCAAAAGTCTCAACTTGAGTTTTTGGATGCCTGTGCGGCTTGAGCAAATGGCTCCTCCGGGACCTCCTAGGAAGAGAGAGGCTCTAAACAAACATGGTGGGGTGTATTGTACCATAAACTTTCCACGGTGTTTGGCACACATAGTAAGCAAGAGTAGTGCTCGTTTCTCTCTAAAGACAGATTACCCACAGAAGGCAGAGAGGTGGTCCCTTGCCACCAATCCCCTGTAGCAGGCTCTGAGGCTGTAAAAGGTCCAGCTGCATAGCTGCAGCTGGCACAAGACCAGCCAGCCAAACCCTGGGGCCCACCTGGGCATGCTGAGAGTTCAGCAGTATATACTAGCATGCTTGAACTGGTTTTTATAGCTAGAGTCAATTCTGACAGGTCAATATCTCTGTTCTAGTTATTAAATATTTTCAACATCATTTAGTTCTCAGTCAGATTTGTAACAGTAGCCGAGACACTGATCTCCCAGGATTTTGCCTGGTGGTAGCTGATAGAATTGTAAGGTAAGCCCACAGCATATAGATAGATAGATAGGTAGATAGATAGATAGATAGATAGATGCTGACATGCATACATTCATACTTATATACATACCCCTTATGAATTCTCCAGAAAATATGTCTTGATGTTCTAGGTCTTAACACTAGCCGATGGAAACGAACTTCATGCATGCTAGCTAGGTAGTTATTCTACTGCTTGAGTCATGCCTCCAGTACTTTTTATTTTTGACCTGGTCATTTTTGAGATAGGGCAATGATTTTTTTTTCCTGGGCTGGCCTGGATTTCAGTTTCCCTATTAACACTTTCCACCATAGCTGGGATGACAGGTGCATACCACCAGGCCCACATATTTCATGAGATGGGGTCTCATGAAGTTCTATTTTGTTTTTGTCCAGACGATCCTCAAACTATCTACCTGCTCCATCTCTGTCTCCTAAGTAGCTAAGATTACACTTGTGAGCCACTACTTCCTGCCTGAAAAACTTTACTGTAGGTGTAAGGGAAAAGAAAAAGAAATCAACCTGTCTTTAATAGCAAGTTTTAGTTGTTGAAGATTTGTGAGGTTTTATCTTTCATTCAAAAATAGCCCATAAATTCTGGTTTCATAGGTAGTATTTTCTCAGTAGGAGAAACCCAAGTATGATTTAGTTTTAGAGTTAAAAAAATTCTAAGAGCTACATGGCCCTCCATTGTGTGTAATTAGCAATGGCTCCCAAGATGGAAGGCAATTGTTTACTCAGAGTATGAGCAAGAACTGGCTGACTTTTTAAGCTAAGTGGAGTTGTGGGGGTGGGGGGGGAGGTCTAGTTCATTTTTTTCTTCATGGAAGTTTTCTTCAGAAGTATGAATTATCAAATGGCTTAAAAGACACAAAATTATGGTGGTAAGAAAAGAAAATTTGGATAACTCCTTCCCCAAGGTCTATTTTTTATTTGTATACTTAAGGGTGGGGAATTTCATTTTGACATTTCTATATATGATTATAACATATTCTAATCAATCTCACCCTCAATATCACTCTCTCTTTCCCCCCTCTCCATTTTTCTCTAAAATAATTTCAACAGGTTTCACTGCTCTATTTGTATATTTGTAACCAATCAACTTTCATCTTTCATCCCAAAGACTTTTTGACCAAATATCAAATGAGCATAATTTTTTATCACACAGTCCCCTCAGAAAGTATCCAGTCTCATTGTAACATTTCTAAACCCCTATTTCATAAAAGTAATATACTATAATTTTTTTTTTATTTTGCGCGTGTGCTGGTTCCCTTAGCTATTTTGCTCAAGGTGGTAGTCTACCACTTGGAGGTTAATTGAAGACAGGAGTCTTACAAACTTTCCTGGCGGGGCTGGCTTCGAACCATGATCTTCAGATCTCAGCCTTCTTAGTAGCTAAGATTCATGAGCCCCTAGTGCCTGATATACACACATTTTTTATTTTCAGTTAAAATCTCAGAAACTAAACCCCTTCAATATATTTTCCAACTAAAATAGACCCAAGCAACTTTCCTCATAAATCAGATACCTAAACACGAGTACTTCTGTTTTCTTGCTTTGTCTTTGTTTGCAGATAACCATTTTTCTTTCTACATCACAGCACACTCATTCATTCATTTGTAAATGTCTATGCCTCTGTAATATACTAATTATTCTATACAATACATGTAAATGTAGTGAGATGAACATCATTGATCACATTTCAATATTATCAGCTTCCATGATTTTTGAACAATGTCTCCATTTTCTATGATTTTGTCTAAGTATCAAGAGAAAAGGGCAGTCCTTTGTTTCACTTAGAGCAACAGTTTTTTTTTCCTCCTGAAGTAGATCAAGTGTGATTTCACTTTAAATGGTTTGATTGTGATTCCCTTGGACATAATTGTTTTCCACAGAACTCATAACTGAGGTCTGCTGGCATCACTGCTCAGAGGCTATGGACAACATCCACTTAGGGTTAGAGCCAGTGTTTCTCCACTTGGTAGATGTTGCAGTTGGGAGTTATGTGCCAAGCTCACAGCCCATGGTTTAGAAACCTGGCATCTGAGCTTCAGACGTACAGGCTTTTAAAATACAGACGGGGGCAATTATCATTAGGATGGATTTATATGCTGAGAGAACAACATATTTCTCATTTCTATTGGGAAACTCAATTGTAATAAACCATAAGGAAAACTCATAGAGAGACTATTTTATGATGGAATGCCAATTATGGAGGTGCTGACGACTCTGAAAAACAATTCAAGAGCCGGGCGCTGGTGGCTCACACCTGTAATCCTAGCTACTCAGGAGGCTGAGATCTGAGGATCGCGGTTCAAAGCCAGCCTGGGCAGGAGAGACCGTGAGACTCTTATCTCCAATAAACCACCAGAAAACCGGAAGTGGCGCTGTAGCTCAAGTGGTAGAGCGCTCGCCTTGAGCTGAAGAGCTGAGGGACAGCGCTCAGGCCCAGAGTTCAAGCCCCATGACTGACCAAAAAAAAAACAATTCAAGAATTTGTGTGTGTGTGTGTGTGTGTGTGTGTGTGTGTGTGTGTTGTGTAGTGGGGCTTCGACTTGGGCCTGGACACTATTCCTTAGTCTTCTCATTCAAGACTGGAACTCTAATACTTGATCCACAGCTTTACTTCTGACATTTTGGTGGTTAATTGAAGATAGTCTCATGGACTTCTCTGCCCCTGCTAGTTTCAAACCATGCCCACAGATCTGAGCCTCCTGAAGAGCTAAAATTATAGGCAGTAAGAATTCCAGAACCTATGAAAAGGCACAGTTTTTGTACCAGAAAAAAAGTTATGGTCTTCTTGAGTTTGATATCAGTAAGGGACTCTTTCAAAGTTTTGCTTTCATCTTATAGGCTTTTGTTTTTTTGGTCGGTTGTGGGGTCTGAACTCTGGGCCTGGGCGCTGTCCCTCAGCTCTTCAGCTCTAAGCTAGTACTCTACCACTTGGAGTCACAGCGCCTCTTACGGCTTTTTATGCTTATGTGGTGCTGAGGAATCAAACCCAGGGCCTCATGCATTCAAGGCAAGCACGCTACCACTGAGCCCCGTTCCCAGCCCCTCTTATCGATATTTTACCATATCAATTCTGATCAAACAGACTTTTGTGAAAGTGATTGGGGGGGGCGGGGGCGGGCAATGCTTCTACAAACTTTTCTTTCTTATCTTTATACAGCCCAGTGAGCCATCCTCTCCCCTAATACCCAGAGGTAAACAGAGTTCAAGACAGCCAGCATTCTCCAAGTGTTTCCTACCATCTAACAGGTGCCTCTCCCTCCTTCCGTCTCACAATTCTGGGAGTTAGGCAATACTATTTTATATTTCTCTTATAATTAAAAAAAAATCCATAGGAACAGAAGGTTTAAAGGCTGGTTGGATTTGCCCAAGTCTGGCTCCTACCTAATCAAGCATTCTGAATCCACAGTCCTTCACCATTCAGATCAGGTACCTGCTGGCAAAGAAGCAGAGACCTGCCCCCTCATGCACAGTGGCACCTCACCCCAAATCTAGTCCAAAGATTTCCCCTTTGGCCAGTAATATAATCAGCACTCTGTCAATTTGGGAATTTGGGTATCAGTTACACTCACTACAGAACTTGATTGCATTCTATCGTATGGGTGCTCATATTTTTTTTCATGAGACATTTTAATATAGAATTGTAAGTTCCTAGAAAAATTATATTTTTGTACCCATTAAAGTTCTGAGATAAGCCATGCTTCTGGCTCCCTCTTCTAATTCTTGATACTGCCAAGTCAGAGATCAAGAGGATCTCAATGTCAGGCAAACCCAGGTAAAATTTTAAGACCCTATCTGAAAAAATAAAGCATGAAAAGTAACTCAATTGATAAGAACGCTCACCTAACAAATGTGACACCCTGAATTCAAATGCCAGTGCTGCCAGAACATAAATAAGTAAGTAAAGCTCTGGGTTGCTAATGCCTAGAAAATGACTACTCATAGTCATGATAGGTAGGAATTATGACTTCTTCGCATGGATTACAAACATGTGTTCTGAGTACTACCCTTAGATATAACCTAAGGATATGTGTCAACCTTGTGTTGAACATAACCACCAAAGCTGGTTGCACGGATCATCTTGCTAATCCTTGTCTGCTATTTATGCCCCAGACAATACACATGCGTGATTGGTCAATATTCAAATGAGTAAAGAAATGCTTGTTGAACTAAAGAGGATTTTTATTCAGTAAGTATTTATTGAGCACCTACTATTGAAAAGGAACAATATTGGATGTTTCAGGGTAAAGAAGGAAAGAGTTTCCTAATTCATCAAGAAGATAAAAAAATCTAACTACGGTCATGAACTACTTAACAAATGTGATCCACTGTGGACTTAAATTGCACAGAACTCCCTTAATATTCTTTAAGGGACCTTTTCTTTTCATCCCCTGAGCATGCTTTCCTATGCTTAGATATGCAGATATAATTGTGTTATTCTAATCTGCTGCATTCAGTTCAGTTACATGTTATAAAACCACAGAGCCTAAGAGCAATCAGCAGTATTACACAGTCCATTCTGCATGCAGTAGGTTTGTGTGAGTACAGCCTGTGATGCTTGCACCACAGTGAAACTGCCTAACAACATATCTCAGAATATATCTATTGTAAGCAATATGACTGTGAGATATTCAATAAATATTGAGTGTCTACTGGAAATGAGATATGATGCTAGGACCCAATGGTAAACAGGTGGCATCCAGGTAGTGCAGATGCTTACTGTCTTGTTAGATGAGAATGGCAAAAGATCAAGAATCCTACAGTGGAAGAGATAGATACACATATTATCTTAGTGCACATGTTACACAGAGGGATGTTCAGCCACTTCCTGAATGTTATTGGAGACAATATGGCTAAATTTAGTCCAGAACATAAAACTGCCAGAAGCCATGGGTCAGCCTATAATCCTAACTACTCAAGAAGCTGAGAAGTGCAGTTCAAAGCCAGCGAGGCAGAAAAGTTCATGAGATTCTTATCTCTAATTACTCAGCAAAAAAAACCCTAGGAAGTAGAGCTGTGGTTCAAGGGACAGAATCAGCCTTGGGCAAAAAAAAAAACTAGGGAACAGCAGCCAGGCTTTCCAAATCCACTAATTGCAATAAATAACTAAATAAAGTATAATATATAACGTATAAGATATAATATAATACTATAATATATAAGATAGAGAGCCAGGCACTGGTGGCTCATGTTTGTAATCCTATTTACCCTAGTGGCTGAGATTTGAGGATTATGGTTCAAAGCCAGCCTGGGCAAGAAAGTCCATGAGACTCTTCTCCAATAAACTGGAAGTAGCACTATAGCTCAAGTAGTAGAGCTTTAGCCTTGAGCAAAAGAGTTCAGTGCCCAGGCCCAAGTTCAAGACCCATTACTGATTGTGTGTGTGTGTTTCTAGAATGTTCTAAACCTAGAAAATAGCCTATATATGTTTGGAGAAAATAGAATAACATCTTCAGGGAACTGCAGATATCTAAGTATGATGTGAACACAGAATTCAAAGCACAGAAAGGGGGTGACCAAGGCATCTGTGCTGTTAGCAGTGACTGGGGTGTATGTATGTACATTGTGTATGTACCATGGGAGCCAGAATTCTTGAGAAAGCGACCATATACTTTAGAGAGATAGAGAATGGTTCTGGGATTAATGATACTCCGGATACAATGAGGGAGTCTTAGAAAACCATACCTGCATGTCTCCAATCTCCCTAGTTTTAAGAGGCTTCCATTCTTTTCTTTTTTTGGGGGGGTCTGGTCGTGGGGCCGGAACTCTGGGCCTGGGCGCTGTCCCTCAGCTCTTCAGCTCAAGGCTTGAGCCACAGCACCACTTCCAGCTTTTTTTCTTTTTGCCTATGTGGTGCTGAGGAATTGAACCCAGGGCCTGGCATGCAAGGCAAGCGCTCTACCACTGAGCCACCTTCCCAGCCCCATTCTTTTCATTTCAAATAAAATCAGTGATTGAACACTCCCAGCTCCTTGCTCCCACCCCTTCCGATTCCCAGTCACACACAACCCTCAGGAAACTGTTTCTTCTGACTGCTTCCTTCCCCAGCTGTGTGTTTTCCTGGGATGTCTTGTTCTTTATTCCCACCAACAAGGCTTTCCCCCCATCCCTGCTCTTAGATATTCCTAGATTACAGGCCCTTTCCTTTCAAATTCTCAAGTCCTCTTCATATAAACACTTAGTACATTTTCACTGATGATTTGAAGAGTACTACTGCCCTTGTCTATTAGATAAGCATGGAGGTGCAGATACTATTGCAATCCCCTCAGGATTGAAGTACAGGGCTGCCCAGGAATAAACATACCTTATCCAAAAAATAAGTGAATGCTGCTTTCCAGTGGCTCACCCCTGTCATCCAAGCTACTTAAGAGGCTGGGATATGAAAATCATGGCTTGAAGCCAGCCAGGGCAAGGAGCATCCATGAGACCCTTATTTCCAATTAACCACCAAAAATCTGGAATGTAGCTTTGGCTCAAGTGATAGAGTACTAGCTTTGAGCACAAAAGCTCAAGGATAGCACCTTAAACCTGAATTAATTAAAAAAAAAAGTGAAGCAGAAAGGGCTGGAAACATGGCTGAAGTGGTAGACTGGTAAAGTGGTACTGGTAGGCCAGCACCATACACACACACACACACACACACACACACACACACACACACACACACACACACACACACAATTTTTCTCTTATAGTGGATTGTTTTCCTATAGTGGATTTTTCAAATCCACTGAATTTCTTTCTTTTTTTCTTTTCTTTCTTTCTTTTTTGTCAGTTGTGGGGCTTGAACTCTGGACTTCGGTGCTGTCCTGCACTCTTCAGCTCAAGGCAAGTGCTCTATCACTTGAGCCACAGCATCACTTCTGGTTTTCTGGTGGCTTATTGGAGATAAGAGTCTCACGAACTTTTCTGCCCAGGCTGGCTTTGAACCGCGATCCTCAGATCTCAGCCTCCTGAGTAGCTAGGATTACAGGTGTGAGCCACCAATGTCTGGCTCTAAATCCACTAAATTTCTTGTAATCTCACTTTTCTAAAATTAGTAGGTCCCTTCCCATATGCCATGTTGCTTCTTTGACTTCTCTTCCCATGCCCACTCTCCCTCACTGGATAAATTATCTTCAACCTTTCCTCCATTTCTCCTATTTCTTGGCTCCATTCGCCTTGCTCCATTCATAGTCTTTCTTATGTGAGCATCTAGATGATAATTATACAAATAAGGTATTCCTCATAAAAGGACCTCCATCTATAGGATTTACAATATTATTTATGTACTTTCCATTTTTACCCTTATTAAAGTTAAACTCTTCAATTGTTAAACTAAAGCAGAAAGAGGTTGATTCTCAAGCATTTTGAATATATGGATTCCTTTGTAAATAGAAAAATAACCTCAAATTCTCATGTAATAATCTTTGCAGTTTTATTTTGATTGACTAGAAAATATAGAATGGCAGAAAGCTACTGTGTATTCATTGGTATATCAAATTTAAAAACTCCCATAAAAGCCAGGCACCCGTGGCTTACGCCTCTAATCCTAACTACTCAGAAGGCTGAGATCTGAGGATCGCAGTTCAAAGCCAGCCCAGGTTGGAAAGTCCATGAGACTCTTATCTCCAATAAGCCACCAGAAAACCAGAAGTGACACTGTGGTTCAAGTGGTAGAGTGCAACATTGAGCTGAAGAGCTGAGGGACAGTGCCCAGGCCCAGAGTTCAAGCCGCAAGACTGACACCTTCCCCCCCATCCCCCACCCCCCCACCCCACCCCCGCTGAAAAAAAAAACCAACCCAACAACAATGAAAACTTCCATACATTTGAAAACCAAAAAGCCTGGTATTTTTTTCAACATAAAATGATCAGACTTGGGGAAGTTTTAAATGCCTATAGCTCAATATAGATTCCCACATACGGAGAATCATCATCTAGAGACAGCAAAGGCATCTAGGTAGGCTGGCTGCTGCTTTGTTCTCTCTCCTTCTCTCTCTCTTTCCCTCTCCCACTTCCTCTTCCTCATTCCATCCCTCCTCCCCCGTGGCACTAAGGTTTTTTAAAAAAAACATTTTTAATTATTATTATCTTTAAGTAGTTGTACAAAGAAGTTCCCGTTCTCCAAAACAGTTTATGAATAAGAAGTGTCTGACAACATTGTCACCCATCGCTCCTAACCCATCCCTTCTCTCACTTTTCTTTTCTTTTTTAAAAATGGAGATTAGGTGATTACATAAAATTTGCATATTTCACAGTATGGTGGGAAAGTAATACTTAAAGTCACAAACACATTTTAACCTTCACAAGGCAAATTGTCATTATCATGGTCTATAAAGTTTGTGAATTCTATGAGTTTTGACAATACAATTATTTCTTTGTGGCACTAAGGTTTGAGCTCAGGGCCCTGCACCTGCCACTGAGCTATGCCTCCAACCCTTTTGGGGCTGGTTATTATTAT
This sequence comes from Dipodomys ordii, assembly GCF_000151885.1. Classification (NCBI taxonomy): domain Eukaryota; kingdom Metazoa; phylum Chordata; class Mammalia; order Rodentia; family Heteromyidae; genus Dipodomys; species Dipodomys ordii. Next base: position 7,014,450 of record NW_012267313.1, on the reverse strand, counting down.
TATTATTAATTTTGCTGGTCCTGGAGCTTGAACTCAGGGCCTGGGCACTGTCCTGGAGCCTTTCTGTGATCAAGGCAAGTGCTCTACCACTTGAGCCACAGAGTCACTTCTGGCTTTTTCTGTTTATGTGGTACTGAGGAATCGAACCCAGGGCTTCATGCATGCTAGGCAAGCACCCTATCACTAAGCCACATTCCCAGCCATGTGCTAGTTATTTTGAGATAAGATTTTATTCCCTGCCTGAGCACAAGCGTGGACTATAATCTCTTATTCTAGAAGGACAGGTATATGCCACCCCCAATTCCTTGATTCTTCCACTAAGATGGACTCTTGAGATGGACATTTAAGGACTTTTCTTCTCAGGCTTTCTTGGAACCACTGTCCTCCATATCTAGCTTTGCACATAGCTAGGGTAACAGGCATGCCACTGTGCCCAGACATTGGTTGAGGTACCTGATCTCAGTAGCTAGAATTCTAGGCATGAGCTTCCAGTGGCTAGTTTGTTCAGATTCAATTCCTCTTCATTGTTTATTCAAAAATCCTCATGAAAACACAGACACATGTACAATGACAAAAGCATTGAAAGTCATAATTATTTGTCAGTCAGTTAGTACTTTATACTAAACAAAATGCAGATATATGAAATGGGGCAGCAAAATGTCAGCTTTCTATGAGATCCACTGGACATCCATTTTTCACTAGCCAGGGAAAGGCAAGACGACTCCATGAGACACTTAGAGCTGCCTTCTCAAAGGTCCCTAAAGCCCAATTCTTTCCACCCCATAACTTCTCTTTTGGTCTCTGTTCAGGAGCTACAATCCCCAGGACTTCAACAATTCTGAGATCGATAGGAAAGACAGTGACTCATTGCATTTGGAAACCTGAAACAAATGGGAAGAAAGGATTCAGTAAAGAGAGCCATTAGTTTTTTACACATTGTTTTTGATGAAGAACGACACCCTACTTTAAATGATCCGGGAATGATGCCCCTGTTCATAATCGAGGAACCAAAAAGTGAAAGCAGAAATTTCCTTTCCAATCCAGTAGATCTACACCAGGAAAGGAACTTCGGGCTTAGGAATTGGGCTAATATCCCTCAGTTTTGCCTTCAGTTTCATACCTCAGAGTTTCTAATTGGCTAGTCAGTGTGCCAGATACTGAGTACTCACTTCTGATTTTCCATCTTTTGTTTCTGGGTAACTAAAATAAGGTTCAACACTCACTGCCCAGGCCAAACTTGTGACCAAGTTTGACCAATGACCCACTGGTCCTGATCAATGAGACATTACAGTAAGTCTTCCAGGCTGCTTTCTCATAAAAGGAGAGAGGCTTCAGAGATAAGCTATGAGTCTGCTTCCGTTATCTCTGGCCCTTGGCTCTGGTGGTGTGGAGATGTGGTGGGCACTTGCACATGTGTGAAAAGCCAGGGAACAAGAGAAACTCTCTGGGGAAGCAGGAATAGAATGGTGAGCTGAGGGGAACCCTTGGAAATTCCATACCCAATGTGGCCTTGTTAGATTAATAAAATGTCATTATGTTATAAGGCTGTTTTTCAAGTTTGACTGACTTGAAAGGTGAATTTAATGCAGTAAACCTGGGTATCAGCAACGTTTCACACAGAATGGAAAAAATATATTTTGAGACTTTTAGTAGTTGCTTTCGCAACTACTTTTGTTGTAAATATAATTTTAAAAGTAGCCTGCAACAATGAGATGTACAAGTCGTTATGTCGAAAACCAACTTTACAACTTTGGTGGGCGCGGAGGGGGGAGGAGTGGGTGGAGAGGCGAGGGGAGGATGGGAATGGGAAGGGCAAACAAAGGAGGAGGCTACAATGCTTGATAAGAAATGTACTCATTATCTTGCCCATGTAATTGTAACCCCTCTGTACAATAAAAAAAAAAAACAGAAACTGAAAAAAAAAAGTAGCCTGTGGCTCATTGTAGTGACACATATCTCTAATCTCTCAGCAATCAGGAGGCTGAGGCGATACGATCATGAGTTTCAGGCTAGCCTATTTCAAAAGAGAGAGAAAGAAGAAAGGAAGGGAAAGAGGGAGGGAGTCAGGGAAAGGAAGGAAACAAGCCTGGAATCCTAACTACTAGGGAGGCAGAGATCAGATCAGAGGATCCTGGTTTAAGGCCAGCTCAAACATGAACTCAGGAGATTTCATCTTAACTAATTTCTGGGTACAGAGGTATGAGTGTGTTATCTCATTTTGAGGGGAAACACAATGGCTAGGTATAGAGACACTGCTATTCTAACTACAATGGCAGGCTGTTTTGTAGGGGCAGGGATATTTGAGCTGGACCTTTAAAGATGACTTAGGTTTTGCTAGGCTGTGAGGGGAGATGTGAGGCAGGGGAGAGACCAACCTCATATACAGAGTTGGCATTTAATTAAACACACACACACACACACACACACACACACACACACACACATACATGTACCACACATGGCAATGAAATACCTTATGATCCCTGTAATGGTGTTTTGAACAAGCTCATGATAAGACAGAAAGCTTTATGGAAATGCTGATAGCATACTAGCCAAACCTAAGCATTTATGTAACTATAAAATTCTGCATGCTGACCATCACACAATGCCACGTGTGAACCTTCACCCGATCGTTACAGATGAAGGAGAGGTTTGAGGTTCCATATTTGGAAATGGTGCTGCTTCTGCTCACTCTTGGAGGATTTCCACAGGCACTATCATGCAAAGCATTAGAAGTGAGAATAGAGATATAAGGCAGGGTGCCTGCGAGCAACTTTTAGTCTAAGAGTGAAGACAAACAGGTCCACAAAGTGAGTCCCCTTACAGTGAGTGGGGGACAAGCCACCAAATCCAACAGGGCAGGGGTAAAACAATGACGCTGAAGGGTCTTCCTGGTGGAAGATGATCTGGGAGGAAGGCATTTGGGGGGAAGGAGCAAAGAAAGCAGAGATAACAATAGCAAGGGCTTTTGGGGACCATTGCAAGCTTTTCTTGAACAAAGCAGGGGGAAAAAAGGAGTTCTTTGTAATTTGCCAAGTTTTCACAATTGATCAAGCTGGATAATGACCTGGCTGCCTGCCAAGGAGACCTGTGTACGCCTGTTTTTTGGTCTGCTGTGGGATTCAGTCAGGCGGCAAGAATCTATTGTGGGCTCATTATGTACATGCTCAGGAATGGACATCTGGGGAAGAACGGGAAGGAGAAGTAGGCAGAAACTCAAATATTGTGAAAAACCGAGCGTCTCCTGCCTGCGTATAGTCATGGTTTCACGTGACTCGCCGTGTGAGCAGGGACAATGCAGCTATTATTATAGCAGCCAGCACTACAATCTCTTGACCAGTGCCAGTCCCCTCTCCCCCTCAGTGCTGGGGGTCTGGGGGCTCATTTGCATAAGGCTCCTTGATGGTGGTCATGTCTTCTTGCCATCTTAACTGCTTCAAGGGGCATACTGGAGCCTTTCCTTTTATAGCTTGTTGGTCTTCCAGAAAAGTACCCCCAAAGACAGGGGACAAGCCAAACTCCAAGCCTTGTGAGTCCTATAGCATCCACTTGGATGATTTCCACATGAAATTGAAGCAGCTGAGAATTCCCTGTGGTACTTTTGAAGGAAGACAGAGATGTAGAAGCAGGGGCCCCATGAAGCAAGGCTATGAGCAAGTGGCTGAGGACAGATACTAACTATGATTATTATCATCAAAGACAGAGCTAGGTTTTTGTGTGTGTTTTTTAAATACTAATTCTGTATGTTCCCACTCTTGTAGCCCTGGCTACTTTCTAGTCTATTCATCTAACCCAGATGTGAGAAAGTAGCACCAGGAAAAAATGTCCCTCTGATGGAAGACTTAAAATGGCCTAGTTTTGGAAGCATTCTGGGTAGTTTTTTTACAGTGAACTGGAATTTCACAAGCCTAATCAGACACTATGCATGGCAGTAGAAGTTCAGCGGTCTTCAATCCCAGTCATAAGGTGAACGAGGATGTTAGCTTGTAGTAAAACGTTTACAATATAATGGGGCAACTAAGCTTCATACAGCTAAGACCTCAGCTCAGTTCTATAGCACATCAACCCCATCTTGATACACCTTTCCATGTGAGACAAAGGCCAGAGAACGACCTGGTGGAAGTTTTTAAACATCTAGAGGTTTATTGTTTAGAGATAAAAAGACATCAGTAATAAGAAAATAATATGTTGTAATAACATTTAATTTTTAAATAATTCATATGTAAATACTTTCATTACATCTCTGAATGATTATAGTGAGTGTTAAATTCTGGACTTTAATAGGGACATTGACACACTGGGATTGCTTCCGGACTGCGCACATCTTTGTCAGTGTTCTCTGAGCCCCAGGCTAAAGAGCTAGGCAAGTAACCTCTGTCTAGAAAGCAGCAGAAGCTGGACCCCTCCTCTGTCAGTAGTGTTTTCGCCAGACAATTGGAAGCTGTCAGTGTAATCCACCATCTTCAGCTAAACCCACCTCCTCTAAGGGAGGATAGTAAAACATAAGAAGAAGGGACCCTTGAATCTTGAGGAGTCTTGATTTTTGTAGAGACATGCCATTTTTTTCTATTACAAGAGAAAGCAAGGAAGAGGAAGGAGAAAGATGGAGGCAACGACAATCCTTTGCTGCCCATACAGGTCCAGTGTCAGTTTCTTAGCTCAGTGTCACTCTGTTTCTGAACATCCTTAACTCAGTGTCTCCAGCTAACTCTCCAGTCAGAGTAACAGAGACTAAATGCCAAGAGATTAACACACATGATAACCAGTAGATCATAGATAAAATGAACAATGTCTACAGGAGGTAAGAATAATACATTATCCAAATAGGAAGATTTGACCTAATTTTTCCTTACAGTAAAGGGATTTGTTGCTGGGGATTTAGTGAAAAAATGGGACCATGAAGCTTGTGGAGACTGGTTTGGGAAAGGGGAGGCCAGGAGGAGGAAGGGTTGAATTTAATAAAGGCACTTTGTATGCATGTACAGACATGTCATTTTGTATAACTAATTGATACTAAATGAAAAAAAAAATTTTTGTGGGTCATGGGGCCTGAACTCTAGGCCTGGGCACTGTTCCTCAGCTCTTCAGCTCAAGGCGAACGCTCTACCACTTGAGCCACAGCACTAGTTCTGGTTTTCTGGTGGTTTATTGGAGAGAAGAATCTCACGGACTTTCCTGCCTGAGCTGGCTGTAAACTGCAATCCTCAGATCTCAGCTTCCTGAGTAGCTAGGATTACAGGCGTGACCCACTGGTGCCCTGCCTCCATGGGATTCTTATCTCCAATTTAAAAAGATTGTATAAGAAAAAGAAGATGTGGAAACTGAGATCATAAATAGACCTACCAGATTTAAAATAGTTTTTTGTGAGGAAAAAAAAAGGACATAATAAGTAATAAAGATATCACTGGATGCTTATGCGTCTTGGAGGCAAGGCCTTGATCTGTTTTATTTCACTACACACACACACACACACACACACACACACACACACACCTTTATAAAGAAGAAATCCATGTTGTCAAAGCCTTTTGAATGACTCAGAGAACATTGAAAGATGTCACTGAGATGCAGTAGCTTTTCTGCACCTATCCAGATTCACTTTCTGTCTTTTCCCAGCCACTCCCAGGATAGTGAGGGTGGGGTGGGGGACTGGGTTTGAATCCAAGGTCTTAATGCTTACTAGGCAGGTGCTCCACCACTCAGAGCCCAATCCTCACACCACACAGGATTTTGTGCTCCACACACTGTGTGCTGGCTACCTAAGGCATGGCTGAAGCTTTCCTGTCCTGTAGTCTGGAAACTTCTCTCTACTGTATTTGGCATGCTCTTCTTCCCTCTGGCACTTTCTGTTTTGTTTCTATTCTATCGACCTATTTGTCAAGCATAAAACAGATATGTGAGCACCTGCCACTGGAAATTCATAGCTGTGTACCTTTTGACATACTTCCTAGTATTTGATATTAAAAATAACAAAACAACAAAAGAGTTTGCCTGCCCTCCCCTGCCAGCCTGCTCTATTGCACCTTCCTTCTTCTAGATTGTTCCCTTCCTCCCTTCTAACATCGCCTTAACTTTGTTAAACCATTCCCATACCTTTACCTCACGTTCCAATACACTCTGTGCATTTACAAAAGCCAATTGTTGCCCAATTGTGGCCAAGGACACACAGAGAAAAGTGTGCTGGTTTCATTTGGGCCTCGGTTGTTGTAGAAAATGTGTAACCTTTCTAGAGCTTCCTGTTTCCTCTACCTTGCCTTTAGAAGTTTGCTTTAAGAAAACTGGGGAGGGATGGACCTAAATGGCCAGATGAATTTTGAATCGAACCCCAAGACCCACACTAACTTGTGTCCTCTTGTTTGCTCAGGTCTAATCATCTGTGTATCTTGAGTAGCCATCCACACTCAACTAAAAACAACATAAGCTTCATAGATAAAAGGAAACTGGACTTCCTGTCTTTGTGCTTTTCTTCCTAAACAAGGAAAATAATTGTTTTCTTTTCTCTAGCTGAGTTTTAGTTAATGCGTTGTTTTGCTGTACTTGTGTGCACTCAATATTCTGAAAAATGTATACAAGGTTAAGTCTCCATGTGGAAAGTAAGTGTTCAGCATAGCAACACAGAACTGACCTCTCTGTTTCTCTTCTCTGCTTGTAGACTGCAGCATGTTTATCTTCCTGACATCTGTCACCGCCGCTGTCAGTGGCCTCCTGATGGGTTATGAACTCGGGCTCATCTCTGGGGCTCTCCTGCAGATCCGAACTCTACTAGCCCTGACCTGCCATGAGCAGGAGAGGGTGGTGAGCTCTCTCCTCATCGGAGCCTTCCTTGCATCTCTCACAGGAGGCTTCCTCATAGACAGGTATGGCCGAAGGCTTGCGATCATCCTGTCCTCCTGTCTACTTGGGCTCGGAAGCTTGGTCTTGATACTCAGTTTGTCCTACACAATGCTTATTGTGGGACGCATTGCCATAGGGGTCTCCATTTCCCTCTCTTCCATCGCCACTTGTGTGTACATCGCAGAGATTGCCCCACCACACAGAAGAGGCCTTCTGGTGTCACTCAATGAGCTGATGATTGTCACCGGCATCCTTTTCGCTTATATTTCAAATTATGCATTTGCCAACGTTGCCCAGGGCTGGAAGTACATGTTTGGCCTCGTTATTCCCTTGGGAGTTTTGCAAGCGATCGCCATGTACTTCCTTCCGCCAAGCCCTCGGTTCCTGGTGATGAAAGGACAAGAGGAAGCTGCTAGCAAGGTTCTGGGAAAGTTAAGAGGGATTGCAGATGCCACCGAGGAGCTCACGATGATCAAGTCATCCTTGAAAGATGAGTATCAGTACAGTTTTGGGGATCTGTTTCGTCCCAAGGACAACATGAGGACCCGAATCATGATCGGTCTCACCTTAGTATTTTTTGTACAAGTCACTGGACAGCCAAACATATTATTCTATGCATCAACTGTGTTGAAGTCTGTTGGCTTCCAAAGCAATGAGGCAGCTAGCCTGGCCTCTACTGGGGTTGGGGTGGTCAAGGTGGTAAGCACCATCCCAGCCACTCTTCTGGTAGACCACATCGGAAGCAAAACCTTCCTGTGCATCGGCTCCTCCGTGATGGCGGCCTCCTTGCTGACCATGGGCATCGTGAACCTCAACATCCATATGAATGTCACCACCATCTGCAGGAATCCCAATCATGGTAACCAGTCCTTGGATGAGACTGTGTTTTTTGAAGCTGGAAATCTGTCAACCAGCAACAGTACTGTCAAAGAGCACTTTAAAGGGACCACTTCTCACATGGGGAGCTCGCTTGCACCTACAGGAAGTGACATGGGTAAGAGAGAGGAGATGACGTCCACGTCTTGGCCAAATGTTGGTCGAAGCCACACTGAATACCAGATGGTCACAGACCCTGCCCCCGTCCCAGCTGTTTTGAAGTGGCTGTCCTTAGCCAGCTTGCTGGTTTACGTGGCTGCTTTCTCAATTGGTCTAGGACCAAGTAAGTACTTTATTCATTTTCCTTTCCTCTTTAGAAATATTCTTGTCCTGCTTTTGATCAGGCAGAGCAATCTCCTGTGGTGTAATGCCTCTTTCTACATAAGTACTGGAAGCAAGCTGAGAATAATTCTAATCACCTGATGTTTCTGCTAATGCAAAAAGCTTGGCTTGGCTTGTATTTGCTACTTGAAAGCACAAAGGCTAGTATTCAACTGAAGGGTGTTTTCCACTGTATTCTTTAATGCAGTTGACTGAGGATAAATCAGACCTGGAAAGAGACATATTGCCCAGGGGCATTATATTGTCTTATAAAAGTAATTTTACTGGGTTACATTTTTCTCCATGGCATTCCTGAGTATCTTTCTGAGAAAACTTTCTTAAGGATGGATTGACTAGAAAAAAGTAGGTTGTCACCTGCAGTTTAGACATCTTTTAGCCTCATACCCAAAGCCTAAACATTTTTTTTTTTTTGGGTCCGGTCGTGGGGCCTGAACTCTGGGCCTGAGTGCTGACCCTCAGCTCTTCAGCTCAAGGCTAGCACTCTACCACTTGGGCCACAGCGCCACTTCCGGCTTTTTTCTTTTTTCTTATGTGGTGCTGAGGAATCGAACCCAGGGCCTTGAGCATGCAAGGCAAGTGCTCTACCACTGAGCCACCTTCCCAGCCCTTGATACAATATTTTGAAATATTAAGAATCAGCAAAGAATCTAAGAAAATGTCAGCTGGTAGAAAGGACTGGTTTTAATTCAGAGAGCCTCCTGAGTTTGAGTTTATATTGTGGTACATACTATAATAAGAGAGATGTTGGCTTTAAACTTCCAGAATCAACCTATTCCTAGCTAGGGTCTTTTCAATCTCATGCCACTGTTTTATCTTTAGTTTGGAGGCAATTTAAAAAACTGTGAAGTCAAAGCCGGGTGCTGGTGGCTCACGCCTGTAATCCTAGCTACTCAGGAGGCTGAGATCTGAGGATCAAGGTTCAAAGCCAGCCTGGGCAGGAAAGACCGTGAGACTCCCATCTCCAATAAACCACCAGAAAACCGGAAGTGGCGCTGTAGCTCAAGTGGTAGAGTGCTAGCCTTGAGCTGAAGAGCTGAGGGACAGCGCCCAGGCCCAGAGTTCAAGCCCCATGACCGACAAAAAAAAAAAAAAAAACTGAAGGCAATGGGCTGGGAAGGGGGCTCAGGGGTAGAACGCTTGCCTTGTATGCCTGAGGCCCTGGGTTTGATTCCTCAGCACCACATAAGCAAAAAGAAAAAAGCCAGAAGTGGTGCTGTGGCTCAAGTGGTAGAGCGTTAGCCTTGAGCAGAAGAGCTGAGGGACAGCGCTCAGACCCAGAGTTCAGGCCCCATGACCAGACCCCCCCCCATAAAAAAAACCAAAAAACAAAAAAACTGAAGTCAATACTTCAGTCTTGACTGCAATTTTCTTTAAAAAAATTATATTAGAACAAGAGTTCCCTTTCAAAGGCTTCAGTTCGATTTTTAAAGATAATTATTGGCTATTATTTGTCTTCTTTCTCCTTCCCTCTCTCCCAGTATTCTTTCAGGTAGCTAGCAATCCTTTGAGAATAAGCACAGCACAGGTCATACAGTCAATTAAAGGCAGGTCAGGAAGGAAAACTGATTACATGTAACAGTGTGAGGAGCTGCTCTCAAACCAGGATCACGAGTGATATGCATAAGGAATTTCTTTCAGGTATCACACAATTGTGAGAGACGCTGAGGGAAGGTCTAGAAGGAAACACAAACTTATCAGTCAGAGCCACAAAGAGAAGCTAGTAGAGCTTCTATGTGCTTACTATGGCTGAAATCAAAGCAGAGGGAGGTAAAAACCATCTGAGATACAGACCACTTACAGAACAATGGCTGCCTTCTTCAAAAACTCTCACAATGTGCCTGGCCTGGGACTTGGAGGATCTGATCAACCTTACTTTCTCCCTGACACCTACGAGGGGAAATCAGTGGTCAGCAGCAGGGTTTGCACCAATCAGCAAGTAAAGGCCCAAAGTATCCCTTTGGCCTTCCAAACTCAGCAAGTTTTTCTTCTTGATAATTCTCATCCAGGTCTGCATGGGAAGGGAATTCTGGGAAATGTAGTTCCAGTATATATAGCCAAACATGACACAGTACAAAACCATCAGAATAAGAAATTCTAGAGTAAGAGAGAATAGGTGGGAATGGAAAATAAATGTATTTATGGAAATGTTAAAGGTCCACAACTCAGTCTTCAGTTGCTTCGATAACTGCAAGGTTAATTATGAAAATGTATGACTAACTTCCATTCTATTCACTTCTAAAAGAAAAGAAAATGAGGTTGTTTTATTAATGTCATTTGGCCCATGTTTCTTTAACTATAACAGTGAAAACCACTCTGGCTAATGCACTGTAAATGCTTTCATGTTTGTTTTCTCAAGAACGTTAATGATCTCCCTTGAGCTGACGATTCTACTTATCTCCAATTCTATCATCTCACATAACTGCTAGTTCTTTCTTTCCCCCATGAGTATAAGACTTTCCTACTTCAATATTTCACTGTCAGCCAAACACAATTCCAAGGCCGAATTATTTTTGCTTTTATGCCAGGATCTCTTCCCACTTTTCCCTCCAGCCACTCAGGGAAGATGCCATGGGCCCTTTGCTCAGACCAGTCAGTGAGCAAAAGCTCTTAGATGGCTCTTATGTTCATTGTTTCCTTCCTATTTCTGCCATGCTATTCTAGCTCTATGTTCTTATTCCTAGATTACTAGAGACTCTTCCAGGCCAGGCCCCTCTCATACCCATCCATCTTCCCTTCCAGTATTCTCTTAATATGGTTTTCCTCCTGTCTCCCAAGTTTTCAAATCTTCCATGCTGTCTTATTTTATACCCTATCAGAGAAAGCAATGCTTTTCAAGATGAAAAGATTAGAAAGTTTTTAGTCCAACCACTTCCTTTTATTGAAAAGAAATAAGAAGCTGCAAAAGATTTAAAGTCACACTGACATCTAGAATTCTAGATCCCTGTAGGACACTGTCTGCCAATATAGAACCCATCTTTGATGAGAATATTGCTTTTAAAGGCTCTCCATCATCCTACCCAACTGTAAGGGCAGCTGTACATTCATATTGTAGTCTAGGGAGTTATTTCCAGGTCACTATTAACCTAAAACATGTGAAAACTCTACATTCACAGTAAGTGATGAGCCAGGCATTGTACAATGAGGCAATCATTTACCCATTTGGGGTTTCTTTATTTCCCACTGCTCAGCTTCCCCTCCATTCAATAACTATTAAGTGCTTTTCATCTCTCCTGTTTTGGCTCAATCCAAATCTTCCCTATCTTTGTGAAGCTTTATTATAATCACATCTCTAGGAATTGACTCCATCTGCTACAGGTCTTTTTGTGTGAGATACTCCTATGTAATTTTCAATGTACAGTTATTCAATTCTGGGCTACAAAGATCCTGACTTAAAAATCAGAAAACTTGAGTTCTAATCCCAGCTCTTTAACTTTCTGTCTGTGTAACCTTCGAGCCATTTTTCTCTCAACGGTTTCAAATTTCTGAAATGGACCTGTCCTATCAACTAGAGTATCAATGCTTGTCAAATAAGAGAGTTTGTCAAATAAATTATGCTTTGTTTTAAGGAGCAAAGTATTCATGTGAATCACAGAGGAATAACACAGATCATCAATCCTTAATGACATCATGTAGTACTTTTCTGTGTTTCTTTTGGTTTATTAACTAAATCACAGCTACTAAATTATAAATTCTCTGAAGGAAGAAACCACATCTCATCTTTTTTATCTCTGTTCCCATGAGCACTGCATATCTATTTTAAAATCATGCTGGGTTACATTTGGGTTGCTAAGAGGGGAGGAGGAAAAAAACTTTAAAAATGTGATGCAGAAACAGGCTACTAAGTGGGTGGATGAAGGACCCAGTAAATTAGGAATGCTATTTTATAGCATTATAGCCAGCCTGCCAAAGAAGTCTCATTGCTGGCAGACACCATCACAAGGGGATTTTTAGAACAACCCGTTACTTCCACATGGTTTTGTCTGCAAGAAAAGATGCAGGGGAGATCGTAGTGTTCAGAACCAACTAATGGGAAGCATTTAGGACATTCTTGTGTCAAGTCAGAAATAACTATTTGGACATGGCGTTCTGTACTGGATTTTCTTGAATACCTCTGCTTTTTGTCACACTATAGAGGAAAGAGTCTTTTTGAGAATTTCTTAGACCAAAAGTAACATGAGTGAGATGAAGAATTTCAGGATTAAAGGAAATTTGGGTGTGGGAAAAGTAATAACTCTCCTGTCTCATGGTCTGACCCATCATGGTTACAAGGACTTGGCCTGGTGTTCACATGAGAAGCTGGGTCATGCCAACAGACTTAGACATCTGAATCACTCTCCCGGGAGAGCAGTCACTTCTCACTATGTTTATGGAGTATAGTTTATCCTAGTGATTTTAGGAAGATCTAAGTAATTATCCCCTTCATTCCCACCTGCTCAGAGACATTTATATCTCTTATACAGCATAGTCACATTATAGCTGCTTTTCTTTTTTTCCCTTTTTCCTTCGTGTGTGTGTGTGTGTGTGTGTGTGTGTGTGTGTGTGTGTGTGTGTGCCTGAGTTTGAACTTAGGGTCTAGGTGCTACTATCACTTAGCTTTTGAGTTCAAGGCTAGCATCACAGCCTGAGTCACAGTTCCACTTCTAACTTCGTGGTGGTTTCTTGGAGATAAGAGTCTCATGACTTTCCTGCCTAGGCTAACTTCAAATTTCAATGCTAATATCTCAGCCTCCTGAGTAGTGAGGATAACAGGCATGAGCCACTGACACTCAACTCTCTTCTTCTCTAAAGAAAACATGCCATAGAAATTCTATCTCATTCCTCAAAATTGTGTGCTAGGACATTGGCTTAAACCCAGTTGGAGTTTAAAAAGACTTTTATTGGGAGCAAGATTTTCATACCATATTTTAAATACACTGTAAAACTTATTAACCTGATATGATTATTGCTCTGATATTTCATCATTTTGAGATTTTATTGCTTGTAATACAAACAAATCCTTTGTGTAAATAGAGGTAGAAATGGGAAAGTACTGGCTGTTCTAAAGCAACATGGAAATGAAGATTAAGCCATCCTTATTAAATCTTCTTAAATATAGGTTGGCTTTGAACAGCATTCTTTAGCTGTATTAGATCACAGCATGATTTGCTACTGCCAGGAAAGTGTTTCTATTCTTAGGAGACAGTGTCTGCCTTACATTGTTGAACTTTCTCATCCTCCATTTCCCAAACTGTCAAAGAGTTTCTAGAATTTAGGAGGGATCATTAACATGGTCTCAAACAATCCTATGTACTTGCATTTATTCTAAATACATTTTAAAAGTAAGGTTTTACTCTAAGTTGTCCACTGGCTTCAGCCTCCTGCTGAGGAATTTGTGGCCCCTGTCTTCTAGTTCTTGATGACTGAATTCAAACGCTTCCACCAAGCCATGCACTGGTGGTTCACACCTGTAATCCTAGCTATGCAGGAAGCTGAGATCTGAGGATCATGGTTTGAAGCCAGCCCAGGCAGAAAAGTCCCTGTGACACTTTTACCTCCAATTGACCACTCAAAAATCAGAAGTGGCACTGTGGCTCAAGTGGTAGAGGACTAGCCTTGAGTACAAAGAGGCTCAGGCACTGAGTTCAAGCCCCACAACTGATTTAAAAAAATGCTTCTGTCAAATGAAATCAGCTGTAAACACTACTGACATTATTTGAAACCTTTATTAGATATTTTGTTGTCCACACTTATCTTTTATTCGACATAGCCCAAGTCAGTCCCTGGGTTTCCAGTGTGTTTTAATTTTATGGTTTTTAAAAATTATCTTTAGGTAGTTATACAAAATTTTAATTCACCATTCAGTTTAGGAGCACACTACATCTTGATCAATGTCACCTCTGTCCAATGTGTTTTTGAGCATTATTTTAGCTTCTTTTAATAACTGAGCACTTTTCAGGGCAAAATTACAGTGCCTTGCCATTGCAAGGACACAGATCCATAATGATTTTTCTTCTGCTTGTGCTTCTTAAGATGGGCCAAAACCCAAGACCTAATACTATTATCTCATGAGTTCTTTTGAGGTAATACTTGTGTAAAAACTTAGCCCTCTTTAAAGTAATCATTGTAACTTGGAAAAATCTGTGGCTGTTTACAGTGATTATTAGGACTTTTTAAACCCCAAAGTTCATGTGCCCATAACTAACCTCTATCTTCTTATCTTATGATTAGTGTTGTTGGATTAGGCCCAGATGGAAGAAATTTGTCCCAAGGTAATATATTAAATGAATAATGAGCCTGTGACTGTTATACTTCCATTGCTTTTTCTTTCTTTTTGTCTTCCTTCTTTTTTTCAAAGTTTGTTTTTGTTTGGTTGCACTGAGGCTTGAACTCAGGGCCTCACGCTCTAGCTGACATTTCACTCATGGCTGGCAGTCACAGCTGTACTTCTAGTTCTTTGCTAGGTTAATTGGAAATAACCGCTTCACAGACTTTTCTGCTTAGGCTGGCTTTCCAACTGGGATCCTTAGATCTCAGCCTTTGGAGTAGCTAGTATTAGAGGTGTGAACCTTTGATTCATATGCTCAAGTGGAACCTCACACTGAAGAGTGAATGGCAGAGAAAACTAAACAATCTCCCTCCAATCTCTTTTAGTGGCTCTGAGGACTGCTATGGACAGGAGCAAGCATGTGCTTACTTAAGCAGTGAGAGGAGAGAATGGTAGGAAATCAACCAACTCTCCCAGCAGGTGTGGGTTGCTCACCAGAACATATAGAACATGGGGCTCTATGGGGAGATTTAGGAATCTCCAGCATTCCTGGAGCTAGTGATCGACATGGGTAATGAGCAAGAAAGTGAATTCATGTGTAATACAACTTCAGGAAAGACAAGTGTTAAGATTTAAGGGGAAGAAAAAGGAGAAGAGAAAAGGCACACTTAGAGAGAAAGAGCAGACCTGATAGGTACAGAAGGCATTTCTGGGGTTGTGATGCTGAGGCCCTGGCTTGTATGAAGAAAGCAGTGTGAAGAGCTGCACAGCAGGAGTTTTAAACAGAGGTAATAGCAGGTCAAGAGATCTTGAGGTGAACATGACCTTGAAGAGTTAGGGGAGAACAGTAAGAGAGTGTGTTAGGCCTGAAACAACATAGTGCTGGGATTGGAGAGGCCTTTGACTTTGAACTGCCTAGCCTTGATCCCAGCTTTGTATTGTAGGACTTTGGGCAGCTCATCTCTCTCAAAGCTTCAGTTTCCTTATCTAGAAAATGGCTTGGGAGTAAATATTTCACTGTGGCAACCATGGAGTGCAATGAAGCCATGTGTATAAGCAATCTTCAGATCCAGCATGGACTCAATACACTGAGTGATGAGGGGCATTAAACACCTGGTAGGGATCTAGACATGAGAATAGTTCAGGTAAAACCAGCACTGATCTCAGCTGGTGTTTTCTCAAGCCACTCAGGAACACACAGGAAGAGCTCTGTGGTTCTGTATTGATTTATGGTGGCATGGTGAACCTCAACTTCCTTTTTATCTCAAATGGGTCAAGACTGTAGAAATTGCCTTGTAGGTGTGGAAAGTGTAGTTCAATTCTAGACCACCCACTGTTTAGAACATTTCTTAGGAAACCCGACTGGTTTCAGTAAAAGGTGAATGATGTGATTTCAACTGAAAACCACCCAAATCTTCATTCTTCTAAACTGATAAAACTAATTGAGACCATATATGCTGTGCTCACACTGTTCTGCTTACTGTGGCTTCCTGAATCTAACATAAAACTTGGCCTGTCATTAATATTTGTTGGATAAATCAAGACCAGTACTTCAAGAACTCTTTTCTGTGAGCTCTCTACTCTGGGGTTGATGTCTTGGTCTCCTCTGTAGGTAGGGAATGACAGGTCAATATGGGTTTTGTGAGGAACTCTATGGGCAGTTGGCCAAAAAACTCTGTCAGAATAAAACTGTTTGGTTGAGGTTGTAAGGCTCTCCAATATTTGATGACTAAAGACAGTTAATGTTTTAAATTTACTTAAATTAAGGCTACTTCAAAAATTTGTCATGTTAGATGACACGGCCATTTCTAACATTTTTTCACTTTTCTCTCCAACTATGAGACCTCACTAGCCACTCTTGTGGGGATTAACCATTCCAAAAGTACCTACTCCTATTTTGATTCAGTAGTTGAATATATTTAGACATGGCTCTTAAAAGAGTTGAGGAAATTCTTTCATGATTTTCTTAAGAGAGGCATGGGACAATGTAAACCTAGAATTTAGAAAGACTTCTAATCAGCCTATATTATTTATAGAAATATTTCAATGGTTTAAGTTAGGTTTACAAATCACATTGAATCCCACAGATGTGTCATAAAAGGCCTTTCTGAAAAAGCATAGTATAGCCAGTTAAGCTGGCAATAACAGCAAAGAGGCTGAGATTTTACAGTACATCAGATAAGTTGAATATTGATGAAAGACACAGGACTCTGATCAGAGCCAAAGAATGGTTTATATTCATAGCAATGGCCAGAATACCAGTATTTGAGGTTGATCATCCAACCCCTGTCCCCATTGGGCAACATGTGTTGACCCAATTATTGGTTTATAAAGGAGGAGACTCAAGCTCTGAGGACTCAGATCTTTTATCACAGGCAGGAAGCCTGTTTTTGTTGCTGTTTCATTTTATGGAGTTGAACCAGAGTTTTGGAGATTTGGGTATCAGTAGAAGGCAGTAGAGTCATCATCTGCCATAACATTTAAATTGAGATTCCACAACCAAATAATTCTGGCCCTTCAAAAGATATCATTCATGTCCTAGCTAAAACCCTTGACAATTTCAGGGATGTGGAACAGCTGGTTTTAATTTGGAAGTTTATTTAGCTGTTTCATTGTAACACACACTGGGTTTAAGACAATGAATCTGATATTCTAGAAGTACATGAAGGGTGTCAACGAAGGTCTTGATTTTCCTCAAACTTCCTCCCAGACCCCAGGCCCTACACATTCAGAACTAGCATAGTAAAAGCTTTTGAAGTGCTCGGCTTACTTTTCCATTGTTTTAAAAAATGAAATCACATACTTTTAGAAAAAAAGGTATAGTGCCAAAAATTATTATTTTTAACACAACAGTTCTATTACCAGATGCACACAATCACATAAAGGTTTATGTTAAAACTTTTACCTTCATTTTTTTCCTTTTCTTTTCTTTTTCTTTTGTTTTTTTAAATTTGTATCCATACTGGTGGTTGAACTCAGGGCCTTGAATTCTTGTTTAGCTTTTATGCTCATAGCTAGTGCGCTACCATTTAAGTGACACTTCTAGCTTTTGGCTGGTTATTTGAGATATGAATTTCTTGTACTTGTCTGCTGGTTGCAAACCTGGATCCTCAGGTGATCTCAGCCTGGTAAGTAGCTGGAATTACAGATGTGAGCCATCAATACTGGGCCTACGTTCAAAATCTTTTAAGTGTTTGTTTTAACCATCATCAATATTAACCGAAGGTTACCTTCCCCCCAGTAAACTAGATTAAATATCATTGGGATTAATTAAAGTGGCAAATTATTTAATCCTCTGGTAATAATCACTAAGATAACACAAAGTCTATAAAAATAGCATGTATATAGCTCTTTGCCTCCAATCCAGAGGGAACAAGTAAATATGTGCGTCTAGCTTATAAAACCTTTTACCTTCTGTGGAATCAGGGCCTAACCGCTGCATCTTTATAACACAAGCAGCGATACACACACCGAGACAAGGAACTTTCAGTTCTATCACCATCAGCAATTGCTCACAGAACACAGAGTGTTTTCACTTCCCCTCCTGACCTGCTTTGAGAGCCTTGTACCCATGAACATTATGAAGATGGGACAGAACAGAGAGTAAAAACAGATTAGGGTTGTGACAAACATTTGTTAGTTTCTAGGACACATGAACAATGATTCCAAAAAATATCTGCAACAATAAAAACAGTACTAGTTATTCCTGACATAGTGACACACATCTGTCAGGCTGGTTATTCAAATCCCAAATCCAAGCCCTCCTGGGAAATGCAGAAACAGCCTGTCTCAAAATTTAAAAAATGAAAAGAGCTGACTTGGTGGTACCTAACATTCATACACTTGGCCCTGCTTTCATTCCCTGATACTACCAAACAAATGAACAAAAAACACCATAAAAAACTCACACTACGCTCTATACTGAAGTCTAAATAATAAAAAGATACAGTGTAAAATAGTACATCTAAATCCATGTTATTCAAGTTAGATCTCAAACTAGAAAAGATGAATTTCTTGTGTCTCTTTCTGTGTGTGTGTGTGTGTGTTTCACTTTGAATTCTAGTTCAGTGTTCTGCAAATTGGGGCATGCATCAATACTCTGGGTGGTTTACTTTCCAATGAACTTTGCTTCAGTAATACTTCAGAGGTAATCAACTTCCAGAGCGCCAGGTTTTAAAGTATATCTCTCTTAAAATCTCTCCCTCCTGTCTCCCCAGTTATAAAGGTTCTCCCATTTAAAAGGAAGTTCAGTTATCACCTATCTGAACTCTTATTATGATACATAATGACAATGTTTAAAAACACAATAACACCAATCAAAAAGATACTTGGAAATACCTTCATGTAGGTATTGAGAAATCCGTCAGATGACTGGACTCTTTGCATTAGACATCATATTCGCAGTGATTTTTTTTGGATGAAAATTACAAAAGGATGACCCAGTCAAGCCTCACAGGTAACTCATTGCTAATTCAAAGAAGTGACATCATTAGCACAAAACTTCTTCAACTTCCTCTATTTATTCTTCAGTAAAATGCATTTCCTATATTTAAATGAACAGAATAGTAATGTTATTCTAGAAATAAGTGACATTCATCCATAGACATATAAGAAAAAAACTGTCTCAGCATCTCATTAAGAGACATTTGTAGGGCAGGTGTGCTGGTGCTTGTCCATAATCCTTGCTTCTTGGGAAACAGAGATGAGGAGTTTGACAGCATAAGGCCAGCTCAAGCAAAAACTTAGTGATATTGCATCTCATCCTCTAAGCTAGGCACGGTGGAGTCATGTCTGTAATCTCAGACAGGGGTAGGAGGGTCTGCTATCCCCATCTGTGTTTTTCAAGTATCTTGGATTACCAGGTTCTATTTTGAATACTTGATTTTCCTTCCTTCCTTCTTTCTTCCTTCCTTTCCTCCTTCCTTCCTTCCCTCCCTTCCTTCCTCCCTTCCTTCCTTCTTTCCTTCCTGTCTTCCTTTCTTCCTTCCTTCCCTCCCTCCCTCCCCTTCCTTCCTTTCGTCCTTCCTTCCCTCCTTTTTTCCTTCCTTCCTTCCTGCCTGCCTGCCTGCCTACCTCCCTCCTTCCCTCCCTCCCTCCTTCCTTCCCTCCCTTCCTTCCTTTCCTTTTCTTCCTTTTTTTCTCTCCTTTCTTTCTTTCTTTCTTTCTCTCTTCTAAATATCTCCTCTAAAATATTTTTCTGAAAAATCGTTCAGCCATTTTGGATTAGAAAAGTATTAGGGAAATATTGACACTTCATTTCATTGCTTAGTAACCTAAGTGATCTCAAATAATATTAAGTATTTCTTTTACAAAAGGCCACAAGAACAACGAGCAAGGAGCCCTAGCAAAGTGAGATTCAAAACGGAGAAAGGAAAGAAAGCTACTGCACTGCTGATGGCCTAGGGTGGAGTCTAGTTTGTAAAGTACATAATTTTTCCACTTAGGGAACTCAGGCCAAAATGTAAGCACCTGGCTGGCTAGCGTAGTCTATTCCTGCTCAGGATTTACATTTTAATCGCCCCTCACCAAGGGAGACCTAAGTGTGCTGCAGTCTGCTTGCAAAGGCAATGAAACCCACAGGGTTTGGCTTGATTCCTATGAAGAGCAAGGGCCTGGCTTTCTTGGCCAATCAGATCTATCAGCAGCCTGAGTTATAGGACTCTTTCCAAAGTTGCTAGGAGTCCTCTGGCAGGAGTTTCGAAACCTCGGTCAGTTTTTCAAAGTCGGCGTTAGCATGCCAGATGCTTCAGAAAGGAACTCAAGCCAAATGGCAGGTGTGTCTGGAGAGCTGCGGGATTTAACTCCAAAAATGGGAAAGGCTAAACCCAGTTTCTAGAGGAAAAACTGGGGCAGTGACCAGAAATAAGCCAGAGGCAAGAAATAGATAGGATAACTGAAATAGGCTCATTGTTATTGCTACCAAACTTCCCTCCTAATCTCCACTGAACACACAGAGATGTCAATATATGTGTCCTTTTCTGTCTTTTTACAACACTCTAGAAACCATAAACCTGCAGATTCCCATCTAGGTCAGGCAAGTTCTGATGAGCAGCCTTGATGAATGTGATTCTCTGTGACATAGGAGTTCCATAGCTATGAACATGGCCAGGCCCCAGCCCTTGGGCATCTGAGGTCATCACTGTGGCATACAGCAGGCTGACACTTCAGGCTCAGTCTTTCGAGTGCTGGGATTACAGGTGTGCGCTATCATGCCTTGCAAATCATGACCTTTAAGAAAACTTCCACTGCTTGTTTTAAACATCGCCAGATTACATTTCCTTGTGTGTTTCATACTTCTGTGTTCTCAGAAATTGAAACAGCATTTCTGTTTGTTGGGATTTGAACATTCACAGGCTCTTTCCAGAGAACTCTTAAGGCTTTTAGGCAAGGACTCTCTTGCCATAAATGCCACATTCAGGTTTTTATTTCACTTTTCCTGGATATGAAAAGATGTGACTTGGATATTAAAATGATATACGTGTTCCATATTAGTGTGAGTGAAGTAAACATCCTCCAACTGCTACACCAGCCAGTTTGTCAATATTATTTCAACCAAGGCATCAGCTCTTCTCCTGAGATCAAAAAGGAAGTAGGAGCTTTCTGGCAGTAATATGTTTAGCTTGGGAAATGTCAGATGCAGAGCGGGCCTGACAAGTTCTCATCAGAACGCTGGCTAGGGAAAGTTTACGTTTCAATCTTCAGCTCTTTATTCAGGCAGGTTAAATTGCCCAGAATGTCAATCCATTGTGGAATTGAATGCAGGCAGAGAGCAAGCTTTCAGTGTGATCTTGAGTTTTTCTAGACCAGACACTGGCAGTTGAGACCTAGCATGTATGACCAGTGCTTTGTCTACCTGTCCTGTTTTCTTACGGATGACATTTGCCATTCTAGATTGCACAGGGACCAGCTCCTTTTCATCAGATGCAGTGAGGTTCTTTTGTGGCTTTGTGGTTTTTGTGAAAGAGGGCCTTTTCTGGGGCCTTAAGGATCACAGCTGCGCCCCACTCCTCCTGGCTGCCAGGTGTTTCTGATGACCCAGCAGTAACATTCTCAAATAACATCAGGTGCTTCTGAGAAACTCCTGTAGCAGGGTGTCAGCAGCTCATGCCTGTAATCCTAGCTCCTCAGGGGGCTGAGATCTGAGGATGGCAGTTTGAAGCCAGTCCAGGTAGGAAAGTCAGTTAGATACTTATCTCTTTTCTTTTCTTCTTCCTCTTCTTCCCCTCCCTCTCCCCCCTCCTCCACTCATGGGGCCTGAACTCTGGGCATGGGCTCTGTCCCTCAGCTCTTCAGCTCAAGGCTAGTGCCCTACCACTTGAGCCACAGCTCCACTTCCGATAGATACTTATTTCTAATTAACCATCAAAAAGCTGGAAAAGAATGTGTGACTCAAGTGGCAGAGCACCAGCATTAAGTGGAGAAACCTAAAGGATAGCACCTAGGGCCTGAATTCAAGCCCCAATACTTTTATACACACACACACACACACACACACACACACACACATACACACACACACACAGAGGGGGGGAGAGAGAGAGAGAGAGCATCATGATGAAAGGTGGAATCAGGAAGAAGAGAGTGGAGAGATGATGTTAAGGTAGGGCTGGCAGGTGGATCAAGAAAGCCTGAGATAACTCCTCTAGTAAAAGAAACTGAGACCCTTTGAACCCTCAAGCTCCCTGTGATGCTGTCCATAACCATGACCCTACTTAAGCCCTGCACCCCTGCCACCAGTGCACCAAGCCTCATGTCTCCTGACCCCCCTCGGCCACCATGGCATCCCTCTTCAACTCTCCATTAAAGTTGATCTGGTCTGAAGAAAGGAAAGAAAGAAAGAGAGAGAGAAAGAGAGAGAGGAAGGAAGGAAGGAAGAGAAGGAAGGAAGGAAGAGAAGGAAGAGAAGGAAGGAAGGAAGAGAAGGAAGGAGGGAAGGAAGGAAGGAGGGAAGGAGCTCCCATTCCCCCTCTCTTGCCCATGACTGGAAAGCACAGGCATTAGGGACCCTTGGCTCCACCTCATCAGGTCGCTATGGTAAGGTGGGGCATACACCAGTCTGTGGCCTAGATTATTTGGCTTAAAATTTGAATTTATGGAATTTTATTTTATATTTTCCCAAGGACAATTACCAGAGCCAAAAAAAAGCACCCCAAAGACCATTTGTTGAACTGTGCAGGTATCTCTTTACGACGCGAGGGCCTCAGCCTTGCAGAGCTGGGAAAAGGTTACCTAAACACTAAGCTGGCTTCATCAGGGCTATCATCTGTCAGAACCTAGTGTAAGTCTTCTGAGGTAGAAAGGGGAGGGAGAAGAGAAAATGAGGTGAGAGGGTAGGCATGGAGAGTATCTTAGAATGCATTAAGGCTGGGTGTGGTGTCTCACACCTGTAATCCCAGTGATGGAGGAGGCTATAGCTAGGAGGACTGCTGTCTAAGGAGAGAACTTGAGACCTTAATTAACAAGTAACTGAACTGGGGAGTCTAAGGGGAGAACAGACATGAAGGGACAACAGGTAAATAAATGCAGCAGTGGTACTCACTAGACACTATGTTGAAAATGAACTATACAACTTGTAGGTGGGGATGGGAAGGAAAAAGTGGAGGAAAGAGAGGAAAGGGGTGACATAGTCCAAAAAGAAATGGACTCTGTACTGTTTCCTGTATGTGTAACCCCTCTGTACAGCACCTTAATAGTAACAATAAAACCGTAAATTTTTTTAAAATTTAAAAACAGTTTAGAAACAGTTGGCTAGAGACATAGCTCAGTGTTAGGGTACCGTATAAGGCCCCGAGTACAAATCCCAAATGGCATAATAAGTAAAATTCCTCATGAACTAGAACAATGATAATCATGTTGCTTTGATGAGTTATGTGTCATGTCTTCAAGGAGACCTGGGACAGATTCATTTGGAGAAGATCATCAAGGGGAAAAAAATATTTTTCCAGTCCCCTTCTACAATTCAATTCCATTTTTTTTTCTTATTTTAAAACAACACATTTACTCTAAGCAGATGTTTTCTCTGCTGCCTATGATATGACATGAGAGGAAATTGGTGGGTTTTTTTTTGTTGGTCATGGGGCCTAGAACTTTAGGCCTGGGCACTGTCCCTCAGCTCTTCAGCTCAAGGCTAGTGCTCTACCAGTTGAGCCATAGAACCACTTCCAGCCTTTTCTGCTTATGTGGTGCTGAGGAATCCAACCCAGGGCTTCATGCATACAAGACAAGCACTCTCCCACTGAGCCACCTTCCCAGCCCTGGAAATTGTTCATTTTGAGGCACAGCTGACTGCTCAGTTTGGGAATGGGCAGCCTTAGAGGCTGCTGGCAGGTGGGCCCCTCCCTGGCTTGCTAGGTGCTGCCCCCACGTGAGGATTATGTGGTAGGTGGGTGGAGATATTGAGCGTTCGGTGTGTTAGGTTTCAGAGAGGCAGGGCTCTGCTTACATTCCCATTCATTAATGAACACATATTTACTGGAGCCACTACCCAGGAAGAAGCACAAGTGATTAAAATGCATGCGCTCCTAAGCCTGTCAGCGTTTAATACCACCTCTGTCACTTAGGATCTTAGCTTTGTGATCTTGAGAAATTAGTTCCTCAAAGCCTCAATCTCTTACACAGAAGACAAGTAGTAATAGTTCTTTGTTCTATTATTATTATTATTCTTTAAGAAGTCATATGAAAGGGTTTCAATTCAACATGTCCGCTTAGGAGTACAATGCCTCTTGATCAACATCACGCTTTTCAGCATTGTTCCCCACCTCTCCCAACCCCTCTTATCCTCTCAAGTTACCTGGTTCCTTTTGTGCATCTGTACATTGGCGATTACAAATGCATTCGCCCACCTTTCCTCTCTCCATTCGCCTGCCCCTTTAGTTCCTACTTTGTGAGAGCTGGTGAGGATCAAATGAGAAAGCATTGTAGAAATGTGTGCAAATTCAGGTCAGGCTGAAGTAAGAACTCATCTTTATTTCATTAGGCAACTTGGTTTGCTAGGCTCATCCTCCCAAGCAGTCCCGCTAGTGTTACTATTGATAATGAAGTTCTCTCATCCATTTTGATGCCAGGAAGTGTCATCTCACAAAAACTCACATGTCTAGTCTGGTGTAACCATCCTACCTGGAGCTCTGTTTAATTCAGGCTTTTCTCTGCCCAGCTCCCCCAAGGCCAAGAGGGCCAAGTGGGAGGAGGGAGAAGAGCAGGCGTCCTCTAGCCTTTGTGCCTTATTTCCGGTCACCCCTCAGCTGTGATGGCAGACTTCTCCAAGGTCAAGGGGAAAGAGGACTTAGGGAAGGGCACTGTACAGAGCAAGTGCAGCTGGAATCTGGCCTTGAGGCACTGGGCACACAGACAAAGCTGGCTCTCTGGCTGCACTTCCCAGGCCTGTGTCAGATCCCAGCAGCTCAGCTCTGCCCCTTCCATGCAAGTTTCTCTCCCTGGGCCAGAGGCAAAGCTAACACGAGCCCTTTTCTGGGCTGTTCTGTTGAGATTTGAAAGGGCCTTGGGCTCCAAGCACAAATGCAGGTAGGATGAGGGAGGAGAGGTAAGTCATCCACCCTGGGATCTGATTCTCTTCACTGGCCCTGCGGTCATCTGTCCCTCTCTCTCTTCCTCCAGTGCCCTGGCTGGTGCTTAGCGAGATCTTTCCTGGTGGCATCAGAGGACGGGCCATGGCTCTAACTTCCAGCATGAACTGGGGTATCAATCTCCTCATCTCACTGACCTTTCTGACAGTCACCGGTAAGATGGTGGTTTTCCTCTCCTGCCTGGATCTGGATCTTGTCCTCTTAGAGAAGTTTGTCTTCAGACAAAAAAAAAAAAAAATGTTGTAGAAGTTTTCACACACATCCAGGAGAGATGGGAAGGAGCCTGACACCCAGCACACAACACAATTCTCAGTGTTAATTAACTCACCATCTGGCCTGCTCTTCCCCTTTTCAAGTTATTTTGAGTCATATCCCACAATGGCATTTGTCTGAAAAATTTCAGCCATGACCTCCAAAGGATAAGACAGTTAAAAGAAAATGAAATGATAATACAGTCTCTACACTTAAGAATATTAATAATCCGCTAGGCGCCGGTGGCTCACACCTGTAATCCTAGCTACTCCGGAGGCTGAGATCTGAGGATTGCAATTCCAAGCCAGCCTGGGCAGGAATGTCCATAAGACTCTTATCTCCAATTAACCACCAGAAAACTGGAAGTGGTGCTATCGCTCAAGTGGTAGAGTGCTCGTCTTGAGCTGAAGAGCTGAGGTACAGTGCCCAGGCCCAGAGCTCAAGCCCCACGACTGAGGGGAAAACAAAAAAGAATATCAGTAATCATACCTACTCTGGGGCCGAGTATGGTGGCACACATCTGTAATCCTAGCCACTCAGAAGGAAGAGGTAGGTGGAACATAGTCTGAGACCCTGCTAGTGCAAAGTGTAAGACCCAAGCCAGGTGAGGTGGCTCATGCTCATAATCCCAGCTACACAGGAGGCAGAAATTAGGAGATCACTGTTTAAGGTCAGCTTGGGCAAAAAGTCATTGAGACTCCCACCTCGACAAATAAACTGAGCCTGGTGGTGCATAGCTATACTCTCAGCTATGTTGGGCAGACTGCAGTACAGTGTAGACCAGATGACAGCTCAAGATCCTATCTGGAAAACAAGTTAACACAAGGGGATAGAAGCATGGCTCAAGCGATAGAGTGCTTTTGAGGCCCAGTAGTGCCAAAAAGAATGAAAAAGACAGACAGACACAAATCCACTGTGTTCCCAGGCTACCAATTGTCCTATAACTCTGTTATACTGTGGATGAATCGGGTCCAAACACATAACTTACAGTTTTCTTAGTGTGTTGTGTAATTTGAGACCTGCCTCCATTCCCTGCACCCTTTACCCCATCTTATATTTGAGTGTAGAACCAGGTTCCTTTGTTCTGTAGAATTTTTTTAGTGCCTGGATTTTGTTCAGTATACTTGTAGCACATGTCCTATGTCCCTGCGTCCTTTTTCACTCAGGACTAGTGCTCTACCACTTGAGCCACAGCTCTACTTCTGGCATTTTGGTCATTAATTAGAAATGAGAATCTCATGTACTTTCCTACTTGGGCTGCTCCAAACTATAATCCTCGGATCTCAGCTACCTATGTAGCTAGGGTTACAGGCATGAGCCACACATAGCACCTTTCCCAAGTTCTATCCAGAGAGGCGAAAGATGGACCAATGCTATAAGGGCTTTATGAAGCAACCAGCTGGACAAATCCGGTACCAGTAGCAAGCACAGAGAGAAAGGACTAGTTAAAACTGCAAAGAGAATTGCAGGGCTCACTGACTAATGGTTTCTATGCTTAGATCCCTCCACACTGCAGTTATAAAAATGGCCGCGGCATACAACACTCGGCCAGTTTTGCTGCTCGACCCACCGTGGTTGTGACTGCAGCTGTCAAGGGCTATTTGCAGATCTCATCCGCTGTTGGTCTGAGCCAGCTACTTCCCCAGGGCTCCTTGATATACTGGAATTTTTGCTGCTGAGCCAGGGGTCATCACAGTACAAATGGTAGATTCATTTGGGGACCATCTCTCATCACTTAGCATAACTTGAACTTGACCAGTGACTCCAAAGGTTCTATCTCTTTGGCTAGAAGGACTCTAGGGAAAAACTAGGTTGACAAGTGAAATCTATCAAAATCTTGACATTCTTCCTTCTTGCTGATACAGCCTGGACAGTGCTCAGGCTATGAGTTCAAGCCCCATGACAGACAAAAATAAATAAATGAACTGGGCACCGGTGGCTCATGCCTGTAGCCCCAGCTACTTAGGAGGCTGAGATCTGAGGATCATGGTTCAAAGCCATCCTGGGCAGGAAACTCCGTGAGACTCCAATCTCCAATAAACAACTAGAAAACCAGAAGTGCTGCTGTGGCTCAAGTGGTAGAGCACTTGCCTTGAGCTGGAGAGTTCAGGGAAAGCACCCAAGCCCAGAGTTCAAGCCCCACGCATGACCCACGACGTAAATAAAGTAAAAATAATGCAGTATTGCTGACATGAAATCATTTATTCAAATCAGAGTAAAGAAGTGAGTTCATTCCAAGAAAAGCCCATCTGTACATAGATGACATTAAAAATGTCTACCCAGCTTGGGTGCCAGTGGTGCGCACCTAACATTCTAACTATGTAGGAGGCTGAGATCAGGAGAACTAAATTTGTGAGACTCCATCCTAACAAAAGAAGGCAGGTGCAGTGGCATGCACCTGTCTTACTAGCTATGAGGGAAGCTTACAAAAGGTAGATCGAGGTCCAAGCAAGTGCCCAGACAGGAGGTAAAATGTATTTCAAAAATAACCAGTGCAGTGGGGAGATTGAGGGTGGAGGGAGGGAAAGAGGGGGGAAAATGAGGGAGGGGGTAACAAGTTAGACAAGAAATGTACTCACTACCTTACTTACCTAGCTGTAACGCCCCTGTACATCATCGTGACAATAAAATAACCAGTGCAGAAAAAAGTCTGAAGGTATGGCTCAGTGGATAGAGTGTTTACCTAGCAAGTGTAAGGCCCTGAGTTCAAATCCCTAGAACCCCCAAAAGAAAAAGAAAAATGCCAAAAAACAAGACTGTCCACCCAAATAGAAACCAATCTGTACCAGTGGTGATTCCCAGGAGGGCATTTGTGAACACTAAGATGTTTTACCTCCTTCCCTGCGTACTTCTACATTGTTTGAAGTTTTTTTTTTTGTTTTTTTTTTTGTAAAGAGCACGTGCTTTGTAAAATATTAATAAAGGTGCTTTACCATTTTGAAAAGGGAAAACATGCCAATGCCATCAAGAGGACATTGAGCTTGAGTTGTGGTAGTTAGGTAACAGCTGTTTACTCAAGAAAGCTGGAGTCATTTGTAAAACTGAAACTTCCAGAGCTACCTATGTTTTAATTTGCGAATCTACTTCCTGCTGATGTGTGAAAACACACAAGGCTTTAGAACTACTCTAAGAAGCAGTGTTTACAAATGGGATTAAAGCAATACAAAACCCAGTTCTAATCATTTTTTTTTTTTTTTTGGTCTGTTACAGATCTTATTGGCCTGTCATGGGTATGCTTTCTTTATACAACCATGAGTCTAGCATCCCTCGTGTTTGTTATTTTGTTTATACCTGAGACAAAAGGGTGCTCTTTGGAACAAATATCAATGGAGCTAGCAAAAGCGTAAGTATTTAACCAACAGTAGTCTTTGGTCAAAATGTAGTTTGTATATCCAATAATGTAAATCTGATTGTCCTTGGTGTAAGACAAGGGGCTCTCTCTGCTTTGTCTTTAGTGTGACTGCTTCACCTAAAGAAGCAGAACCATAGTTTTCCAAGTCTGCCTTTTAGAGCTCTGTTAGTAAGGATTGAGAACCCTGCCAAGTAGGCTTACTTTGTTTGGGGTTTGGGATAGGTGTTGAGATTGCGAGCCTGCTGCCCCAGCCATGGGCCAGAATGATTGCTTTAGTCCTTTATCTCTATCAGGCTCATGGGTTTTTGAGCGCACAACTCTTACTAAGCATATGATTGGCAGAAAAGTTCTGGGGTCTAAATGTCTACAATTGCCTTAAAGATAGTATTAAGGAAGGGGCAAGGCATTAGTGGCTCAAATCTATAATCTTAGCTACTCAGGTGGCTGAGAGTTGAGGACTGCACTTCAGACAGACAAATCCAAAAGATTCTTATATGCAATTAACCAGCAAAAAGCTGTACTAGAAGTTGCATTTTACTACTCAAGCTATTACTTCCAGTCTCACATTTTGCTGGTTAGGGTTAATTGGAGATGGAATCTTGAAGACTCTCTCCACACCTCCAAGCTGGGTTCGAACTGCAGTCCTCCACCTGTCAGCTTTCTGAGTAACAAGGATTATTAGCATGAACTACAGGCACCTGGCTCATTTGTTACTTTTGTGTTATGCGATTAAAATTTAAATCCATGCTCTCCCCAGGCTCGTTACAAATTTAAATTAGAACAGGACCGAAGCTAAGAACAAAAATAGAGGAGATCAGTGCAGACAGACAGGAAAGATGCTGGCAAAACAATCCCACCAGTACCTGTTAGGTGTGTGTTATGGTGAAGCCTGCCCAGTATTGGGAGCCGAAAGAACAAAGTTGCTTCTAGAAATCATGACTAACTCTTATGCATGCAATACTAAAGAGCTACAGGCATGCTTTGCCGGGTGTAGTAGAGAAACACAGCCTTTAAGTGAAAATATGAACAGACTTACATAAACTGATCCAAGTATGTATAAAGCATGTGTTATACAAAATTATATTGGAGTGAAATGTCAGTAACAAAAAGCAAATCAAAACTGGTAAGTTACCAAATTATAAGGAAAGGATGGTGGAAAAACTGTAGAACTTGCTGGTTCATAGTGGCTGAAGTGAACTCATTGAGAAAGGTCACTGCTGAACTAAGTGAGCCTTTAGGAATTTAGAAGTTAACAAAACAAGGAATCAACTTTCGTAACCAGGGAAATCAGTCTTGATTAAAACTCTAATGGGTTCTAACAACTAAGAAACTTAAAAATATCAAATTCACTTTAAATTTGGTACTACTCATTGCTTACTATTTTGCTCTCCACTTGCAAGGTGGGTTCTTTTGCCTTTTTTACAAAAGCTGAGAAAACAAAGATTCTTCCAAGGATGTTACATGCTGTAGAAAATAAACAGTGACTCAAGCTGCGAGGTCAGAAAAGCTATCTGCTATAATGCAATTTGAAAGGATTTTGGTTTGAATATCTGCTCTGACAGCTATAATCTTAGAATGTTTGCCCTATTTGCTCTTTCAACTGTGACTTTATTCTTTTTTCCCTCCCAATAAGAGAAAACAAACAAGCAAATGTTTTATACATATTTGAGTTCTGAGGCTTCAATTATTTCCACTTTTAGTGGTTAATTTGAGGCGGCCATTCTTGCACCAAATGTGCATCTTCTAAAGAAGCAGTCAGCATCTATAATAGGCTTTCACTGATCTGGGTGCCTCATCCACTTTAGGAAAAAAGAACAAAAATACCAGAACTAAAACATGGTTTGTTGGGGGATGGGAGGGACTATTTTGGTTGGGTAATCAGAGGAGGTTATTGTAAAAGGTAAGTTTTACTTGAAAGATTGGGGTGGGGAGAGAATTTGTATCAAGAAGAGCTGGCTTGCCAGCCGGTGGCTCACTCCTGTAATCCTAGCAACTCAGGAGGCTGAGATCTGAGGATCAAAGCCAACTGGGGCAGGAAAGTCTGTGAGACTCTAATCTCCAATAAACCACCAGAAAACTGGAAGTGCTGCTGTGGCTCAAGTAGTAGAGTGCTGGCCTTGAGCTGAAGAGCTGAGGGACAGCACCACACCTAGAGTTCAAGCCCCATGACCAAAACAAAAACAAGAGCTGGCTCAAATACTAACTAGGGCCAGGTGCTGGTGGCTTACACTTGTAACCCTAATTATTGAGGGCAGAAAATGTGTGAGATTGTCATCTTCAAATAACCAGCAAAATAGAAAAATACAAGATTGGTGGTAGAGGACCAACCTTGAGTGAAAAAGCCAAGGAGAGTGCAAGGAGCTAAGTTCAAGTCTGTGCAGTAGCACATACAAGCATGTGTGCACGCACACGCACGCACACACACACACACACAGGCTAAGCAAACACAGGCTTGATCTGCTTCAGGAAAATTAAAAGGCCAGAAGGCTACAGATGCTTGCTGAATTAGGAAGTGTTAGCTAGACCAGTGTGAATAGCTTTGAAGACCTCGTAAGGAGCTGGAGTTTCATCCTCAGTTCACAGACCACCAAAGGGTTTTACCCAGGCCAGTAGTTTATGTTAAGGTATGCTCAAGTGAACATCTGCTGCCAAATGAGGCACAGAGCAGCACAGATCTAGGGCTTGTTTTCAATCATGACTGACGTCAAGTGGCCCTCAGTGCTGGCAACGACCCAGATCCCCAGTCCACTAAATCTGCCATTGTTCCAGACAATGCCCAATATCACCTCCTCTCTCCAGAAACCTCCTAACCTCCCCACTTAGCATGGACAGCCTTGCTCTGAACTCACCGAGTAAGTAGACACAACAGGACACCGTCCACATCAGGATTTATATCCGCACACACTACTATACCTCCTTCCCAATACTCCTGGGAGTGGCCAATCCTTTCAGCCACTCTACCATCTCCCTTCTTCAGCCATACCAGCCTCTGCTATAGCCCAGGCTCACCAGACATGCTCAAGACCCAGAGTCTTTGCACTGTTTTTTTGGGGGGGAGGTTAATTGTGAAAATACCATACAGAGGGGTTACAATTACATGGGCAAGGTAATGAGTACATTTCTTATCAAGCATTGTTGCCTCCTTCTTTGTTTCCCCTTCCCATCCCTTCCCTCCCTGCCCTCTTATCTCCCTCCCCGCCTTGCCCCCCTCCACCTGTATCCCTATTTTAAACAATTTGTTTTTTCCCTTCCCCTCCACAAATTAATCCAACATCAAATACAGTGAAAACAGGGGTTAATAACATGGGGGAGGGACATACAAAGCAACAAAGAACTCATCTTATAAAAATGGGTTTGCACTGGTTTTCTAGGTCTTCCCCCTCAACATACAGCTCACTGCTCATCTCCTACCTTTCCTGCCATCCTGTTTAAAACCACCACATCTCCAACTTTATACATCTACTGACCTACTTCTGTCTTAACCAAAGCTGAAACATTCTTTTACTTGGCTTATTATCTCCTCATTTAAATTCCTGGAGAGCAGGAATTTTGCATATTTTACTCACTGCTGTTTCTCAGCACCTGGAACAATCTCTTGGCATATCACTGCGGTGGGTGACACCTCAACTTTTTAACTTGAAGAACTGGGTGGCAGGTAGGATGGGGGATGGCTTAAAGACCTACTCTTCAGGGCACAGGAAATGACTGTTCTGTTTTGAATATATTCATCTAGAGATGTCCACTAGACATCAAAATAGAGGTATGTTATTGATAGTTGGATACATATATAAGTCTGACGTTTCTGGAGAGTCTTTGGTTTAGAGTTGAATGTGGGAGGCTATCAGCTCGTAAGTGGCTTTCAAGTCATGGAACCAGACGAGATCATCTGGTTAGAAGTGAAGAAGAGAAGGAGACCTAAGATTACACTAAGCCTTAGGTTATACAAATTTTAAGAGATCAAAGAAAGGAAAGGTAAAAAAGTATTAAAAGGAGCCAACAGTGAGGGTGGAGGAAAGCCAGACTAGAGTATAACACAAGTCAAATGAAGTGTTACAGGGTATTACAAACAGGGGTACATAGGTTTGTTGGGTAGTCTCAGTGGAGTGAGTACTTTAGAGAACAGAGGTATAGGCATCAGCTCTAGTCCACTCCATGAAGAGGTTGTGCTGTTACATCCTAGACTGTCAATGCTCCAGTCACAAGCGTCCCTTTCACCATCTTTGTCTTCTCAAGTTACTTCCTCAGGGAAGCTGACAAATCTTCTGTCCCTCCAGAGTTGGAAGCCACAAGGTGCCCACATTTTCCTTCCTTTCTTATCCTGCTGTATCCCAGGCACCACCAGGCTCACTCCTTTATGGATTTCCTCTCCCTCCCTTCATGCTTTCCCAGTCATTCACACAAAACACCACTCTGACTACATCAACTTTTATTTTATCCCTCTGAGGAGCTAGTATGCCTAAAGAAAATATACACTATGCTGACAGCATTGTTTTACATTTGTGAACATAATTGCAGGTAGATCTTTATTGCAGTTCTCTGGAGTTGGCTTTCCAGCATGGCATGGTGACTTCACATCTCTACTCTCTCAAGCTTCTAGCACCACCTCCCACTTTTTCTGTGGGTGACTTTAGTTCACTGAGAGAACACTAATGGAACCCACTCAGCCCTCCCGCCACAAGATCTAACCTACTCACATCTATACACATATTCTGCTTTGGTACATTAGCCAATGCTTTCTATTTGTACACTGATTATACCATCCATTTCCCCCTGCTGTAGGATTATGAACACACACAAATATACAAAGGTGAAGTACTTCCCATACTCCAAAAATACAGCCCTGAAGACTTCAAATTCCAAGGACCAACCTATTTACCTGTCCCCAGTTTCAGTTCTCTGGAATTCTGCACACGGTTTCCTTCTATGTTCCACTGTAATACAATCCTTCCCAACCAAGTCATTCATTTTCCCTTTCCCTGCTTACTTTCCTCACTAGCACTTTTACTACTTAAAAAGTCATGCTGTTTCTCTCCTTGAAAACAAGCCTTCAGCCACCCCACCCATACTACCTTGGTTCATTGGTTAAGGTACAAAAAAAGATTTAAATAGGAGGGAATTTCAAAGGTGGCTCCCTTCTCTAATTTAAAAAAAAAATAAAAGCTAAGTGCTATATTCTATTTTTATGCTGATGGAATCAACCTCTAAGAAACAAAATATTAATACAGGAGGCTGGGGTAAATGCAAGAAGGCAGAAACATAATTACAGGGATACTGGTCGAGTTAGAAAAACCAAAGACAATGAAATAGGATTTGGGATGAACTCTCTACTAGTATGTAATGCTACTTTTGCAAGTCCTGGTCTGCAGAAGGATGGTTGTGTTGAGGATACAACCCAACTTATCCTTTGCATGACCAAATGTTTGTGATATAGACTGAATTTCAGGATACATTTATCACAGCTAAAACAGTAAAATCCCCGGGTGGGTTTTAAAATAATAGCCCACACATTTTTCTTCAAGTAAACTAAGAACGACATTTTCATTAGTGTTTCTTTCTCTCAGGAACTATGTGAAAAACAACATTTGCTTTATGAGTCATCACAAAGAAGAGTTAGTTCCAACACAGCTTCAAAAAAGAAAACCCCAGGAGCAGATCCCAGAGTGTAAAAAGCTGTGTGGGAGCGAAGAGCCACGGCAGCTTTCTCTAGACCCCTGACAGCCTCAAGACCTTACACATGCGGACACAGCACAAGAACACTACAATACTTGTGGAGTGTCTCTGTACCAACACACATGGGTCACTCCCATGCCTTTCTTCCAGGAACTGTTTTTAAGAGACACACTGACATTATAAACATACCCAATATTTAATTGCTTTTCCCTGTAAGGAACTACAAGAGATAGATGACTGACTTATAAGGACCTAAGCAATATTTAATTATGAACAAGGCATTAGGTTACACACACACACACACACACAAAACCAACAGACTCAACACTTTCTGCTTTTTCACAGAGCAGTCTTTAAAAGACCAGGTCCTAGTGTTGAGATCTACCTTTTTTTTAAAAAACAAACAAACAACTACATACATGCATACATACATACATACATATGTATGTATGTATATACGAAGGCCAGTCACTTTACCATTCAGACACGTTTCTGGACAGATGCTTACATCTTTTCCTACTAAGATACACTTACCTGTACTGGGTCTTATATTAAAAAAAAAAAAAAAGCCCAGAACACATAATAAGGACAATTTAATTGCACCTATGTTCTAGATTAGGATAGGGTTTTGGCTAGGATTTTAGTGATAATTCCTAGCCCACAAGTAGAAAAACTATGCAGTGTATTTGACAAATTATGAAGTGCAATTTAATGGAAAACAACCTTTATGAATTTTGTATTATAAAACATTTACAGAAATGCTTCTGTAAGACTGAGAAAAATAAGCATTTTTTTCCATTTTTATTTTTTTAGTAATTAGAAAGGTCAATTTCAAAATCCGGGGACCATATTATTTAGAAGCAGCTGTTAATAAAGCATCAAAAAGTTGGCAATTTATCTAAATCTCTGAACAACTATGTTTGTTATTAAGTCACCTATTCTCTTCCTGGATGCTTTTCATGATGGCTTATAGTAATTCAATTTCCTGCAATTATTCTCACTGCTCAGGAATAGAAACTACCTCAGATTACAGCACACAGGCTACAATCAATGCTGATTTATAGATAAATGCAGATTTAATAAATGACATTCAGACATTAGGACAATTTCTTCCCTATGATCGCTGTGAAGAAAGAGCCTACCTACATCAGCAACTTGGCTTTTACCCATACAATGGAATGCTCTGTCCTGTATTTTTTTAGTTAAAACTTTAAAGATCTGATAGGGAATTTTACCAATATAAGCTATAGAAACACAAAAGCTTGAAAAGCACAGATGACAGAGCTTGAAAATAACTTTTTAAAAATTATGATTAACCTAAAGAAAAGAGAAGCCAAAGGCTAAACTCCTTTGTTATTTAAGTTGTAATTTTCCTACTAGTCCCCACCATTGGCAGAAGGGTTCATGATCTTGCTCCCCTTTAAGTAAGAAGACTATAAATCTATGTAAGCAACAGTAAAATGGAAATTAGCTATGACTAAGGAGCATGACTGTCTTCATTCTGAAACATGTCATCCCTAAAGCTGGCAGAAGAAGCCACAAGGGAAGACCGGAAGTTTCAATTCTATCATGGTATGTTTCATATGCAATTAAGAGGATGCCATGTATTTTGTTTTGGAAAGTGAAGGGAAAGTGCATTCTGTAAGGATCAATTTAATTTAGCATGCCATCTGGTGGAATTACATGCCAAGAGTCTTAAAAACCCAAAACAGGTTATTAACATGAACTTTTTGATTTGGTTAAACATCAGATAGTTTTAAAAACTGTTGCACAATTCAAGTTCAGACACTACATAACCTTTGGTGATTTTCTGGTTTGGTTATTCATTGCAAATGGGCAGGAAATAACCAAGCTAGTTTACTACTAGACTTCAACTTCAGTGTTGCCAGCATTCTCTCCTATTCTCCTTTTCTTATCCTGCCTGTAACTCGACAATTTTGTTGTCTTCAAGATAACCCAATACCCACCTGCCCCTTCCCTGCCCCCCCATTCTGCCCCCCGCCAAATAAACTGTTGTGGTTTTCAAAAATAAAAAGGGGAGATACTTATAATTTGTATGCATATATTCACAGTTTTTATTTATTAAAAAATGTACAGTACTTGTGAAAAACCAGAAGACATCAGACACACTCTGTCCTAGCTTTGTTACGTATAGGGGATCCACCCACAGACACTGGCAGGTGTTGAGCACGCAGCTGCCCCGCATCCAGACCCTGACAGGCATTTCCAAAACTTCTGATCTGCCTGGTTTCCAAGTCATCTGAACACTCAAAAGAAATGCATCTGGATCTGCACCTTGGCTATACAATTACATTTTTCTCCTGTATTTCCGTGTGTGTGTGTGTGTGTGTGTGTGTGTGTACTGCAAAATAGAGACTCACTTATTACTGTTAATTAACTAAATGGAAACATCTCAAAACTTTAAAAAGGTTTGCTTGTAGCTTTCATCTAAGTTTATTCTCTATTTAGAGGTTTAGCTATGCTACTGATAACTAAAAAGCACAAATGTAAAAAATTAAAGTTTAAAAATCACACAAATCTTTCATAAAAATGTATAATGGCCTTCCCCCCCCCCATTTATAGGGGAGAGGCAGGGTAGGGGAAGGCTTTTGAGAAGGAAGAAAACAAAAAATAGTATGTACTCTTCAGTGTCAGTGCTTACGTTAGCTCTTCAAGATTTTATAATATGGTGTATGGTACAAAAAAATATACTAACCACGGAGGCTCAGGTGTTGCAAGTTTTCATAAGAAATACTGTTTCTATTATGTTTCCATTGAGAGGTGACTGTGACTCTACACCCATCTTATTTCTAGATAAAATCAGGACTAGCTATGCTGCACCCATAGGTGTGAGTTTGTGGACTGCTCCGGCATTACCATTTCCAAGCCCTGCAGGCCAGGACCCTGTCTCATAAATGTTCATCTGTTAAAACGTTAAGAGGAGCAATCTTGTGTACTGAAGTCACTCTTTAGCTCCATTACATAAAACACAGAGGGGAAAGACATATCTTGCAAAATGGCTTTCAAGTCCAAGCTGAACTATAATTATACTGTGGCACAGAGGCAGCTTGGGGGCACTTCTTCTGAAAACAGCACAATGTTATCGACCTCTGAAGAAATTTAGAATAGCCTTGAGTAACATCCTGAAATGAATAGGCTCAGAACCTCAATCACGTCCTACATCTAGAGCTGAGTCCTTCCAGAATAACTCAGGTACGTGAGAGGTGGAACCCATCTCGGCATCGCTCTCCATCTAGGGGGTAAGAAGTTTCTGTTTCAAAACTATAATTTCTTAACTTTTAAAAGTTATCTTTTCCTACCATATTTAATTAGCAACATAAAACATCCTTTATCTATAAAGTTCTACCCAAGTTCCCTAGAATTTATATACATGTTTTTATTCCTAAATCTGCAAGAAAAAAATTCCTATTTGATATTTGGTAACAGAGCATGAAAAGATACTATACACACACAGTATATACATTATCTGTAAAACACACTTCAAAAATAAGCCAACACACTTCAGCCAAAGTCTACGTTTGCATAGATTAAAAAGAAAACAGAAGAATTATGAATACAATTTTTTGAAGATAGAAAATGGGGAATAAAACTTACAGAATGGCTATGAAGAGAGATCTTTTCCAAACTTTTATTTGTGCACATTCAATTGAAAAAGATAACTTTTACAGGTTCTTTGGTGCCCATATTCAGCATACAAAAATGTAAAAGACTATTCACAAATAAAACACATTAGCTCAAACTGGAAAAAAAATAACAATGACAACAATAAAACAATTTAAGGTAGTGCACATTGTGACAGCTCTGCTTATGGGACATGAGAATTACTGCGAAAATAAATAGAATGTCCTTTTTTAAAAGCAGCAATGTCATGTCTTGTAAACTTCCTTTTTATATTACAGCAAAGTTTGAAATAAAATCCAAAGGGACTGGAGCTTACACTGTAGCCACGAGTGAATAAAAAGAGTCTCTTTCCTCAATTACTGTTGGTCCAGTTTTCCTTTTGTTTTGAGTCCAATGTGCAGCAGGCTTTAAAGGTGCTCAGTTAGAGATTCTAACCAATTAAGTGATGAGTTATAAAATTTCTTTCCTGCTTTCAAACACAAATGGGTAAATCTGTTCCACAGCAGTAGCCACAGCCTTCACATTGGGCCCTATAACACACACAGAGAGGAAGGGTGAGCCAAACCTGAAGACCACACTAGGAAAAACCAACTTCCAGTATATATATACGTTGGAGGGGTGCAGAGCGGGGACTACAACCCCATTAAACAACAAACTACACTTACACATAGAATAATTACCGAGGGAATGCGAATTTTCTCTGGACAATTTAGAGTCTGAAGCATAAAGTGATTTATTTTTAGGGCACCAGTATGAAAGCAAAGCCTATAAAAATTACATCATCAAAGAGGAGAATCAAAGACCTTAGGAGCATGGAGAGAATAACAAATGGAACCAGATGCCCACTATCCTTTTGGTCATCGTCTGCTGATTAGACAACTGAGGGTCACTGAAGTATGGTGAAACTCAGTGGAATGAAACAAAGCTGCTGTCAAATGTCTTACACGAAATGACCTAACTTCCCCTCCTATTTCCTACCACATGGCACCCATGTGTCTACCACTAAGTGGACATTTACCCCTAAGCTCTTCCAAAGTCAGTGTGGATGGGAAAACACAAGCAATGAGGCAATGTTGTCTATTAATCCGTAGAACTCTTGAGAAACCTTGAAAAATGTAATATTTAAGCAAGGACAAATGTTTAAAAACACTGAAAAAAAATTTTCATAAATTTTGAATAAAAACTGCTTCATGGTTGTGGATGTAGCTCTGTGAAAGATTACCAGAGCACTTGCTCTGTTTGGCCTAGATTCTATTCCCAGCACCACAAAACAGTAAGAGTAAATATAAATAACAAAAATGGTTTCACTAATGCAACTGGCATCTTTAGAAGACCATGAAAACTTATGTATTCACTCACTGTAAACTTTGAAGGTAATGAACAAATCCTGTGTCTTGGTTTGTTCCATTCTAACTCACTTTAATCCCTCCACATAGAATAGCACATAGAAAGGCCCAGTGATTGCACATTCACATTTCATCTGATATTTCAGATGTATAATAGTTAACTACTATATATCTATAGTTCTATTATAGTTAACCACTGTAGCTACATAGTAGTTTACTAGGTCAACTGTCTTCAGTTTGTTATGGTGTTTGTCTACAAAATATATTTTTTACATATGTGCTGTCTGATTTTACATTTATCAAGTCTATGGCAGAGTCTCAGAATCTTGGCTCAGAGCAAAGCAAACGACAGTGAAGACCTGTTCCTTAAGATTCATGTAGGATCCTGGCATTTGGTGTCAAGGACCCCAAGGAAGATGAGAAAACCCACAGGATGAGTCAAAACTAAGGCTTGGCTGGGTGGCAGAGACTCATTCGTGAAATCTTAATAATTCAGGAGGCCGAGATCTTGGGATCATAGTTTGAAGCCAGACAACCTGGGCAGGGATGTCTGTGAAATTCTTATCTATAACCACTAAAAAGAAGCAGAGCTGTAGCTCAACTCGCAGAGTGGTATCCTTGAGTGCAAAAGCTTAGGGACAGTTCAGTACCCAGGCCTGGAGTTTAAGTCCCAGTACTGGCACAAAAAAAAAAAAAATCAAGATAAAATAAAACAAAATCTTAAGGCTTACTGGTTGATAGTTTCATTCTCAAAGATGTGAAGTATTCAAGATAACTAAAGATATTTTCCTTAATTCAAGTATGTATAACATTGGGTCTGACTCCCCAAAAATGCCTTTGTGTAATTTATAATCGTGGCAACTTTACAAATCACCCTGTATGTCAACACTACCCTTTGACATGCAGGAAACCACCCTTCCCAAAAGTTGAATATTCAAACAATGCCATAAATACATAGTAAATAGGTACTAGTTAGAGTTGAATATTTTTGCTTATGCAAATCTGTTCCTCTTGGGAAGATATGCAAGATATAAATTTAAATTTTTTAAAAAATTATACTATGATGATATATATATATGAGAAAACTGAAAACTATTCAACCATCTAAGGAGAGTACACTCACACAATGAGCACTGGAAAACCAAGAGACTGACAACAACACAGACAAAGCTCACTATGAAAAATCAAGACAAAAAGCACAGTAAATAGTAGGTACAGACAGCACAAAAGCAGATAATACTGATCTATACTGTTAAAACAGGACAAACCAGACAATGTTTCAATTTTGGTATGGTTATCTCTTACATAGCTCAATCTGTTTTGTCAAGGTTGGCTTCCCCATCATAGATTACCTGTTACTGTGATACTTCCTGTTGAAAAAATCTGTAATGTAGCTCTTAGAGACTTTATCCTGTAGCACACAGCAGGATGAAGTTCAGGTTCGTAACTATATTTAAAAAAAAAGGTACAAGTAGTATATGCATTTAAAGCTGATAGGCAATTTCAAATTTGGTAAGTTTATATTAATTCTTCAAAGACCCACCTGGCATGAGGTCTATTGTTCTTTGTGAATTCTGGCAAACGAATTTCAAAGGGCATGTTACAAACTGCCAGGACATTTACAACCTTAAAATCTGTAAAAATTACCTTTGGGAGAAAAAGTAAAACGCAGTGAGTTATTTTGAAACAAGAAAAACCTGCTTAACAGATATCCTAAGCAGGAGTCTATTATTAACTGAAAGCTATAATTTGATAGAAAAACACTTCATTAGAAAATAGCAAAAGCCTATAACTGCATAATGAAGTCTAAATATCTGAGGTCTTTTGAATATTACATTCAGATTAATTTTAATTCTTTAAAATGGGGTATTCTAGACTACTGAGAAAGTGGGGGAAAAATAAAAAAAAATCAAAGCCTGGTCTTCCTTCTGAATAAACAAAACAGAAAGCTCTCATTTTAAAAAGTCAATAAACAGAGTGTGCATTGGGCTCAAAGGTGATATACTGCTCTTGTATTCAATAGGGTAAAACAACATTTCTTAAATTTAATGTTTATTTTCCTTGTAGTAAGGATGATAAAACTATGTTTTTAACTGACTGAGCCTTCCTCAACACTTTTAATGCTTTCCTAAGAAGCTCCAAGGCTGAAAACGTTCTCTTAATAGCCATTCAAATAACTGAACTGTTTCATCTAATTATCTTTTCAACATTCCTCCTAAAACCAGAATTATGGAGAAACTAACCATCCTTCCAACTCAGTACTTGTACAAAGCAATAGAAAGCCAGCAAAATGCCAGATAGCACCCCCACAGAGCTACACCTCAAGGCTCTCTGATACCAATGGTCAACACCAAAAGCCCGGCTTTCTACCGGAACTTCATTCTGAATTTGTACCTCTGAGATTGAAGTCAGATAAACAATTTCCTATAGCTGTTTCTGTGAATGTTGCCACATCCCAAACAGGCTGGCTCACCTCTTTCAGGGCCACATCTCACCTTCCACGGTCACAAACTCATCTGCAAATGGCCTAGCAAATCTTTCATCACAAGCAGTAATTTTAACTGAAAAGCTGCCAGGCCAGCAAAAGTCAACCCAACATCTTACTGCCACCCAGGGTCCATGTCTGCAACTCTGCTTACCAGCCCGACTCAGCATTCTCATGATGACCAGGCGTATTTTTAATTGGGGATGGGGATAAGAGGAGAGAGACAGGTATGTAAAAAACTAAAGCTGTTGAAAAGGCAATTGACTTAATGGGATAATTTAGAGGAAAGGATAAGATCTCCTAAAAATATCACATAGGCATGTTGTTAGTTTTCACACCAAGGGCAGTATTAAAAAAAATTCCTGGTAAAGTTCCATCATAAGAACTCTTGTAATTTATTTATTAAAGTTTTGAATTTTACACATGTAAACCTTTGGGTACTTCAGTATGGACAGTTTTTGAAGAAAATGTTACCTGAAAACCTAGCTTCTGCAGACTGCGAGCTAAACGTCTGGCACCAAATTTAGCTTCTTCTTCACTACATTTTCAGGAAAGAAAAAATATGATCAGTTATACAGGAAGTAAATCTTACACGAGTAATACATCAAACTTTACATATGATTTTTTTTAATTTCAAAAAATGTCCTTTCCATGGGAGAAATACAGAAAATAAAAACTAATAACCCAAGTATGTTTACCTTGTTGCTCCAGTGCAAATAATTTTTCCTGAGGACCAAATTGTAGCTGTAATTCTAGGTTTTCTAAGCTTCATTAATACTTTCTGGAAAGAAAAAAAAAAGATTACCTAGTAAGCATTGTTAACCTTCCCATATGGTTCTGCTTTATGTGGCTATGTTAAATACCCAAGGTTTACCCCAAGCTTATCAGGGTTGAAATACCTGTTCTCTAAATTGCTCATTCTGAAATCAATTTCAATACTTAACACAAAGACTTAATTATTCTATTCCCCAAGGACTTATTTTCTTTGAGACAGCATATCAGCTATGTACTCTAAAACTGGCCATCCTCCTGCTTCAACCTCCCAAGTGCTGGGATTAGAGATGTCTACCACCACACTCTGGTTTAAGAACTTTATCAAAATGCGTTCATAAATTGCTTTGTTGATGACAGCTATCTTATACAATAATAGTAAGTATACTTTTTAAAAGTGAGATCAACATAAATCTCTCGTTATATACAAAGAATCAACAATATACAGGCACATTAAACGTTTCAGCTCTCATTTTATTCCAGTCACACCAATGGAATGCCAAATGTCTTCACATACCAAGAGCTTTGTGGTTGCTGCTAATGTCATCTGGAGTACTCGTCCTAATCAAGCTGACACCAGACATCACCTTCATGGAGAACCCTCCCTGACTAGCCCCAAAACTACCCACCCCTCCATCGTTCTCAATTCACAACACTTATAGGTCATTACCTCATAGCGTATCTTACAGCTGAGATGCCTACTGTATATACAAGTTCCAAATGGGAATGAACTTCAAAGTGCAAAGTGCAGGAGAAATGCAAAAGCTGGAGTTATTATTTGAGATTCTTATATATGAAAGGCATTAAAAAATATTCGATTTTATTTTACTTTACTTTTTCTGTGCCAGTACTGGAGGGCTTAGCTAAGGGCCTAGGCATGGTCCCTTAGCTGTTTTGTTTAAAGCTGGCCCTAGATTACTCTACTACTGCTCTACTTCTGGCTTCTTAGTGGTTAATTGAAGTTAAGTCGTACAGACCTTCCTGCCCAGGCTATATTTGAACCATGTTCCTTAAACCCCAGCCTTCCGAGTTGTTAGGATTACAAGCATGAGCCACCAGTACCTGGCTTCCATTTTATTTTTTGAGCCATGCTCTAACTAGGTAGCCCAAGGTGGCCTCAAACTCATCATACAAAAAGAAAAAAGGAAAAAAAAACCAAAACTAAGGTATTACTAATAAATTTAAAAATCTTTAAATTTAGATCTCTGAAATTTTAGTTGAATTTAACTCGCTGTAACTTCATTTCTAGTAAGAACTAATGATCCCCTACCCCACACACACACACAAAAAAAGGTTTTGATAAACACTAAAGTTAAATTTAAAATGTCTAGGTTAAGATATGAGCAATATTACAATATTACAATATTACTTTTACCTATTGTTAATAAATAAAAAAATCTATCTTGACTAAAGCACAATGTAATAAGCTGGGCACTGTGGCTCACGCCTGTAATCCTAGCTACTCAGGAGGCTGAGATCTGAGGATCGAGGTTCAAAGCCAGCCTGGGCAGGAAAAGTCCGTGAGACTCTTATCTCCAATAAACCACTAGAAAACAGGAAGTGGTACCGTGGCTCAAGCGGTAGAGCTCTCGCCTTGAGATGAAGAGCTGAGGGACAGCGCCCAAGCCCAGAGTTCAAGCCCCACGACCGACAAACAGAAAAAAAAAGGAATAATTAAAAACATCCTAAAATTATTGTAGCAATAGTTGAATAAGCAAACACAAAAGCATAAAGGTTCCTTGCTTCGGTTTAAAGAAATTGAGAGAACAATATGTCTCTATAATTAATGAGCTTTGTTAAAACTTGGAAATAAATTATTTACAATATTATTTCCAAAGTCTGCCCCTTCCATAAGATGAGGGTAGCATCCATAGGGCTTAGCATATGTGAAGGTCCTCAGAAACTATCTATAGATACATGCACTGCAGCGTCCTTCACAGCACTATACAATTAGGCCACACATGTATGTATACATACCAAAATGCACATACTTACTCCAACATCACGCTTATAAATTACATTTGCTCCCTCCAAAGCAATCTTCCTTAAGTTCAAATGGCATCTTGTTCTAAAAACACAGACTACATTTGTAATTAGAATGTCCAAAGCAACATCACTGTCTGCATCCATTGGGAAAGTTTAAAATTGAGCTTCCCACCACGAAGATCACATCCTAAGAAATAAAACAAAATGGAGTTACTAAATGAATGTTCTATTTATTTCACACAAATCATCTTGAAATTAAAGAAAGAAATGAATCTATATTATTTTTGAAGGTTATAGGATTAAATCATGTTCCTTTTCTCCACAAAAATTGTCACTTTAAATAAAAGGGGGCGATATAATAGTCCTTCAAACTCTGGACATAACTTTCTTTCCTTAAATAATAACCGTTACATGTCAAGAATTTGCTGGATTTTTCTCCAGCAACCCACTTTTAACATTTCTATGTCCCAGGCATACCACAGTGATGGTGAGACCTGATATGTACCACGTTTAAGAAGCTGGACTCAGCAGTCCCAATGTCCAGACTTTAGAATTATACCCACCGCACACAACCTGCTGTGGCTATGGAAGGTAG
This sequence comes from Dipodomys ordii, assembly GCF_000151885.1. Taxonomy (NCBI): domain Eukaryota; kingdom Metazoa; phylum Chordata; class Mammalia; order Rodentia; family Heteromyidae; genus Dipodomys; species Dipodomys ordii. The sequence goes on along the minus strand of NW_012267313.1, from coordinate 6,969,472 downwards.
TACTTTGCTCTATTTCAGGCATACTAACTGATTTCTTAACTTTAAAGCAAAAATATTAACTCCTCATTTACTAGACATTTATTCCTTCTTCAGATACTAACTACTTTTCTATCTTTGAGGATACTGGAAAAAAAACACTGAAGAAGTCAAAACCTTTGGCTCTCATGGACCTGATCAACTTGTGTGAGCAGGGAAGAACTCTAGCAAAAAGCTACACAGCATCATTTTTTATCACGGTTAGATCCTTTCAAATACATTTTTCATGACAATTACAATAGAGCATTTATATAATGAGCAAGCCCTAGCTTTACTAAGCACATGACCCATATCCAGCTAAAAAAATTGTTTGGGTTTTTTCCATATTAAAAAAAAAGAAATAAAGAAACAGTGGCACCAGGTGTTGGTGGCTCACACCTGAGGATCACAGTTTGAAGTCAGCCTGGGCAGGAAAGTCTGAGACTCTTATCTCCAATTAAGCTGTGGCTCAAGTGGCAGAGCACTAGCCTTGAGTGAAAAAGCTAAGAGACAGTGTCTGGAACTTGGGCTTCAGCACCAGTACTAGCATGGATATACATGCACATGTGTGCCCATTTACACACACACACACACACACACACACACACACACACACACACAATAATCAAACAATGGCAATTTGGCTAAGCTAAACCTCTCCTCTCACACAAACCAGCAAATAATAAAACATACTATAATAACCTTCAAGATTCCTTACAGCCACAATATGTAAAAAATTCTCCTTTATGAGTGAAATTATACGATGATGCACTGAAGATGCCAAGAGTCCACATAAAGAAAATTTGCAATTAAAAAAATTCACAATTAAAAAAAATTCTTTTCTGCATTTTAGTTTGTGACAAATCTAAGTGACAAAATACCTCTTTAAGAGCAGCATATAATATTCAACTCTGCATCAATTTTGTGTATTTTTTCTGTTTCAAATGTAAGTACTGTTACCATGGCTAACATTAAATAAATAACACCACCTTCACAAGTACTTACAGTGCAAAATGCTTACTTTATTCCTAAAAACATACTTTCATGGGAAGTTTTTCCCTTCGTTCCCATTTTCTCTTTAATCAGGGTACCAATTTGTTTTTCTGTTCCTTGTGTACATTTGAGCTACCTCAAATCACTCATGTGACAGGCATGGAGCAGGGTGGCCGCGAGGCCTGTGCCTTAGTGTTTTCACATGTAGCATAGGGCAGATGGTGCCAGCTACAGAGTGGTGTGGAGAGTATCCCGAGCGTATGAGGTGGGGCTCAGTGGTAGACAGCTTGTCTCACAGCATGAAGTCCTGGATTCCATACCCAGTACCTCACCTCAAAATGATGATGGATGATGGTCATTACTACTGATAAGGTAAATACAACAAGTAATCCGGTATTTCTTATTATTAATTCTTATGGTTTATACCACTAGGTTTTCAGCTATTTTGCTACAAAAACTATGAAGTGACTATGAGAAAGAAACTTCTGGTTGCTCACTCTATTCTTCCTTCATAATGACCAGACCCCAGATATCTAGCTGAGTACACTGTGACAGAAATAAAACACTATAGTGTTTGGACTCTTTAGCAACAGGTATTGCCAAAATGGCCATATGACTATGTTCTGGCTAATACCATATATATGTTTTCTGGGATGTCTGCTTAGAAAGAGAAACTAAGCCAGCAAAGACTCTTGGAAATGAGAGCTGGAGCTTAAGTAGGTATCTAGGGCCATGAGACAATGATAAGACAGACGTGGCCTCGGCCCTGTGCTATGAATCTCCCTATTGTCTCCACTTAATTATGGATCTCATGAGCATGAGAGAGAAATTTCTCTCATGTTGGCTTTTTGTTATCTGCAGCAAACCTAATGCTACCCATGTTCAAGAATGTGAAAACAGCCATTTTCATCTCTGTAAGCCTTTTACCACAAAATTCAAGAAAATGTGTATGTAGTTTAATTGATCATGATTCGTAGTACTTTTGTAAGTTTGTGCAGATCCAAATAGAATATGCTTAAGCACCAGCATCAGTATTTGTGCTTCTCTCAATCTTTTTTTTTGTTTTTTGGTCAGTCGTAGGGCTTGAACTCTGGGCTTGGGCACAGCTGTCCCTGTGCTCTTCAGCTCAAGGCAAGTGCTCTACCGCTTGAGCCACAGCACCACTTCTGGTTTTCTAGTGGTTTATTGGAAATAAGAGTCTCACGGACTTTCCTGCCCAGGCTGGCTTTGAACCTCGATCCTCAGATCTCAGCCTCCTGAGTAGCTAGGATTACAGGCGTGAGTGAGCCACTGACGCCCGGCTTTCTCTCAATCTTGATGTAAGGCTTTTCTACTTTGTTTAAATCATCTCTATGAATTTTTTAAACCCATGTTTATCATTTCTTTCCTTCTGTTGATATACTTTATTTTTTCTAATCTCTTTCATTGTGAAGTATTTAAGTTGAATGTTTAGTACATTACACTTTTGCTCTTTTTTAAAAAAAGGCCATTATACCCTTGATATAAAAACATTTAAATTTTATTTTTTGTATAAATGATTTGCTTTTAGAATTTTTTTCAGCTTATTTAGTAGTGAAGGAAATGTTAAATAAATCATGTAGCACCTACTTATACTGGCAACACAGGGCTGGCAAAGTTATGAATAAGCCAGAATTTTCTTCCAGATTTGGTACAAAAAGTCATCTGGTGTTTAGTATTCAATTTAAAATGTGTGTGTGTATGTGTGTGTAGCGCTGTATAGAATTATAATCACTAAGCATGCATCTCGAGAAATATTTGAGTTAAGTACAATAAGATTATATGTAGGAATTCTGTTAATAAGAAACTTGTTTACTTAAAATAAATAAAGCACAGCAAATCCCATTTAACACACTACTGTATATACTTTCATAAAGCATAAACTTACAGTTCCACATTGTTTTTAGTGGAAAAAAACTGCCTAAGTCTGATAATGAGCACATTTTGTTTTCTCTATCTATGTAGGCACTTATAAACACTCATACCTGCCAAAATGTTAAAAAAAAAAAAAAGTATTCTATCCAGAGGATTGGTACATCAGGCTGACTTCCTTTTCTGGTGCCAAACCTAGGACTTGAACTCGGGGCCTAGGTGCCTACCATTTAAGCACCATTTAGTGCTTAATTGGAGGTAAAAGTCTCACAAACCTTCTTGTATAGGCTGGCTTTGAACTGCAATCCTCAGATCTCAGCCTACAGAACAGCTAGGATTACATGTATGAGTCACTGGCACCCAGCTTTAATTCTTCCCTTTCTACTTTCTTGGTAGAGTCTGGATATTGTATGTTAGGTGTACTATAAGAAAAATAGATTTTCCATTTTGATTTAAATAAGTATCAATAACTTGCCCACTGTCCATGGCCTACTTATTAAGGCAGGGTTCAATCAAGTGCTTTGTTCTGTTTCTGAAGTAAATGACTAGTAAGAGTTTAATCTGTCAAAGATTCCCTCCTAAAAAAAAGTTTGAAAGTTAAAAAGTATGCCATTTCTAGCTTTCTATAAGCTATTAAAATGCACCTGAATGCTGAAAAACATTTCTTCCTTCTTTATGGGCAAGAATATATACAGCCTTATTTTAGGTCTTCCAACTTACAAGTAGCATTGCAAACCCTTAATTCAGCAACTGTGACACACAGTAACCTTAAATCACCTGGAAAACACTGCCACCTCCTGGTCCTAAAGATAAGTTTCAGAAAAGATGACTACATTTTACATTCTCCATACAGGCAAGTAAGGAAAACTGAAAAGCCACTATAAACACTGTCATACAAAACTCAAATTCATAATGAAAGTTCAAAAATTCAAACTAAATAAACCATATTCTACACAAAAGTAGAAACCCCCTCCTTGAACTATATTTATATTGCAGTTGATTAGGCTGGGGGAGAGGTCTAGAGAGCTTAACCACAAAATTAGTATGGATAATTTGAGAACTGGCAGAAGCAGGGGACGACTGGTAATAGATCAGTACTGAAAGCATAACTAATGTTGAGTCACCTTGAGATCCTACTGTTCTAAAAGATAAGACAGAGCATCCAAACTAACCTAACATTCTTTTTTTTTTTCTTTTTTTGTCAGTCATGGGGCTTCAACTCTGGGCCTGGGCCACTGTCCCTGAGCACTTCAGCTCTACCATTTGAGCCACAGCACCACTTCCTAACCTAACATTATTTATAAAGCTCCCAAAACAGAAGATGAGAAATTCTGATTCCAATACAGTATCTGACAAGTCTCACAGCATAAGCTTGTGACCAGTGTGAAGACAAAGCATGATTTTGCCGACTAGAAAGGGCATAGTCTCTTTTACATCTACTTGATAAAATACATCATAAATCCTACAAAGGAGATGCTGAATTAGCATTTACATTCAGCTTGTCACTCACCTAACTTCTCTGTAAATCTTCATTTTTACTTCTATAAATAAATCTGTGATAGTATCATCAGTATATCAAGATTGTTTTGAAAGATTAAATGTGGTTATCTATGTAAAAAACATAGCAACTACCATGTTTAGTCAAATACTATAACTAAACATTATTATTTAATGAAACGATAGTCCTTGAGAACTGTTACAGTAACCGATGGAAAAAACCGGGTCATAACAGGTCAGGAAGAGGTCAGTCCACTACCATCATTGGGCCAGTGCCCATTTTGTCCAAGTCTGACTGGAACACAGCCACGCTCATGTGCTCCTGTACTGACTATTCAGTATGGCTGAGTGGGTCTGACAAAGATCAAATGACCCACAATCCTACAAAATATCTACTATGGGCCCCAGTACTTCATTGGATCCTGGATGAAGAAACATATCGGGATAAGTGAGCTGAGAGATCTGAATGGATCTGAGTGATAAAACTAGGAAATTGGTAGTTAACTAGACAAACATGCTTTTTCTTAAGAGACTGTACTGATATATTCTGGATGGAATGTCACATCTGTGATTTATGTTAAATATCAAACACATGTTATCTTTCACTATTCTTAACTCAGTTACAAATAGATGTGGGTAGAATTCCATCTGATGCTCTTACGTATGAAATCTTGACGCAGGACCAAGAAAATTTGAAATATTTATTCAAAGACATAGTATCTAATTCTAAGCCTCCAAGAGTTTAACATAAACGATGAAAACTCATAGACTCATTTAACAATGATACTGTTGTCTTAATTCTAGTACCATCAGTTAAGATAAATTATCATCCATTTAACATGATTCCTTGCTGTTCACAGAGCCAGTAAGGGGACAGTGAGATGCATTAGAGGGGTAACAGCACAACCACATGAAAAAACTAAAACCCTTTAACTTGTTTGGTAGGGTGATAGTGTATCACAAGGGCATTTCAGTGTTTGGACCAAAGGCTCATACTTTATAAGCCAGTCTAGCAATGTAAAGAAAACTTTAACTGTACATTTGGCCACAAAAAAAAAGGAACCCAAGACAAAAACAAAACAAAACAAAACTTCCCAAGGAGAGGAATTATGTAGTATACCACGTACGTTACATAAAACTTTTAGAAATGTTTAAGTGTAAAAGCAAAAACATCACTGCATTAAATAAAACAGAAAGTTAACCTTCACTGCATAGATCTTTCACCTATGACAGTCTATAAAGTCTGAACATAGTTATTGCACTCTTGCAAATACTTGCATCAAAATGATTTTAAATATCTGCAGAGCTACAAAAATATTCTTTCCTATGGAAATTAATTCTGATGGGTGTCAGCAAATATTAAGCACACACGCGCGCACACACACACTGGTAATGACAAGCTCATTTTATATGCTTTAGTCAATGGTAATATTTGTAGTGCTGCCCAAAAGGTGGTGGTGGGCACTTAAAATGATGCTATGTTTTGCAATACAAAAGCATATAATCTAATGCTCACCCCAAGCATTTAAATACCAGCCTAGTAAAAATTTGAAGGAACAGAGAAACAAACGTAATTTAAAAACCTGAATGTGAAGACAGTAGACACAATCCTAACTGAAGATCTGTGACAATGGATTAACTTGAATTGCGCCTACTTTTTGTTTGTAAACTGCAAACAGACCATTCACTTCATAGATATTAGCCTGTTGAATAGCTAGAATGAGAGGCCTGGCCCACTGGTATCTGGCTAAGGATTTCGGTATTTATTCTAAGAGCAAAATTGAGCCAAAAGAGCAGGAAAAAAAAAACCATAAAAAACATGGTATATATATTCACTTAAAAATGATGAGGAGGTGATGACCTGGGGATGAGGAGAGGTTAGGTCTAGATGTGAAATGTGAATTTGGAAGCCAGGTTCACACCTGTAATCTTAGCTACTCAGGAGGCTGAGATCTAAGGATCATAATCCCCAATTAGTTGACAACTAAATGACAATCTCCAATTAATGACAAGAAAGCTGAAAGTGGCAGAACAGCTTTGAGCAAAAAAAGCTAAGGGACAGCACAGAGGCTCTGAGTTCAGTCCCAGTACTTGTATGTGTGCCTGCATGCACATGTGCACACACACATGTACACACAGTGTAAGCCTGGAAATCCTAATAAACAAGTTAATTAAAAAGGTTGGACAGTAGCTCATGCCTGCAATTCTAGCTTCCTGGGATGCTCAGATTGGAAGTATCTCATAGTTTGTCTATGCAGAAAATTTTAAGAGATTCCTTCTTAACCCATTGTGGATATGGATGGACTGCCGCTAGGTATACAACCTGGTAGGAATCAAAACCCTATCTAAAATTTACTAGCAAAGATCAGGGTTGGCAGTGAGGTTCAGTAGTGAAAAGTGGCTGGCTTGCAAGAGTAATAAGGTCCTGAATTTAAATCCCAGTATTAATTACTTTATTTTTGTCAAGGGGCTTGAACTCAAGAGCCTGGGCATTATACTTGAGCTCTTTTGCTCAAGGCTAGTGCTCTACCATTTTGAGAGGTACAGTGCCACTTCCAGTTTTCTGGTGAGATAAGAGTCTCACAAACTTGCCTGTCCTGGCTGGCTGTGAACCATAATCCTCAGATCTCAGCCTCCTGAGTAGCTAGGATTACAGGTGTGAACCACCAGCACCTGGCCACTGTAATATTTTTTTTAATCATCATGGGTAAAATTTAAAAAATAAGGAACTAAGAAATCTGATACCCAAGACTAAATCTGTGTTTCATATTTTGAATACCATTATATGTTATTGACCTGACTTCTATCACAGCAACCTTCCACATTTGTGAAATTTCACTACAGTGAAATATTTCCACTTTGTATGTTTACTCATAAATAGTAAACTCCTCAGAATTATGATCTCACCTTATTTATTCTGGTACCCCAGTCTTCTCACAGTTCCCAGAGCATTATACACATTCAATAAAATGTCTACAGAGCTAAGCTGTTATCTTGAGATTAAAAGGCAAGGTTTACACACACACACACACACACACACTTAAGAGCTCAGCAAATTGCTTGGGCTAAATCCAAACCTACCATTTAGGAGCCATACCACCATGGGAATATTACTAAACCCTCTAGTGCATACATATCCCTCATCTATAAAATATAGCAGCTAACAGTGTTGTGAAAATGAAATAAAAGCTTCTATGAAGTGCTTGGCACAGCATGTGTACATGGTAAACATTCCAATTTCACTATTCTCATCATTACTATTAATATCTCCTTTCTTCATCGTATATGAAGGAAAAAAATGTTCAAAAATGGAAAGGATTACTAGTGATTCATTGCACTCTTCAGGTTTTGAAACATAAAACTAGATCATCTCCCTTTCAAGTTTAAAAGCAAGTGGTGAAATAAAGAATAGGGGTTTGGAAGTGGCACTGTAGCTCAAGTGGGCTGAAGAGCTGAGGGACAGCGCCCAGGCCCAGAGTTCAAGCCCCACGACCGACCAAAAAAAAAAAAAGTAAAATAAAATAAAGAATAGGGTTTTGATGTACTTGGTAAGTACTATTAGTACAGAAAAAAAAAAAAACCCTCTAGGGGCTGGGAAGGTGATTCAGTGGTAGAGCACTTGCCTTGAATGTCTGAGGCCCTGGGTTCGATTCCTCAGCACCACATAAGCAAAAAGAAAAAAGCCGGGAGTGGCGCTGTGGCTCAAGTGGTAGAGCGCTAGCCTTGAGCTGAAGAGCTGAGAGACAGTTCCCAGGCCCAGAGTTCAGGCCCCACGACCGGAACCCCCCCCAAAAAACAACAACAACAACAACAAAGATAAATATGAAGAACTTGGCTAGACTAGCAGAAAGCCATCCATTTTTTTAAAATTGGAAATTAATATCTATGACAAAGACTAAAGAAAACTGATTTAAAACTAGCACCGCCATTACGTAAGTGATTTGATGATAACTTTACTGCAAAATATCTAAGAAGATACTACATGAACGATTTCATCTTGGAACTGCATTCGTCAACTTTTCCTTACTATAACAAAATATTTGATGTAGGCTAAGTATAAATAAAAGAGTTGTTTAGCTCACAGTTTTGGAAGTTCACAGGGAAGGTGCTGACAGCTACCTGCTCAGTGACGGTGATGGTCTTCTTGTTGGCAGAGCCCAAGACAGCACATGTCTGTGTGTCTACTCTCCAGCCCTCTTCTATAAAGTCACAAGGATTCAATTATGAAGGCTCTATACTAATGACTTTATCTAAACTTAATCATATTTCAAAGGTACCACTTCCAAATATCAAAGATTAAGTTTCTACCTTCTGAGTACCATTACTACATACCATATAATAAATCCTATCTATCTATCTATCTATCTATCTATCTGCCTGTATGTTTGTGGGGATCAACCATAGTCAAACTACAGCAAGAACTCTAGTTCTAAACCACTAAGGGAAAGCTAAAAAGAAATAAAAAATTAAAGAAAAAAAAAGAAAAAAATATATTGATGCTCACTTGCACAGAAATTGAGATTTAATTAACCTTAGTAACCCTTGCATTTTAAAAACTTGATACTACAGCTAGATGAAAAGCACTGGGCTCAGAAATGGTGCTGTGGCTCAAGCGATAGAGTGCTCACCTTGAGCTGAAGAGCACAGGGCTAGCGCCCAAGCCCAGAGTTCAAGCCCCACGACCCACCAAAAAAAAAAAAGAAAAGCACTGGGCTGAAACATCATCATAGGTAACCAAAGCAATGGAATTTCCTATTCGGTAAGTTGCTAAAATGGACTACCTTCTTCTATTAGGACTGTTTTATCATAAAGAATATCAAGATTTCTTCACTGTGTTTACTGTGCCTTGTTTCCTGAATCCCACTTCAGGCTCTAAAATGACAAAATTTGCCTTCTGCCTCCACACAGTACCAACAGTTCGGAATGGATAGTTGTCTGCCAGTGGCAGCTGAAACTCCTGCCTACTGTTCCTCTCAGAGCACAAAGCATTGTGAACTCCTCTCAAAATTCTCCATCCTTACCTACATTGTAATCCGGTTTCTGAAGTACCTTCCCTAGGTTATCCCTGCAACCCAGAAGTTGTTAGCTGAAGTCTACTTCAGTCCCTGAAAAGGTTAAAACAATAGTTCTAGAACCCCTGAAAAACTGTATATAGATAAATCTACATGTGTTCCTGAGGACACCATTGTTTCCTTCCTGTTCTCAATGGGTTTAATAATTGATGTGAAAAGACTAAACCACTGTTGTAAACCCTAGTTCTTCAGAGGCTTTCCAGACTTCAATGAGCTTTCCATGATCTTATGGCAGACTTCTACAGCAATCCTGACTACAGATCTGATTCTACATTCCCATTATCTACTATGCATAATTTATTAAGCCAAACCCACTATCCTCTTAAAACACCTCCACTCCCCTTCATGTTTATGAACAGAGTCACCATACAACATTCACTTGCCTACATAAAGTATATCAGGATTATTCTTCACCTATCACTTTTCTCCAATGCCCATTGAATCTATCTTTTCTGTATCTAAAGCAGCAGGTGTAGGTTTTTTTGTTTTTTGGGTTTTTTTTTTTTTGTTTTGGTCGGTTATGTGGCCTGAACTCTGGGCCTGGGCACTGTCCCTCAGCTCTTCAGCTCAAGGCTAGCACTCTACCACTTGAGCCACAGTGCCACTTCTGGCTTTTTCTGCTTATGTGGTGCTGAGGAATCAAACCCAGGGGCTCATGCATGAGAGGCAAGCACTTTACCACTGAGCCACCTTCCCAGCCCTAAAGCAGCAGCTTTATTTTAGGTTCTCTTCCATGTCATAGCCTCTGAATGAAACTCTTCACTGCTCGCAGTTTCCAAGATCTAGTCCATCTACACAATGCTACCAGAATTATCTAATTGTGTTACACTCCTACTTATAAAACATCTCAGGGCTCTCTTAAATGGATAAAATTGAATCTCATTTGCTTAGCTTGAAATGCAGTATACTTCCCATCTCTAAACTCCCCCTGTAACCTCAGTTCCCACTTGTAATATACCTTAACATTCTCAACTTTATACCACCCTGCTTTCGATGGCAAACCTTTTGATCTATACCTGCCTAGAAAGCGCTTTCCATAATCCTTCAACTAACAAATTCTTCCTCAACACTCATCTCAGTACATAAATGATGTGATACAAGGCCTGTGGGCAGACACTGGGAATATAGCTCAGAACAAAACCATCAGGCAAGGATCATTCACAGCAATTGTATTCCAGTGGGAAAAATAGCTAATAGGCCAATAATAATAGAAGACTATGGCTTAGGAAATAAATAACATTATGAGAAAAATGAAAAAGGAAGGACGTGGGGAAAACATTCCAACTACTTTAGAAATGAGTAATGCTTGTTTTTTGGTGTCAGTCCTGGGGTTTGAACTGAGGGCCTGGGTGCTGTCCCCAAGCTGCCTCTGCTGGCGGCTAGTGCTCTAGCACTTGAGCCACAGCTCTTCTGGCTTTTCTGGAGTAGTTTATTGGAGATTAGAGTCTCATGGGCTTTCCTGCCTGGGTTGGTTTTGAATTGTGATCCTCACATGTCACCCTCCTGAAGAGCAATGACTGTTAAAATGAAATCTTAAGAAGCCTGTCACATGAAACACTGGGAGAGGGCACTGCAACAGAAGGCTCAGCAAGTGAGTCTGTAGTCAACTGCCTTGCAGACGGTACGCACCAAGCTTCCACAAGACAACTGCTTAGCTAAAATGTGTCTTTAGATCTTGACTCCATAATTAACATTTGGTTCTAAACTCACTAAAAGGTAGTTCAATTACATGAATTCTTTAAGAATAAATCGAAGAAAGGATGGGGGGGCTTTTGGATAAGTGGGAAGAGTAGATGTTTTTAAGATGATGATAAAAATCTTCGAGATTAAGACTCACACAGGAAAGAATAAATCAACGGGCATGGATCCTAAATGTGTACCCAAGTTAAATACTTATCCAAGGAGTTTTGCACTGAAGCAGGTCCTGAGTTCACACCCTAGTACTGCTCAGATTTTTAAAGAATTTTTTTTTTTCTGTCGGGCGTGGGGCGTGAGCTCTAGGCCTAGGCACTGTCCTTTTTGGCTCAAGGCTAGGGCTCTACCACGTGAGCCACAGCACCACTTCCAGTTAAGAATTCTTTAAAGTTACTTTCTCCCAAGAATTTTAACTCATTCATATCCTAAGGCTATTCAAGACAACAGGTTATCATAGAGTGACTCACCAGCCAATCATTTTCAGGACATTTTAATGATCAGCTCATAAAGGTATTCCTCTTCTATTTATAAAGTGAGAGTGAGAGTGAGAATGCAACACAAGACAAACAAGGATATGGCTTCGAAGCTGGGCATGGTATCACAAATCTATAATACCACAGGAGGCTGGGAAAAGAAGATTGTGAGTTTGAGACCAAGGCAAAAAACTAAAACCATCAACAGAGTAAATAAAAGGCACACATTCTTAAGTTACACATAGTGAAATATAGCCAGGTGTTCCTCTCTGACAATAACACAGCCTGAGAAATGTATCAATAGACAATTTCTGTCATTGTGTAACAACAAACAACGTGAACTTCCTCAAACCCACATGGTTCAGCCTATAGCACACACTCAGGTCTACCCCAACTCCAAGGCTACACTATGCATTACTTCACTGAATACTGTAGGCAACTGCAACTTGATGGAAAGTATTTGTGCAACTAATCATATCTAAACATGGAAAAGAAACAGCAAAACTATCAGGTGATAGTACCATAATGCTTGTATAGTTCTATAATACTTGTAAGACCATTGTCATATATATACTAATATATATCATATACATCACTATATATATATATATATATATATATCTACAGTAGTAATGTTACATTATTAGGTGGCCTAGCAAACTAGTTTTGTACTATACACTGAACTGGAAGTTTTAAAATCACTGGCCAGGGAGTCAGAAATGGAAAGACCATGTTTGAGAGCAAATCAGGCAAAGTTATCAAGAGTTAGCTGAGAAGCAAGTAGAGAATCATGGTACATGGCTAAAATCCCAGCTATTCAGGAGGCAGAGGTATGAGGAGGGGTCACTGTCAAAAGCCAGCCCAGGCAAAAGCTCAAGATTATTGTCTAAACAATGCTCAACTGGTAAAGAGACTGAATAGCTTGTGCAAACCTAAGTTCAATTCCTAGTACAGGAAAAAAAAATGTTTTCTCTGCTTTAATGACCTGCAGATTATGCTGTTGAGCTGACAGAATTATTATTCATAAAGCTTTTTATCTGCGGTGCCATCCCTTTTTCTCATGTACCCCAAGGTAGAGAATGGAAAATTGTTCAGCATACAAAGTGTACTGAGGGTCTTCTAAGTTGGTGACTCCGCTTTCAACATGACTGTGCATCTCTACCCAGCAAAGATGCTGGCACGTGGTTATCCATGATCAAGTGAGGGATGCTCAGTACCCCATCACTAGGCTTCACATGTGTCCAAATAATGAGATGCAGCCTAAGCAGATGCAAGGGCAAAGGCTCTATGGTTCACCAAAAGTACCTTGTAAATAAATAAAAAAGGGTTGGTTCTTATTCTACAAAAGCTTCCGGTTCACCGTGAGTCTTAGCTGAGATGCACACAATAATAGGCTCCACAAATGTTGACCAGAGCCATAAATCAACTAATCATCTTCATATTTGCACTTTAGGGTTGCACATTGGCTTTATTATCTTCATATCTGACTGACAGCAACATCTGCCCCTGAAAAAGCGTTATGGTGCAGAGAACACTAGGGAAACATTAACGAATTAGACCTTTGTCTCAGAACAGGCCAATTCTATTGTAGGAAATAGTTCTGTCACCTGGAGACTTACTTTCTTAAAAATTTCCCAACACTATCTTTAGAGTGCCTATTTTTTTAAAAGCTATAAATCTCTATCTTAATATTTTGGGGGGGAGCATAGTTATGGTCACCTTCTCTATCTCAGTATGTTTGATATATGGAATTTATAATGTCTAGAACAATGTTAACAAAATATTACATCGTTACAGAACCTGTTTTGGCCAATCCAATTGCAAAACTAAACCAAATGCAATCAGATTTAACCTTCTTTAAAAAGGAAAACAAAAGTCAGATCTCTGAATACAAATATATTATTCTTTCAGGTGTAAAAGTTTATTAAACCCAAATAAAAAATAAGCTTAACTTTTAAACTGCATTTTATAAAAACTTCTATAGTTTATAAAACTTTCTATTATAAAATAAAATTTAGACCTGGAAAGACAAAAGGGCAAACATTTTGTTTAAGCAGAGGCAGTTACTTTTTAGTAGTTTCAAATGTCTAACTTATCTCTAACACTGGGATTTAACTTTAAAAAGTCATCTCAATAATAGCCCAAACAAAGCTATAATCATTAAATTATTTCCCTGATCAGGTGGCCTCAGTATTTGGTTTTAACCAATCATAAAAAAAAGTTGATGGGCTGGGAAGGTGGCTCAGTGGTAGAGCCTTGTCTTGCATGCCTGAGGCCCTGGGTTCGAGTCCCCAGCACCACATAAGCAAAAAAAGCTGGAAGTGGCGCTGGGCTAAAGTGGTAGAGCTGAAGAGCTAAGGGACAGCGCCCAGGCCCAGAGTTCAGGCCCACAACCAGACCCTAAAAAAAAAAAAAAAAAAGTTGAAAGCATCTGAATTACTGGAGCAGAGCAGCAATTTCAGCAACTTCTAAAATTACAAGAAAGCTATACTACTTATAATATTTATAGTGACCAAGGAAACTCAAGTTGAAGGCTTGACATTGACACTAACAACTTTTCAGGTTTACCATCCATTAAAGGCTATAAAAGTAAAAAGCAGTGTTTTCCAAAGAAAAAAACTAATTCTGCTAAGTGAAACTAGTGGGATCCATTCCTTTTATTCAGAAGTATCATACAGCTAAACAATCAGTCAAGTCCACAGGGAAATCGCATTTCAATAGCTGCAGCCTGGTGTCAGACCAGGCTTTGTTGGCTTTCTTTTCCCAGAAACATAGATGTCTCTCTTTACTTAGCCCATCTGCCCTAAGTGATAACCAGATGACTGTGACAATTAAAAAACAAAAAACCTAAAAAAAATAGTACATCCACTCCCAAAGCTTACAGCAGAGATGAGTCCACTAGTCTGTGATCACAGAAGAAAACGCTCCAATGCTTTGGTGGAACACACACGTGATCTAATGGCTCACTGTGAATGCACTACGTGGTGCTGCTGCTAGAAGCACCTGATAATATTTCTTTATTCTCAGAGCAACCCTATGAGGCAGAGCTAATATTCACTCCACACTGCAGATGAGGATTCTGATGCGGGGGGCAATGAAAGAAACATGTCCAAGACCATAGCACTAATAAAATACCACTCATAAAAAGCAGATCCAGGCTGGGAAGGTGGCTTAGTGGTACAGTGCTTGCCTCGAATGCATGAAGCCCTGGGTTTTATTCCTCAGTAGCACATATGTAGAAAAAGCTGGAATTGGTGCTGTGGCTCAAGTGGTATAGTGCTAATCTTGAACAAGTTCAAGTCCAATGCCCAGGCCCTGAGTTCAAGGACCACAGATCCAGGCTAGATGCTGGTGGCTCATGCCTGTAATCCTAGCCACTCAGGAGGATGAGATCTGAGGATCACAGTACAGTTCAAAGCCAAGTGCAAAACCAGCCCAGGCAGGAAAGTCTGAGACTCTTACCTCCAATAAACTACTCAGAAAAAGCCAGAAGCAGCGCTGTATCCTAAGTGGTAGAGTGCTAGTCTGGAGCACAGAGGCTCAGGGACAGTACCCAGATCCTGAGTTCAAGTTCCAGGACTTGGCAGGGGAAGACATACATAGGGAGCTTATATCCACAGCCCACACTATCAAATGTTGTATAAATCCTAATCCCTAGAAAATTACAATTGATCAAAACTGTTGTCTGATAATAAGCTTGCAGTTAGGGTGGGGCATGGTGGGGCATGCCTGTGATCCCAGCTACTCAGGAGGTGAAGACTTGGGAGTTTCAGGGACCAGCTCAGGCAAAAATTTAGCAAGACCCATCTCAACAATAAGCTGGGCCTTCTGATGCATGTGCCTTTAATACAGCCACTTGGGAGCCCAAAGGTAGGTAGGGAGGTAGCTAAGCTAGTTGGAGATCATAGTAGAAGAATTGTGGTTTGGGGCTAGCCCCAGCAAAAAAACTCAAGATCCTCCACAAAAAGTAATTAAAGCAAAAAGTGAGTAAGGTGTGGCTCATTACCATGTGAGCACCCTGCATAGCAAAAGCAGGAATCCGAGTTCAAACCCTAGAACTGACAGAAAAACAATAACAAAAACAAAACTTGTAATTTATCAGGAGGAAAAAGTTTAACACATGATTCGTTGAACACTTTAATTAATGGAAGAAATTGTACTATTTCTTTCAAGATGTCTTAAGTTAAACCAAAACACACCAGTGTCTATATATACATATTTATTGTGTTCAGGACAAATCAACGCTAACAGCCTTCCTCACACGTCCTGCTAAAACTCTGTAACGTACGACCTTTCTTTTTTTGTAGGACCAGGGATTGAACTAGGGATTGAACCTTGTGCTGACTAGCCAAGAGCTCTACCACTTGATCCATACCCTGAATCCTTTTTGCTTTTTTTTTCTCAGATAGGGTCTTGCACTAACATTGATTGGGTGGGCCTGGAACTGTGACCTAGTCCTACCTCTACTTGCATAGTAATTGGGATTACAGGCTTATTTTTTAAGTCTTGGCAATTTTGCCTCCTTTGATTTCCCAACCAGCAACTCTTGTTTCAACCTCCCAAATAGCTGGGATTATAGGCATGCACTACTAGATCCAGCTCAAATATAGAATGAATACTGTGACACAGTGAAAGTAACAGCCAAACTTTTGTGCTGCATTTTTTAATGATCTGTTAAAGTTTCATTATTGATTCCCATCTGAATGAACACCAGAATTTCCCCAGAAATCACTTCACTGTGATGGTCAGTATGTATTAATGTGCTATTAAACACTAGCATTTAACATGCTTCCTAGCACAAAATCAGTCATTTAAGCCAAATTTCAAAGCTTCTATTTCTATTTACTCATAAGACTAATGAGCAGAATTTCCAATGTGACCCTTTTCACAACTACACATATTCCATCTCTCTTCTACATAAATGATTGTATCCTAAAAACCAAGTTGGTCTATGCAGCCTTCAAAGAACCAGATCTGTAGACTCACCCTTTTGAAATCTCTGAAAATGGTAGTCATGTAATAAGAGCGAAGCCAATATTCACTCAAGGGGTAGCATTTAATCATTGTCTTTTGCTGTTTCATCTGGTTAAAATAAATCTGTGAAATTCTTGCATCTTTGCAGCGAGGGCAAAAAATTTTAGGCAACAATAACTCACTTTCAAAAGATTAGCCTCTGGGTTTGAGCTCTAGCATTGAGAGGGGTGGGAGTGGTTCCTCATCTACTGGGTCAGTCACTGAAGTGGAATACAAATAAACACACAGCTCCATCAGAAATGCATTACTCTTCCAAAGACACACATACAGAATATGAACATACAGCACGATGATGACGTGATGGTTCTAACCCTCAGGAAACTTCCCATCTACCAGGCAGGATGGCACCTATATTCCTAGTGGTATGTAAAAAGCCACCTAGAATTCAAATTTGTGCCTGGCATGTTCTGTTCCCGTATCTGTTGTTTCTCTGCCATGTACACTGCACGAAGGGCATGCCTTTTATCCAGCTTTGCACACGAGTGGCAGCAGGCATATAAAGGCACTATCACATGGTAAACATTTCAGAAAATCTTTCTCAGTTCAGATGTCACAATATAACTACAAAGTTTCAGGTCCTACAAATTTTGATTTGGAGACACTGTGGAAACGTTCCACTATCAGTTATTCTAAGACCAATTACAATTTTATTTTTCATAGCAATAATTTCATCACATGGTCTATGATGCAACCGAAGGAAACCACTTACCCTCCTTCATCTAAAAATAATGCTCACACCTTCTCTACCACATTATAATCTTTGCTAACTTTTAAATATCAGCCACACCTATGAAAAAAACAAATTCTGCAGTATTTTTCATGTTTGTTTATAGAAATTTCTACACATACTATGTATTTGGATCCACTGAACAGTTTCGATGTAACAATGTCCGCATGAAGAAAATCATGTAGAAATCACAATGGTAGTGGCTAGCAAATTTGGCAAATGTAATTTTTGCAAAATACACACAAGATAATCAGAAAGACATATGTTTACAGAGTATTATGAAAATCTAAGGTACAATTTAAGACATACAGCAGGCTCCTGAAGAACCTTTTACTTTTAAAAAAGGGACTATGCCTACAACTTCAGTATCACCACCTAGACTTCTGAAAAGGCCAATGATTTTCACATTTTTTTTTCAACACTATATTTTGAGTTCCAACATGAAGCTCTTATTTCATGTACTTACAACAGTTAGAACATATACTAAAATGTCCTCAAGAAACAGAAAAAAAATACCAGTAACAAAATGATTTTCTTTTGATTGGAAGATGACTGAGTAAGGCAAGGAACTAAGACATTATCAAATGCTAGGTGCTGGGCAGAGACCAAAGAAAACAGAAATTGGATTGTTAATAAAAGAAGCTAGGACTTGACCTTAGAGGCACAAAGGCCTCAGCAAATAACATGCCACCAAAGTGAGCCTGATCACAGCCCTGAGGTAGAGGAACTTCATTAAATCTCATCTACACTCTTAAGATGACTCCCAGGACTCAGTATCCATAGCCTTAGGTGAGGTCCTCCCAGAATATCCTTCACACACAGCCACAGGAAAGGATTAAGAAAAGCTTTCCATTCATCATCCCAAAGATCATAATACTGGGCTTTTTTTTTTTTGGTCAGTTTTAAAATTGAAGTCTCCTAATATTTACACTTCCAATCTCGGTTAAATTGTCAAACTCTTTGCACAGATCTGAAATTACTTCAATTACAGACAAGGGACCTGAATTCCAGATTAAAAGCTTCAAATGAAAATACATGACTAAAAAACTGACTAGTCCTCTTTCAGGAGTGCATATTCTCCTAAATCATTACAGTTCCTCCTACTGAGTTTGAGCATTGACTAAGAAAGAGGGGACCAGGACCAAACATGACACAGTTTTGCCTAAGAAATGCAGGCTTAATAAAAGTACAAATGGAATCTGTAGTTGACATAATTGCCTGATTATCAAGTTAATTTTCAATATTAATTAATCTTCAACTTTATATTAAGAGCTTTGTTCCCAATGACCACAAAAATGTTATTACTATTGAATGGGTATGTGACCTTTCCAGTGTGCCACAGAAAAAACTCGCTTACTGACCTAAAATGGTTTTAGGAACTCAAAATCCATCAAGTCGTTTGTCGTGGAGGCTAAAGAACATAAACTGTGGCAAACTGAACAGGCCAAACTCTGAGTAATTCTTTCAACCAGACAATGCTGTCACTTCTTGATTTGAATAAAATGCCATTTTCCTAAATTTTGAAAGAGACTACAACTTATGGTCCTCAAGACTGACTACTCTCCTTGTGTTTCTTTTTAATTTCACCAGGGAATCTGTCATTGCTTCTACATACATACACACACAACACACACACACAAACACTCCACAACAAGCTTAATCTCTTTTCTGCAGACACAATTTGAAGGCACTGTTTTTAACCCTAAGTATACAAGCTCATACCAGTTACTGCCAGTGTCGCTTTGGAACTGCAGGTGACAGATGCAGAGAGCTTCCAGATGTACATTGCTGCAGTTTGAGTCTTATTGCAAAGCACACACTGACAAAGCCAGCAGATGCACATCTTGGCAGAAGGAGAGCTTCTTAATACATACTCACAAACCATCATTCATTATTATCCTTTCGGGGGACTGTTACTGGCTGTCATTAAGCGATTATCACTACTCGCATCCTTGCTCACCCTTATCCATAATTCATTTTCTCTTCCTCAATTCCAGATCCGTTCCTTGTCAAAGCCTAATTCTGGTCAGTAATGATAATGATGTGTGGCTATGTGTGTGCGAGCCGGTCGTAGAGCTTGGATTCGGGGCCTGAGCACTGACTGTCCCTGAGCCTTTGGCACTCAGGGCCGGTGCTCTGCCCCTTGGGCCACAGCTCCACTTCTGGCATTTGGGTGGTTAACTGGAGGTCAGAGTCTCACGGACTGTGCGGCCCGGGCTGGCTTCGCACCGCGATCCTCAGATCTCAGCCTTCCGGAGGAGCTGGGATTACGGGCGGGAGCCGGTGATTATTTTAATAGACCGTTTCCACCGGCACTG
Source organism: Dipodomys ordii (assembly GCF_000151885.1). Classification (NCBI taxonomy): domain Eukaryota; kingdom Metazoa; phylum Chordata; class Mammalia; order Rodentia; family Heteromyidae; genus Dipodomys; species Dipodomys ordii. The sequence continues at coordinate 6,949,758 of NW_012267313.1, read as the reverse complement.
CCAGAAGCGGGAGCCCGACCGATCAAGCCGCTATTCGGGAGTCAGTCTTTAGGGGCCGGGGACCGTGGGACCCCGGCATCACCGCACGCCCCGAGCTGGTGGGGGTGCGGGGGGGGGATCTCCCTTCCCGGTGCAGCCCAGCGCGGCTTAGCCGGCACCCTACTGGGCACCGCTCCCGGCAGTGCGCCCCACCCCCACCCCGTTATCCGCGCGGTGCCCCGCTATCACCCCGGGTCCCCCTCGGAAGTACAGGCTCGGCCGGGCCGCCCGCCCGTGCTCCCCGTCCCCGCCCGCCCCGCACACCCCCCGCAGCCCCCCGCCCCCGCCCAGCCCCGCCCCCGCCCGCCCGCCCGCCGCGCGCCCGGACGCCCCGCGGCCCGCCGAGGCCCGCCTCCCCCGCCCGGCGTCGCCGACGGGGTTACCGTGGGAAGATGGGGCGGCCGCAGAGGACGCGGCGGCAGCGCTGCTGCCGGTGGCGTCGGATGCGAAGGAGAAGCTGGAGGACGAGGATGAAGATGAGGCGGGCGCGCTCCCCAGTCTCCATGGAACTCCCGCCCCGGCCCGTTGCTAGGAGCCCCCTCCCCTCCCCCCGAGGCTCGGGCTCCCGTCTTTCGGGCTTTGTTGTTCCGGGTACAGAGCCGCCGCCGCTTCCCCGCGACAATAAATAGACGAGACGCGGAGGAGCATCGAGACGGCGCGCGCGGGGCTAGAGCGCCGCCGGACAGGCCTCTCCGGGGCTCCGCGCTAGCCAATCACTTCCGGCTCTCACTGCTCCCGTCACTCTCGCCCCGCCCCCGCCCTCGCCTCCCGCCCCTCGCTTCCCGCCCGCTTCCTCCTTCCGGTCCGGGGGCCGAGCCCCGCCCGCGCCTCAGTCCTCCCGCTGCGGCTGGCGGCGTGACAAAGGGGCGCGGGCATGGAGAGCCGCTCGGGAAGGGCGTGGGGGACTGGGTCTCCCCGGGGTGGTTTTTGCTGATTTCTGAACTGGGCCTCTGGCCTACGGTACACCACAAACCAGACCTTCTTAGTCAGAACCCCGGCCCCCCCAGCCCGTGGTAACGTAACCCCCACGCCACACCGCTGGCCTGCTCCCGAGGACCAGCCCTGCTCGGCTTCCGCGCACGGCCGCGCGATCCTTTACGACGTCGCGGTAAGGGGCTCGCTAGGAACCTGCAGTCGCGGCGGTGGAGGCAGCGGGCCGGGCCGGGCCGGGCCGGGGCCGCGCGCGTCCGGCGCGGGTCCCTCGGGTAGGGCGGACGCCGCTGGGGTTGGCGGGCCGGGTTCGTTCTCCGCGGGCCCGGGCACCAGCGAGTCTGAGGCTCCGGATCCAGCCCGAGGAGGATGGATGGGCCTGGGGATAGGGCGGGGGGCGCTGGGCCCCAGGGGTCGGGGGGAAGCGCCGGGAGTGGGGCGCGGCCGCTGTGGCCGGCGGGGTGGGAGGACGCTCACGTGGAGGCCGGGCAGCGAAGGGCTGGTGCTGTCCGCGGCTCGGGTGATCGGGGGGTCCTGGGGTGCACACTCGCCAGTTTGAACCGCCGAGCTGGTGCTCGAGTGCGACCTCGGGGTGGTCTGCGGGGCTGCCCACGGGACGGGACTCTCATAACGGCCCCCCGCGGTGGGGGACGCCACGCCCGCGTGGGGTGTCCGGGAACCCCAGGCTGGAGCTCTCGAGTTCGGCTGCAGTCAAAACCGGGCGGCCCAGGTTGAGGGAACTCCGATTTAATTATTAAAAAGCCACGCACGAGGCAGCTTCGGGGGGTGGGGGTGGGGGTCTGGCTTCTGATTGGTGTGCGGGATGATGAAAACGGAAAATGCCGCTGTCCTTTAGAAAGAGAAGACATGGACGAATTAATTCTGAGGATCTGGGAGTGTGTATCCACTTGAATATCTGATGTTTACCAGTTCTCCAAGAATGCTTCTTGAGCTATCGCTTCTCGCTGAATGTTAAGAGAAAAATAAATGTCTTTGGAACCTCTGTGGAACGTGGCATTTGTTTCAATTTCCATACTAATTTATTTGTGAGGAATATCAAGTAAGTGTACCCTATACCACATATAACTCAGAACAGGAATCAGGGTTATAAAGTAATACCTGTGCGGTCACCTTTCCGAGTTGTGGGTCTGAGAAGATGGTATGTTCGGAGCTTGCTGTGTTGCTGAACGAGGCTGAATAGGACATCAGGAACACAGAAAAGAATTACAAGATAAAATTTGGAATAAAACTAAAGGCTGGGGGAGCATGCATTTTTTTTTTCAGACTAAATGGGTTTAAGTTTTCTTCCAATGCTAGAGAAAGTGGAAAATTAACAAGATCTGACAAACCAAGGAAATTGGCCGGAGGAAGTTCCTGTACCTGGCGCTACTGCCACTGGTGAAAAGTCAAATTTACAACAGGTGACTAAGACACCCTCTTCTTCCAGGCTGGCAAGTTACCTAGAATCTAGCATGTCAGTAACTCTGGACTTTGGTCATGAGTCAGTGAACAATTTTCCTCATTCCGGAATTGGATATGGTTTCTGTGCAAACACCATGCCTCATTAATAATAGATTTATTGAATGCATATATGCTATCACACAGTTTCTCTAATCAAATTCACAATGAGAGGCAATGAGATTAAAAAGTCACTGCTCTTTATAATGAGCCTTGTTACTCAAGAATGCATTGTTTAGAATATGGTTATGTAGGTTAGAACATAGTCAGAATATGAAGTATATGTTCTGAAGCAATACTCGGTTAATACAAAAATTGGTCCCTGGAAGTGGAGAACTGCAATTGTTTAACCTGAAAAGTAGACTTAGCTTACTCAAGGTGGTAAGGAGGATGAGGATTCATTCTTCCTGGGCTGGAAAAGTGTCAAACTTCATTTCTGAGATTGGTTAGCTATTAAAAAATACACTGTACAAACCGGGAAGCTGTGGCTCACACCTGTAATCCTAGCTGCTCCGGAGGCTGGGATTTGAGGATCTTGGTTTGAAGCCAGCCCTGGGGAAAGAAAGTCCTTGGGACTCTTATCTCTAATAAACTACTCCGAAAAAGCCAGAAGTGGCTGTGGCTCAAGTGGTAGATTGCTAGCCTTGGAACAAAAGAAGCTCAAAGATAGTGCCCAACCTTGAGTCCAAGCCCCAGGACTTGCTTCCCCTACCCTCCCCCAAGAAAGATCCAATACACAGACCAAAGCCAGTCTGCAGATTGTACTAGTTAGCAATGAAATATATGTAGAAATGGGAGCATTTTGAAATAATCTGATAGAGCATTGGCCTTTGAAGATATCACTTTGTGGAAACATTTTGGCATGTTAAGCATGGCAGCACATATCTGTAATTCCAGGTAATCTTGAAGATCACCATTGAGAGGTTAGACTGGGCAAGCTATCAGCACTATCTCTGAACTGGAATGCAAACAAAAGGGCTGACCTCAAGTGGTTGAGAGCTTTCTTAGTTTATGTGAGGCCCTGTATTCAATCCCCAGAACTGGAAAAAAGGAAAGAAGGCAGGTAGGGAGGATTAGTGACAGGTTGGTGACTAAACAAAAGTTTTGTTTTTATCAGTTTGAGAGAACTGTGGTAGTTCTCTAGAGTTACAGAACACATACTCAAACACACATATATGTAAAATTTTATAGATTATATACAATGTACAAAGGTTTATGTTGTGTGTGTTAATAGAACAATTTATTTTTTAAAACAGGCTATTGTAATATGTTGATTACTTCTTGGCTGTAAGGGTTAGGAGTCATGTAGTTCAGCATGACCTTTCTGAAAAAGACAGGTAGGGCTGGGAAGGTGACTCAGTGGTAGAGTGCTTGCCTTGTATGCATGAGGCCCTGGGTTCGATTCCTCAACACCACATAAACAAAAAGAAAAAAGCCGGAAGTGGTGCTGTGACTCAAGTGGTAGAGCGCTAGCCTTGAGCTGAAGAGCTAAGGGACAGCGCCCAGGCCCAGAGTTCAGGCCCCATGACCGGACCCCCCAAAAAAAGAAAAAGACAGGTAATGGGGTGGCAGTAGGGGGTTGCAAATATTGTTAGGAGAAGTCTTTCTGCTAGTGGATTAATTTTCCTGTATATTAAAGGATCAGATAATATCTACTTGGCCAACTGAAATAACCTTCCTACTTTATATGAAACTAATACACTAGAATGAATGCAGAGATCCAGGAGAACAGTGGAGTCAATGATGTCTCCTTCCTCAGGATTTGTCACAAATATCTTCTGTGATGTGCCTTGCCAGAAAGATAACTTCATAGGCCACATTTAGTCAGTTTTGTGGATGGAGCCTGATGTTATAATCTGGCTTCATAACCCAGCCTGTTCCCTCCCATCTTCCCTAGACAGTCCAAAACAAAAATCAAAGAACAAAGATCTTAGGTGACCAGCAGAGCAACCAGGCTAAGTTTCCATCAGGCAGGAAAAACAAGGAAAGGGGCTTTATTTCAAGTCATACTGGTCAGACACTGGTGGCTCTAGCCTATAGTTCTAGCTGCTCAGGAGGCTAAGATCTGAGGACTGAGGTTTGAAGCCAGTCAGGGCTTGAAAGTACCTGAAACTTAACCACCAGAAAGCCAGAAGTGAAAGTGTGGCTAAGTGAAAGTGCCAGCATTGAGCAAAAAAAGCTATGGGACAGAGCCTAGGCTCTGAGATCAAGCCCCAGTATGAGCACAAAACAAAACCTACCCACCACACATGTACCTGTATGTGTGTGTGTGTGTGTGTAGGGAGGACTTATTTTACAGATGAACAATTTTATTAAATGAGTTAAGACAAACTTTACAGACATAACGAAAGGCTCAATGGTTAAAATAAACCAACAGTATTGTAGTATCTCAGCTGGATTACATGTCCACAGATATGAAATGAAAGGGAAATTTTTCAAAAAAAAAGTCTGTCCTGAGACTTGAACTCAGGACCTGGGAGCTGTCCCTGATTTTTTTTTTTTTTTGTCGGTCATGGGGCTTGAACTCTGGGCCCGAGCGCTGTCCCTCAGCTCTTCAGCTCAAGGCGAGCGCTCTGCCACTTGAGCTACAGCACCACTTCCTGTCCCTGAATTTTTGTGCTTAAAGCTAGAGTACTATCACTTTCCACAACTGATTTCTAGCTTTTCGGTGGTTAATTGGAGATAAAAATGTCACAGATTTTACCACCTGGGTTGGCTTTGGATCTCACCCTCTTGAGAAGCTCAGATTACAGGCATGAGCCATCTGTGTTCAGTAGGAAACTTGTTTTTATTAGCCTAGAATTCTTCTATCAAGAAGAGTGCTTGTTCTTATTTTGAACAACTAACCAAAGAGCTGAAAGAGAGCCTCAGTATCCTCAGTGATGGATAGAGAGAAGTGTTTCTGACCTAAGCTGTGCTAGCTTGGTAGAAACTATTCTGTATTTTTGCTACCTCTTGTTTCCAATAGTTCTATTTCTGCACTGTAAAGATAGATATAAACCTTTCAATCAGTCACTAGATGCTATCGCAAGGTTAATTTTATGAGTTGAGGATGGAGCGACATTGAAATAGGACAGGGTTTTCTTCCCAATCCCAGCATGCTTCAGTAACAGGCTCTTGCAGCAACAGAAGGCTGAAGTAGAATCCTCCTTCACCTGAGGTGGCTTCCTCAGAGGTCTGAAGAACAGTAACAAAGTCTCCAAATGGGCCTCATTCAAAGAGATTATTTGTTTTGTGCAAAATGTCAAAAGTAAGAGATAAAGCTAGGCTAAGGGGTACATACCTGTAATTCCAGCTACTCAGGAGGTTTAGGCAGGAAGGTCACTTGAGCCAGCCTGTACAACATAATTAAAGTGTAGATAGATAGACTGTCAAGCAGTGAGAGATAACCAGAATGGGCTAACCAGCTGCTAATGGTTCATCTAGAAGGTCAAGAGTTTGGATGGAATAGAATTGGAAAATGGTTGACAAGGAAGTCTCTGAAAGAGGTATATGGATAGACATGCCTGAATAAGCAGAGACTATAAGACACTTACATTCTATCATAATGCACAATAAGTGATGTGCTCTGAAGTTGTCTATCAGCATCTTTGCCCCAACATATCACTGCTTAATCAATGGTCCTCTGATCAAAGTGGCCTCACCTACACTCACCATGCCAACTCTGCCGCCAAGTGCTTAATCTGCTAAGAGCAGAGAACCGTGTTGAGTCTCTAACATGGCACCATTCCCAGGGGCGATGAGCTGGCCATCTGGTGGCAGGTTGATTATACTGGATCACTTCCATCAGGGATGGAACAAAGATTCATCCTTATTAGAATAATCACATACTCTTGAAATGGTTTTACATTTACTCTGTGTAATCTTTCTAACAGCACCAGTATCTATGAGCAAAATACCTTAACTATCCTCAGTGCCTCTGCTCAGGGAAACTCATTTCATACCAAAAGAAGTACCTGAGGAATGCACCACCACTGGGAAAGAGCTGGCTTAACTGAACAGTGAAATAACTTACAGAAAAATTCCTTGGAAAAATGGTATTCTGCTTAACATAGTATATTTGTTAAGTCATGCAGCACTCTCTCCCATAGCAAGATTTATTTGAATCAGGTGTGGCAGTAATTTATCTTACAATGTTACCTAAGAACCTTTCAGAATGTCTTTGCTCTTGCCTGGGAAGTTCATTGCTGCATTAGAGACTTTAGTGATCCAAGCGAAGAGTGCTACTGTCGAGAGATGTATTAATTATTCCATGAAATTCTATAAGACTATTACCTGGCCATTTTGAGTTCTTAACACAGTAAAGAATAAGGCAAAAACAGGAGGCAGTCGACAGGCTGGAGTGATGGAGCCTAATTACCAAAGAGGAATTGGCTGAGGACAATCAGGAAGCCAGGGGAATCCTCTAAATACTTGGCAGCATGAAGAAATGTGAAAAGTGAGAGCAAGGAAAGATAAAAGGTAGGTCATTTGAGGACCTGGACCCTGGAAAAAAAATGAACATTTGGGTCATGTCATCAGGTAAAGAATCCTGAGCAGCAGAGGTTCTAGCTGATGGCAGGAGGGATTCAGATTGAGGAAGGGAATAAGGAAGCCATAGATACCACTTAGAGCCTGTGAAACAAAAAGACTGTGGTATTCTTGCATATTTTCTGTTGGCTGGCTATGTTTGTCTATTTGTGTTTATTAACCCCATTTTCTTCTTTTAAATCTTTCCCATTTTAATTGTATATTCAAATTATCGACATGGATGGCTATAACAAAGTACCACAACTTGATGGCCTACAGCAACAGAAATATGTTCTCTCACAGGACTGGAAGCCAAACATGTAGAATCAAAGTATTAGCAGGACTGGTTCCTTTCAGAAGCTCCAAGTAGTGTTCCAGGCCTTTGTCCTAGTTCCTGATGGCTGCCTGACATTCTTTGGCATTCCTTGGCTTATTACAGGGTCACCCTAATCTCTTCTTCTATCTCCACATCATTTCTTCATTTAAACCTCCTTTTTTTTTTTTTTTTTGGCCAGTCATTGGTTTTAGGGCTTGGCTCTTAATATAGGAGACTTGTCTCAAGATTTAATTGTATTTGTCAAGGTTGCATTTCTAAGTGTCCAGTTGAAAGGGCTGAAGGCTAGGACTTTATATCATTTTTAAAAAAATCAGTTGTGTTAGGGTGAACAAATACAGCAGTGATACTCACTAGACACTATGTTGAGAATGAACTATTACAACCTGTGCTGGACGGGGGAGGGGGAAAGGAGGAAAAGCTGTAAGAAAGGGGGGGAAGGGGTGATACTTCAAAAAGAAATGTACCCATTACTATGTAACTGTAACCCTTCTATACATGACCCTTACAATAATAATTTTAAAAATCAGTTTTGTTGATTGAGATAGAATTTATACTTGATACAATTAACTCAGTTCAAGTGGGTAAAATTGTTTATAGCTTGTTCAGAGAGTTGTGCACCCTCCCCACAATCTAATTTGGAATGTTTTCCTGGTCTAAAAAGAAACACTATAACGATTAGTAGCCATTCTTATTTGGCTTCCAACTATGCTCTGTCCCTTACCTCAGGGTCAAAACTGTTACTTTTAGACTTTTTTGAAGCCACATTCAACTCCCTTTAGAAGTTAATTTCACAGTTATTCTTCAGACAGGGGCATGTTAAGTTGAACTCTAGCTGAATTTGAAGATGGATACATTGTCTATGATGGATACAATGACGCCTAAGATTCTGTTTTCTAGTTGGGGGAAAAGGTGAAGTTCATTGTAACTTACTACACAGAAGATAGCCTTGTCTGGCTATAGAAGGAGGAAGGTGGAAGGTGAGTAAGTCAGATAGGGGTCTGCAGTACACAGGCTGCTACAGTATCATCAGCCTCCACATTATGATTAGCCTCTTTAGGGTGTGACCCCTGAGACCCACACAGCTGCACTAACGTGCAGCTCCTGTAGTAGTTACCCCATCTTTATCCCCTCACTTTGCTATAAACTACCTTCCTCAACAACAGATTTCTAGTAAATTCCATGAAGCATGAACAAATAGATCTGGAGCTCAGCCATGGTGTGTGTGTGTGTGTGTGTGTGTGTGCGCATGCACGTGCACATGCGTGTGCACAGCAGACCTGGCACTTCCAACTCAGGACTAGGTGTAGTACCTGCTCTATATATGTGTTATTTCCGTATTTTAGGGAGTTTCCTTTCCTTACTAGCCAAGCCCTAGTACTCTAATCTCATTCAACATAACAATTCTTTACAGTCTCTGTTTCAATTATGGGGTGTGTTCTCTCTCCTAGTTGAATTCTTAAAAATTTTTTTTATTGTAAAGATACTGTAGAGAGGGGTTACAGTTTACATGAGTAAGGTCATGAGTACATTTCCTATGGAACATTGTTACTCTCTCCTTTGTTTTTCCCCTACCAACCCCTTTCTCCCCACTTCCCCAACACCTCCCTCCTCCCCCAAAGTTGTAAAGTTCATTTTCAACATAGTGTCTTGTACATCTCATTGTTATAATGGGTCAACCTGTATCCTTATTTCAGTTTTTTGTTATTTCCCTTCCCCTCCCCAAATTAGAAAAATGTATATACAAGATGCAGGGCACCAAATCAAATCCCACCTTGCTGACTACTGAGACTGGATAAGAAGTATGGGACCAAAGCAGGCCCAAGAATTGCCTACCTCAGGATTTATTAAAGCACATCTAGGAGAAACCATTTCCTTCTCTGAGAGTGAAACCAAGAGGAATATGAATTGAAAACAGTATCTCTTGTCTCCTCTGTGACAAAGAGTATGGCATTCACTAGCAGGTAACAAATGACATGGAGAAAAGCAGAGACAAATGATGAAAAGAAAACCTAAGCAAGTGTAAGACTGTTTGCATAGAAAAGCTCTGTAGCATAATGTCACTTCTCCCTAAATGTAGCTGATGAATTTAATGTTATTTTAATCACAACCAATAATCTTAGGAAAGAGAAAATTCAAGGATGTGTCCCAGGAAATGGAAAAAGGAAGAACACTGATACTGCTGTTACAGGATCGGTGATCAATGATGCTTTAGGAAGAAGGTCTCCAAAGAGAGAAGGCCTCTGCCTGGTCCTTAGGTAACAAGTTCTTGATGTCACCAAGAAGAATCTGAGACATCAAAGTAGAGAGCAAGAAAGTTTAATAGTAAAACAAAGAGAAAAGAAGATGGAGTATATAACCCAGATATGGGCATGGGCACATCTGACAACACATGCAGTGTGAGTGCTTTAACTTCATGGGTCTTTACATGGAACAATAAGTCGGAGTTTGGCTCAAATTCACCTTAGGAAATGTGCTGCCCTTTGTTCTAACACTTGATAGATTTTTGCCTTTTTTTTTTGTCTGTCCCTCAGCTCTTCAGCTCAAGGCTAGTGCTCTACCTCTTGAGCTACAACACCACTTCCACTTTTCTGAGTGGCTTATTGGTGATAAGAATCTCACAGACTTTCCTGCCTGGGCTTTGAACCACGATCCTCAGATCTCAGCCTTTTGAGGAGCTAGGATTACAGTGTGAGCCATGGGCACCTGACCTTTTTTTTTTTTTTTTTTGCTATTAAAATTGTATCATTTGGGCCCAGAGACTGATGGATTTTTCTCCAAACTTGAGTCATTGATGCCTGGACTTCTGTCCAGATGAAGGATGGCTCCTGTCACACGCTGCTTTCAAGAATGGTGTTCATTTTTGAGATAAATATTTTCTCAGTAAGCATTTGTGCATTTGTGTGTGTGTGTTTGTGCATGCGTGTGTGTTTGCACATGCATGTCTGTGAACCCAAAGGAACATTTCTCTGAATAAGTATCTCTTGTCTTTCTTCAGTCTTAGAGTACTAACTTGCTGAGCCTGCAGGCAAGGTGAGGAGCAAAAGTGCTCTTTTTTTTTTCCTTTTTATTAAACATTGCAGCTTATGAGAGAATGTGAAGAAAAAAATAGTGCTTCTGTGCATTCAGTCAAGCTATTCATTAATACAGTATTTGTTTCTGAATTCTTCTTCTTATTTTTCTAATCCTGTGGCTTGAACCCAGAGCTTTGGGCTCCGTCCCCGAGCCTTGTGGTCAATGCTAGCTAGCACTCTACCACTTGAGCAACAGTGAAACTTCCAGTTTTCTGAGTAGTTTATTGGAGATAAGAGTCTCATGGACTTTCCTACCTGGGCTGGCTTTGAACCATGATCCTCAGATCTCTGCCTCCTGAATAGCTAGGGTTACAGGTGTGAGCCACCAGTGCCTGGTTTATTTCTGAATTCTTGACTGATGTTTCCTATGCTTCATTTTCCTATGACCTCTCCTGCCTTATTTTCCTTCTAACTGAATTCAGTCCCTTAATCTTAAGGGAAGCTGATCAATGGAGGTCAGTCTTTCCTCATTTAATAGAGGTGTTGTCCCTCTGGGGACCTGGCAGGGATCTGAGGTATTGTCCTATCAAGGGGCAACATGGGAAATTCATTGTTCAACTGTCAGGATCAGATGACACTAGAAGCATCCTGTGGGGTTTGTTTTGTTTGTTTGTTTTTGTTTTTATTTTTTACTAGAAGTCATACAATGAATTAAGGAAGGGAATGCATTAACAAAAAATATTAGAATATATCAGCAGAGTAATATTTTCCCATATGTGAATAATATATGCAAAAACATTAAGGATTTGAAAGAATCATTAAGACAGGATCTGACATTATCTTGTTTTTCTGTTGTTGTTGGTCATGGGGCCTGAACTCTGGGCCTGGGCACTGTCCCTCAGCTCTTCAGCTCAAGGTGAGTACTCTACCACTTGAACCACAGTGCCACTTCCAGCCTTTTCTGCTTATGTGGTGCTGAGGAATCAAACTCAGGACCTCATGCATGCAAGGCAAGCGCTCTACCACTGAGCCACCTTCCCAGCCCTGACATTGTTTACAAATGTAAGTCCTAGAATACTGTGTGCTTATTAGCACCCTGACATGAAATAATTCTATGAATATAGACTTAAAATATTTGTAATCAGTGGGAATATTTTTAATAGAAACTATTAAAGATACAAATTTAACTTTTTAAAGATATCTGGTGGAAGGACTTGTCTCCTGGGTCAGTTATCTATTCTCAGGAACCCTTTCTTCATGACCTCTCTGCCTGAGGTATCTTGAAAGGAAAAGAACAAGTAACTCCATTTTAATTTTGATGCTGTTAGATACAAAAGGCACACTGAAAAGCCAAAATAAGTAATACAGCACAGTAGTAGAACAGGATGGACATAACTCTGAGTATAAAAGATCAGAAAGTAGAGATCCATATGTTTTAAGGAATATAGCAAGTGATAAAGTGGCATTTCAACTCTACTGTCAATGAAGGCAGTCAATCAATTGTTTGAAATACAGAGAGTAAGATCTTTATTTCATGACACAAATAAATTCTGCATGGATTATAGACACCTACTGTCTCCGAGCTTAACTGCTTTGGGGAGATGTTCTGTACATTTGTCAAATGGATTTCTAAGATACTCAGCTTTGCCGTGTTTTATTGCCAAATCTGTATTCAATATTCATATAGTTGGTTTATAAATGATTATGTAACTTCTTTTTCTATACAACATAGAATACATTTTATCTGGAAAGTGCAGAACACACATGCACAAAATCAAGTCAGCTTGAATCCCTTTCAGCCTGCAATTCCCTTTTCTCATACAATTCTTCTCAGAACATCTATTTTACACAGTCTGGACTCTCCATTTCTGTGGTCTCCTGGTGCCTCTCAGACTGGTGTTTAGTACGTCTCTAAGTTAATTTTGTATTGGTATTTTTTGTTAATTCAGTTGAATTTTGGAAGGGTAAAGAGATAAATATTTATTGCTAGGTCAAAAGTTCAATTGGGCATTAAAATACAATTTAGAACCAAGATAAAATTAAGAACAAATATTAACATTATTTTGAAATATATAAGATAAATGATTATTTTGAAAATGCATTTCACCCTCTTGTGGTGGGGAAAGTTATCTGCTTTATTTCTACTCTGCAAACTTCACAACTCAATTAAGTTAGTCTCTAAGTCTTGTACTGTTCAAAAGAAAAATTTGATGAGTGTAATATCTCTCCTTGTTAGGAAAACTAGATTGCTACCACATACTGTTTAAATCCTTTTCTAATAGAACAAAAAACAGGAAATAAGAAAAGCAGTATATAGGTTAGCAAATATAAAGTCAGAAGGAGACACAATAAAACAAACAAAAAATAGAGCAAATGTGAAGTACTAAGATACTGAAAACAAGTTCTAAATGTTGACTGATTTAATATTTATAAATGTATAAAATGACCCTCTAAATGACAGAAAATATAACTGGTCAAAATTACTATCACATATATATTTTTATATTGAGCTAATTGATTAGTTAAGAGACAGATTTATTCTGGTGCATTAAAATATAAGCAAACAAAAAGGAACTCCTTTGTTTGTAAGATATTCTTTATATTTATAGACGGGAAAAATGGAAAATAAAAAAACTGAAAAGGACTCGACAAGAAATGTACTCATTATCTTACTCATGTAAGTGTTAACCCCTCTGTACAGCATCTTTGCAATACAATACAATTTAAAAAAAACTGAAAAAAAAACCAGACACAGTGGCATATACCTGAAGTGCTAGCTACTTGGATGGTTGAAACAGAAAGATCATTTCAACCTATCACCCAGAACTATCCCAATCAACAACACAGCAAAATCCTGTCTCACAAAAAGAAAAGACTCCAGGAAATACTAATCATAAAAACTAGTAGCTATATTAACATTAGACAAAGTAAAAGCAAAATTGATATATGGTGAGAAATTGATAAACTTACATCAAAGTGTGACAATAAATTTCCCTGGATAAAGTAGATACAAATTAGGAGAGATCCAGAACATTTAACTAATACAATTAACAAATGTGTTATTTACTTTGAAGAGTAAAGGTTCGAAATTTATCTAAAGAAACTAGAAAGGACTGCGCATGATGGTACAAACTTGTAAACCAAGATACTTGTGAGATGGTGGTGAGAGGATTATAGCTCACCATCAGTCCTAGGTCAAACAGCAGCAGTAGCAACAGCAACAACAACAAAGAGAAAAGCAAAAACAAGCACGAAAACAAAACTCCAAACTGAAAACCAGCCAATCAAGCAAAGAAACAAATAACAGCTCAATCATGATCTTATTTTGGGTGAAAATTACCTAAAGTCAAGAAGGACTGGAAGCATGGCTACAATGACAAAGCACTTGCCTTATAAGCAGAAGACCCTGAGTTCAAATCCTAGTACTACTAAAACATAATGAAAAAATGATACCAGAAAAAGTAAAGAAAGTAGAAAACATGTTGAGATAAAGTAAAAAAACAAACTGAAGATAGAGAAAATTATTTTGATTTTTTTAAATAAAAGCAATGACTCAGCTTTTGTGGAAGCCACCACCTAGAAAATTAATAGATGCTCAAAACCAATTAGGAATGGAACCAGAGGCAATGCTAACTTCATATATAACAAAGATTAAGCAAATATAAAAGAGAACACTATGAACAACCCCCTGCCAATAAAATGGAACATTCTGATGAAATAAAAATCAAAAGATAGCTTAGCACAAGTGACTCAGGTGGAAAGGAAGAAACACTGAATTTTCGCAATTGACCAACTCTATAACTATTACAAAATGCTGGAAGAGGGGAATCTAGAAACTCTTCTTGAATGGGAGAACAAAAAACTTTGAGGCCAAACTAAATAGATACATACACCAATAGCCAAGACCTCCCCCCCAAAAAAAAATAGTGACACCAAACATGGAAAATGAATACAGGAAGTAATCATGCTCTGTGACCAGTGGCCAGATGTAAGAGTTTGAACATTCATTCTGATGTTCTCAGTAATCATAATTTCCCAGAGATCAAAGGGAGTGAGAAGTTGAACAGGACAACTTTCTGACTCTAAAGTAAGACATAAAAGCCTCTATCCCAAGGAGAAGATATACCTGAAGTAAACTAGCTCTCTTATACTTGGTTTCTATTACCTTGTTGTCTAGGGAATTTCCAGCTTTGAACTCAGATGAAGGTGATCTCAGACTGATAGTGTCATTTGGATGCCTAGCAGAAACTAAAAGATCTCTCTGTAAAAAAAGAGTTTTATCACACTTCAAATTATTTCTATGAATGCATTTCTCTTACTACCAGCACATATGTAGTCAGATTTAAATGTGCATGTGAAGATAGATTGCAGTGTAAGCAAGATCCAACAGAAACAACAGACAATAAAAATAGACCCACAACTACGTAGTGTGTTTCATCAAGTCATAAAGCAGGTAATAGAAAAACTATGATTATTATTTGATTAAATAAAAGCTAAATTATGCATATAGGAAATGGAAGACACAAGGAAGAATAAAGAGAAAAAAAGTGATGGCTAGCTCCATAATATATACATCAAAATCAAATGCAATAACTTGACATCTAACATAGAATACTGAAGTGCAATTAATAATAACATGTTAAGGAAAGATAAGTAGAATTATATATAACAAGCTGCTTGTATTATTAGAAAGGAAGAAGGTTAACTCTGCTTGTTGTAATTTTTAGGATGACAAAGTACGTATGAACTATATGACCTATATGAGTAAAGGAGAAAAATTAAGTAACAAGCATTCATTGAAAAGAAGTATAAAAGGAAGAGAAATATTTAGTAAGCAGAAAGATAAAAGGCATGCACAAAAATGGTAGGTTAAACCCTAAATACATACAAAATTATGTTATATATATGTGGTTAGAAGTGAAGCTTATCAAAGATGATTAAGAAAAATAAAATAGCAAAATCCAACTATATACAGTTTATAAGATGTATCTATTACATAAAATTAAAAAAACAAAGCAAAAGTATGAACAAGAGTATATAAGCATTATCCAAAATGAAGTTAATATAGCTAGGCCAGATAGTTTTTAAAAGAAAAAAAAACACTATTAGGGCCAAAAGTTTATTCCCTAAAATAACCATTAAAATTACAAATACTTATTTAGTTTAGAAAAAAAGAAAGTTAGAAACATTTGCTATAACAAAAAAATCACTATAGATAGGGTAGCTATTTAAAACAGTAAAAGGACAGGATAAACATTACTATAAACAATGAGTATGAAGATTTCAAATTTGAATTGGATTTTGAATTTTAATTTGAATTCACCATTTGGATCACTCCTCTAGTCTTTTTATCTCTCTCCCCCTTTCTATTCTCCTTTCTTCCTTTAGGAACTATTCCTAGAAAAAAATTTCATAATTAAGATTTCAAATTAGTAGTCAAAAGTATTTCTACAAAGAAACTTCCAGGTTCAGATGGCTTTTGTACATCTGCCAAAGACTCCAAGAAAAAATTCAATTGCAGTCTTACATAATATATTTTAAATAATAAAATAATTAGAAAATTATATAAGAGAAATCTTACATAATGTATTCTGAATAATGGAAAGTGCCTCCAGCTTCATTTTATAAAACTGGAATGATTTGTTACCAAAAAAGGTAACCAAATGAATGTGAAATAAAAGTTATGCAAATTTCTTGAAGTAAATAGTGGAAAAGTGATAAGCTCAAAAACTAGGGTTGAAATCATTTGGTAGCCAAAAGCAGAGAGGGAGAGAGGAGAACCAAGAGGAGGAGGAGGATTTGGAAGAGGAGATGAAAGAAGAGGAGGAGGAGGAAGAAGAGGAAGAAGAAGAAAGAAGGAAAGAGGGAGGGAGGGAGAGAGGGAGAGAACTAAGGAAGAATGAAAGGAATGAAGGAAGGGCAGGTCAGGAAGAACAGGAGAAGGAGGAAGGAGAATAGCAAAGGAGGAGGGAGAGGAAAGGGGAAGGACAGAGAAAGGGAGAGAGAGAAACGGTCTGGAGGAGTGAGACAAATGGCAAGGAGTACTGTACTGCCAGAAAGAGTAAGAGAGAATTCCATCTATACCTTATATCACAAATAACGTTTACTCAAATTGATTTCAGACCTAAAACTATACAACTTCTAAGAGAAAGCATATGTGAAACCTTTAGGATATCAAATTTGGCAAATAGGTACTGTATCGAAAGAATATCCATTAATCCTAGACTAATACCTTGGTTATCATTAAAATCAAATTTTCTATTCTTTATAATACCTTATAGAGAGAATGAGAAGGTAAGCCAGAGATTTGGAGAAGATAGTTGCAATCATGTATTTTGTAAAACTCACCTATAAAAAAAAAACTCCATAAAATAATGAGCAGAAGACTTAAATAGACAGGTGGCAGAAGAGCACATAAAAATGCCCCGTCATTAGTGAGCAAAGAAATGTGAATAAAACCATAACAAGATACTGATACACAGCTAAAAGTTTTAAAAATTGATCCTGCCAAGTTTTAGCAAGGACGTGAAGAAAACTAAATCTCTTATACATTGATGAAGGGGATGTAAAAACAATTCAGAAATCATTTAACAATCTGTTAAATGTTAAATCTATACTTAACCATATGATTCAGCCATTCCACTCAGGAATGAAACACACATTTGTACAAAGTCGTATACACAAATGTTCATGGAGGATTTATCTAGACAGGTATTGTGGTACTGGGGATTGAACTCAGGGCTTTGCTTAGTTCTACCAGTTCATACGTGTGTGTGCGCGCGCGCACACACACACACACACACACACACACACACCAGTTCCTGGAAGCTTTATTTGTAACAGCTCAAATCAAGAAACAATTTAGGGCTGGGAAGATGGCTCAGTGGTAGAGCACTTGCCTTGCATGCTAGAGGCCCTGGGTTCAATTCCTCAGCACCACATAAGCAAAAAGAAAAAAGCCGGAAGTGGCGCTGTGGCTCAAGTGGTAGAGCACTAGCTTTGAGCTGAAGAGCTGAGGGACAGTGCCCAGGCCCAGAGTTCAGGCCCCATGACTGGACCCAAAAAAAAAAAAAAAGAAACAATTTAAATATTCATTAATAAGTGAAATGGTAAACAAATGGTGGTATTATAAGTAAATTAAAAATATGTGGCTGTTGCTGCTGAAATAATAATATTGATGATTTGAGATTCATGAATAAATTGCATCATTAGTTACAAGTGTGCTATGTAAAAGATAGTCAAAAGTTAGTGTCTATGATTCTATTTACATAAAATTACAGGAGATTCAATCTTATCCAGAATAACAGATTTCACAATCTCTCTAAGAAATGAAGGAAGGGGTGGGAAGAAGTAATAGTACTAATAAAGAAAAAGCAAAATTACTTTATTGATTGGTCTGAGTACCCCAATAAAATCAATTGACAGTGTCCACTGAAATCAATGAAATCCAATGAATTACGTTCTTGGTAGCAATATCTACAATGGTTGAGTCTCTATTGTATTCCAGAACCTCTGCTCAAGACTTCACCTTTATTGTCTCATTAATTTTCACAAGTAACCCTGTGTTATTGTTATTTGTATAAAGATGAGGAAATAGTTGGAGCTGACTAACTTGCTCAAGTAGCAGGGCAAGGACTTAAACTTGCTTTGCCTGATTCTAAAATGTACACTCTGCATCACTTTACTGTACTGCTTCCAAATAAATATTGACACTAAGATAGTGTCTCCATAGCAAAGAGCATCAATGATCAGAAAATTCACCCAAAGAAAATGACTTGGCTATTCTTCAAGGCAAACAGATTGTACTAAGGTAGTATGTGCATTATTTGAAAGTACCCATACCTCAAATGGCATATATATATATATATATATATATATATATATATATATATATGCAAGACTGTCTCTCCTGAACAAAAGGAAAATAAAATTATTCTCTTTTTCCTTTTCAAAGAAGCACCACTTAGATGATTATCTTTTATTTATGCTTTTTCTTCAAAGGAGTTACACTATTACAGACCAGGTAGGTATTTGTTTTCTCCTCTGAAACTATGCCTTGATTGGACGAGTGATTCTGCATTTCTCCTTTGAGCAATGGTTAGTTAGAGAGTTAGTTAGGAATGGATTCATTTTAATTTTCTTCTGAGGTGGTAATTTTTTTAAATCAGCAAGGATTGATTTTGGCATGTTTTTCCAGGTTATGGGGGGAAAAAACCTAGTCAATAGGCCTCTCTCTCTCTCTCACACACGCACACAAACACACACACGCACTATCTTTCCTTCCTTCCTTCCTTCCTTTCTTCCTTTTTTCCTTCCTTCCTTTCTTTCTTTCCTTTTGCCTGTTGTGGTTGAACTCACATGCTCCAGCTTGCTCGGCTGGCTCAGCTTGACTCATTTAGCTGGCACTCTACCACTTGAGCCACACTTCCAGCCCTGTTTTTTTTTTTCCTGGTTACAGAGTCTCTTAGACTTTCCTATCCCAGCCAAGTTGGAAGCGTTATCCTCAGCACATTCTCCCAAGGTGCTAGTATTACAGGCAGCAGCCACTGGCATCCAGCTTACGTTTCAGTGACTTCTAGTTCACTTTCAACTTCTGCCACAATTTTTCTTAGTTAATTTTGACCTGGAAACCCTCAAGTTTTTCAAAGAGGGTTTTTGAGCTAACTGTTTTCATAACTTTCTTCTGAAAAGTGCTTCGTCTCAGCCTTTCCACATAGTTTATTTTGTCTGAAGTTCCCCCCATTGAACCCAAGCTTAGAAGGACCAAATTCAATGTAGACAGTCAGCTTAGGAATCATAAATTAGAGCAAGAAAGGATTCTTAATTGTCATCTTGTTTGAGTTTGTGTGCATTATTATTATTATTAGTAGTAGTAGTAGTAGTATTGGGACAGGGTGTTACAGTGGAGCCTGTGCTAGTCTTAAACTCACAATCTTCCCGCCCTGATCTCTCCAGTTCTGAGACTACTTGAGTCTACCACCACACTTACCTCATTCAGATTTATAAATAAGAAAACAACCTCATACTATTTTTATGACTAGTTTAATAAAATAAATGTGGTTCTGTAACAGTCGATTTTTGAAGATTTTGCTTTTCTTCTTCCCAAACCTCATACTCAGGCTGCCCCCATGTGGTGGACATGGTGAATGGAAAGGAGAGAAAGAGCAGTGCGGAAATGATGCATTGATTATAACAATAATTTGCAAAAGAGTAATTGTATTTGTTATCATGATCTACGGACTTTACAAGAATATGACATTTTCTCTAGCTTCCTGTGGTCTCAGGAAATCCTGGCATAACCATTAGATCCTGGTGCAGGAAAGAATTGATCATTGACAGATGTTCATCATGTCATGGAAGGCTGTTCTGAATAATTTGCTGATCTAAAAACAGGCTTAAATATACCCAATTTAAATGTTATAGGATATTAAACTCTTGAAATTCACCATTTTGTCTTTACCTCTTATTACAAATAAATAGAATTTTAATGAATGCTAGGGGAAGAAAATATTTGTTTTAATTCTTTAAAGTAGATTTTTGCCTTCAGCAGTTGTGCACATTCTTTTCCAGTTTGAGTGTGCACAGAAGTGTGCACTGAGTTGCACTTATTCCCATTAAAAAATATGTATCTCTGGCTAGCCTCCAACTTTAGATCCTCCAGCCTCTCAAGTACTGAAATTACAGGCCTGCGTCACTGAGCCAAGCTGCTTTTTGTTACACATAAAGTGGAGACCCAAGAGGCCTCACAACTTCATAAAGACCCACCCTGAGGACACATTTCTAGCAAGTCTTCCAGGATGTGACACAAGACAGTGGGGACTACGTTTCAGCAGCTCGCCCCATCTTAGACAACTTCCAATTGCCTCATGGCATGTCCTACCCCATTGCTCTGCATCACCAGCATCGATTAGAATGGGCAGAAGCCATGAGGCAGGGGTGTCCCTCCTTGATCACCAAAAGCAGCCCCGCCCTGCAAGACGGTGTAATGGTCCTAAGGGACCCGAGTGAATTTCAAAAAGGCAACTGTGTGTGTGTGTGTGTGTGTGTGTGTGTGTCTGTGTCTGTGTCTGTGTCTGTGTCTGTGTGCTGGTACTAAGGGCTGAAGTCAGCCCTTGTACTCTCACTTGGCTTTTTCACTCAGGGCTGCTGGCTTTTTGCTCATTTCTAGAGATAAAATGGACTTTTCTGCTGGAGCCTCAAAAAGCCATTTCCCGCTTGCTAGGGTGACAGACATGAGCCACCAGCACCTTGCACCATTTCCTTTCACTGAAAGCAGCTAAGAAATCAATTCGCTCCATGATCAGATTTTTAAAATATAAAAATCTAGAATATTTGAAACAAAACAATTGCCTAACAGAGAAGGCAGTGGAGGTTGAGTGTATGGGCTCTGACCTCATGGCATGGCCAAGAAATTGAGCCGTGGAATTTGAATTATTTGTGGCACCACGTAGGTCATCATTTTGGTCAAGTTAACTAATCTCCCCACTTTTCAGTTTTCTAGTCTGTCAGAAAAAAAAATCCACCAGTCACTGAGGGCTCATGCCTGTTATTCTAGCTACTCAGAAGGCTGAGATCTGAGGGTTCCAGTTCAAAGCCAGCCCAAGTAAGAAAGTCTGTGAGACTCTTATCTCCATTAACCACCAGAAAAATGGAAGTAAATTTGTATGTCAAAGTGGTAGCTTTAAGCAAAAAGAGCTCAGGGACAGCACCCAAGCCCTGAGTTCAAGCCCCATGACTGACAAAGAAAAAAAAAAGAAAAAGGAAAAAAAACCTTCAGTGCTGGGCATGGACAGTTTTGTTTTGTGTTTTGTTTTGTGTTTTTTTTTAATCTGGAAAATGGAATAATAATGCCTGGGTGGTGACAAAGACTATGTAGCAAAAGGTATACTTGATTTGGGTACTATGGGCTCACACCTGTAATCCTAGCTACTTAAAACATTGAGATCTGAGGGTGGCAGGAGACTTATTTCCAGTTAACCAGCAAAAACCAGAAGTGGAGCTGTGGCTTAAGGGATAGAGTACTTGCCTCAAGCAAAAAAACTAAGGGACAGCACCCAGGCCCTGAGTTCAAGCCCCAGAACTGGCACACACACACACACACACACACACACACACACACACACAGAGCACATTGGCATTTGTCACTTGCCTAGTCTTTTCCACAGCTCCAGAAACACCTGCAGTAGAAATGTGTGTGTGCCTAGACTATGTGTTTTCACACTGAAGTTAATAAATTTCATATGGAAACACTTAACTTCTATTGCATTCTTAAGGCTTTATAAAGAAGGTGTCATCTACAAAATTGTTTGTCAGCAGATTTTTTCAAAGGCAAGACCTTATCAGAGGAGCCACATTTGTAACTTAGAACCTGAATTTTTTTTCAAGCACATCTCATTACACTTGAGAAACTCAACCTAAGATGGTGAATAGAGCACCAATGTTCTATTCACATGTGTCCAGGAGAAAAGCTATAGATCTATGCTCTAACTGTATGTCACTGAACATGTTTCCTCATCTGTAATGTAAAAACAGCAGCAGTGCTTATACATTGCTTATAAAACTGTACGCTGCTCATTATATTATCTTATCTCAGAAAGATAATGTGTATAAACACCTGTCTCAATAAATATTTTTTTCTTCCTCTGGAATTTTTTCATGACAATGGTGATGGGAGAAAGATCTAGAGAAACTGGGGGGTTTAGTTGTTTTTTTTGGGGGGGGTCCGGTCGTGGGGCCTGAACTCTGGACCTGAGCACTGTCCCTCAGCTCTTCAGCTCAAGGCTGGTGCTCTACCACTTGAGCCACAGTGCCACTTCCGGCTTTTTTTCTTTTTGCTTATGTGGTGCTGAGGAATCAAACCCAGGGCCTCATGCATGCAAGGCAAGTGCTCTACCACTGAGCCACCTTCCCAGCCCCAAACCGTGGGGTTTAGGAACCTGAAATTTTCATTTGCAAATCCAGTTTGTCTGATGAACAGAACAATTAAAGTGAAGGAACACTAAGAATGGAGAGATGGGGGGACAGAGGGTGAACAAACTTAGTGGTTCTCACTGGACACTGCGTTGAAAATGAACTATACACTCATGGGTGGGATAGGAGGGAAAAACGGAGAAAGTGAGGGCAAGGGTGACATTGTCCAAAAGGAAATGTACTCTTTGTCTGACTTATGTAGCTGTAACCCTTTTGTTATTTTAGCATTTTCAAATAAAAATTGTTTTTAAAAGAAGGAGCAAAATAGTGGCGTTTCAGTTATCACTTTCTTATCTCTCAGCTCCAAATCTACCCTCTGCTGCGGGCTCCACTGAAGCCCAAGCAGCTGGACCTGATGAGCCTCTCTTCTTTGCAGTGGGCTAGTTTTGTCAGTAGAGGGCAGCAGAGGGACAGTGAAGGAGGAAGGGGCTCTTTCCAACTCACCACTGCATTCTTCCCAGCAGCAAGTATACCAGTTTCTGAAAGTCAAGCATTTGCAGTCAGTGGTATCTGGTGGCCAGAACACAGCACCACCCCGTGAAGCTGTCCACGTGGCATCGTCTCAGGTGGCTTTACAAGGACTTGGCTTTGTGACTGGCTTTTTCTTGAACCCCAAAGGGCAAATTCCCAGTCATTTCTAGTAGCTGTCGTTTTCAACTCACCAGCTAGAAACTGCCTGCTTGTTCTTGCTGAAATTCCTAGTTTACTAGTCTCTGCTCAGATCAGTGAGGGGGGGGGGAAGGGAGGAGGGAGTCCGCTTCTAAACATCCAGGGACCTTCTCTGTCCAACGAACTTCTTTAGCATACCATAACGTGTTCTCTGAACGTCTTTCATCCTGTCATTTAAGTACCTTTCTTGTGTCTCCATTTCCTTTGTCTCTCATATTTTCTCTGAGAAGTTTTTAATGCATAATAGGGATGTTGTTTCTTTATGTGGATCCCATCTTTGTTTTATATGAACGTTTCACAGAAGAGTCCAATCAATACTGATAGGAACCTGTAAATAGGCTGTTTCTTCTTGTTATGGGTTGGTTAGGGTGGTGTGCACCTGTTTAGAATCTACAGCTTATGCTTTGCAGCTGAGGTGAGTGAGCAAAGCTTCCTGGAAGTGGTGATATGCTTTGTTCCACCTCCACCCTCTGAAAGATCTATGCTGGGAAATGAAGTTACAATGCATGCTATCGTTCAGAATTTCTTTTATCTCAAGATGGACTTCTAATTACTGAATTGTTGCTCTGTAATATTTAGACCTGTCTATAATCTCAGGATCAGCACAATGTTATGGAGTCTGCCATTTTTATTTAGAAGAATAAGAATAATCCCACACCAATTCCTGAAAGAGGCATCAAGAAAGTAGATAAATAAGTAAAGAGGATGTTTGGGTGACTTCCATATGCAGAAAGGATAGATGGGATTTTTTAAAAAATACTGCCATAGGCTGGGCGCTGATGGCTCATGCCAATAATCCTAACTCCTCAGGAGGCTGAAATCTGAGGGTTGCAGTTCAAATCCAGCCCAGGCAGGAAAGTCTGTGAGACTCTTATCTCCAATTAACCACTAGAAAACCAGAAGTGGCACTGTGGTAGAGCACTTGCCTTTTGCTGTAGAGCTCAGAGACAGGCCCATGCTGAGAGTTCAAGCCCCATGACCAATGAAGAAAAAAAATATATATAGCTGCAACCATGAGGACCATCCCAGAAGAAAGAAAGGTGCAGTGTACCCATTCATCTGGAATAAACACACTGGATATGGAGCAAGTAAGAACAGAGTAGGAAGAGTTATCGCATGGAAGACTTTGAATGCCAGAAACATAAAAACCTCTACCCTCTGAAAGATCTATGCTGGGAAATTGAGTTACAATGCATGCTATCATGAAACTGCACCCTATTTTCACAGGTCTGAGGAATGGGAAATGGAAAGTTAGAAGCAGATGTATAAAAGCAAGGAAGAATGCATTACACTCTGAATGGGTGGCTACAAGCGAAAACTTGACAGTTTTTGCATCCAGTGAACAGAGAGGCTACGTGTTAGTGTTGAGTTTCCAGGCTTTTTGGGATCATCTGCGAGGAATGGCAAGTCCCATTGGCAAATAGAATGAGCATACCAATGTTGCCCAAACACTCTCTTTTACTTATTTATCCACTTTCTTCATGCCTCTTTCAGGGTTTGGCGGGGGATTCTTCTTGTTCCCCTAAAAATTTGGCAGACTCCATAACATTGTGCTGATCCTGAGACCATAGACAGTTCTAAATATCACAGAGCAACAATTCAGTAATTAGAAGTCCAACTTGAGATAATAGAAATTCTGACCTATAGCATGCATTAAAGCTCAGTTTCCTTCATAGATCTTTCACAGGGTTGAGGTGGAGCAAAGCATGGAGTTCGTTTCCTGGCCCTAAGCCCTCTCTTTTTGTCTTTATCTTAATCCTGCTGTTTTCTGCACCTAAAAGTTAAAATAGGAAAAGCTGGGTTTGGAGATTCTTGAGGGGGAAGGGATAGATCTAAGAACAAGGCATCAGTGTTAAGGACGCCACTGTGTTCAGAACTGCCAGTATTTAGCACCAGTTTTGTCCAGAATGTTACAACTCTACTTCAGAAGGTTGCTTGAGACTTGATCTAGGGACTTGAACTCCCTATTTGGGTCACTTTGCCTTTTCAGGTGGAACTTATGCGAAGCCCTAAGAGACAGAGCTCCTGTGTGGTTCTCTCCAGTGGGTGGCATGCTTTGGGTATCTAGATTTTATCTAGATCCTCATCTACCTATGTAGCATAACATAGCACCTGGCTTCAATGAAAGAAAATGCCTGGGCAGGCGTAACACTAATGGCTCTCTGGGAAGCCCTCAGAAAACTCCCTCCCCACCTGACACAGAAGTCCCTCCTTTCTCCCTTTAGGAAAGGGGGTGGTGATTGGTGTACACACTTGAATCCCACACCATTCACAGTATCTTCTTCCAAAGATCTCAAATATACACAAAAATATCTGCTCTCTCCATACTTTCCTGTCCCTTCTATAGTTTTTTTTTATTTGATAGAAGGATTTAATGGTCACACAACCATGTGTGTGGGGGGGTATTTCCTTGATAAATGCTACATAAGATGGGGGGTATTTCCTCGATAAATGCTACATAAGATGCTCAGTCTTGATTCTTCTGTTACCTCTGCTCTCTCAGCTGAAACTTCAGTGTGAGAATTGTCTTATACAAGGGCTAACACCAGTGTCAAATTTAGTTTTTCTAAGATTTCTTTATAAAGCATAAACAAAGGAAGCCAATGGTTGGTTTGAGTGAAAACTAATTATATGAATTCATATATTTTATAAACTAACATATTCACTTAAGTGCATGCATGCTGTGTTTGCAAACCACTTTGTGTACTTCCCATTCTATTCTAATAAAATCTTAACAGAGCTTTTAGATTTGGTGTATTAATTTTCTACTGCAGCTGAAACAAATTACTACAATGTGGTGGCTTAAAAACAAGACAAGTTTGTTATACTGTAAGTATGGAGGAGATAGGTTTAAATTGATTTTTCTGGGCAATAGTCAAGACATGTGGGGTTCATCTTCCCAAAGCTCTAGGGAAATTGTTTCCTCAACTTCTCCCGAAGGCTGCCAGCGTTTGGCCTGTGGTTCTTTCTAGTCCTCCTTTGGAATTGCTTTTATGTTTTCCAGAGGTAGCAATAGGTGGTTGGTCAGGTTTTTCTCATGTTGTATCACTCTGACAAGTCTCCTGCCTTCTTCTCCACATTGATGGACCGTGGGGGCTACTACAACCATTGATCTTGGATAACCCAGGAGGATTGTTCTTTCTTAAAGTTAGCTGCGGTTGATTAGCAAGCTTAGTTCCCCATCCAGGAAGGGGTCAATCAGAGAAGTCAATCAGGAGAGATATACATCAAGAGATTCATTGTGAGGAATTCATTTACACAATTATGGGGCTGGCTAGGCAAGTGGGAAAGGCAGATTCATGTGGTTATCTGAGAGGAGAAGAGGAAAAAGAAAGTTTTTCGCTGAGAGTGTTTCTATCTTAGATTGCCATGAAGGCAATGCTTTCCGACTATTTTATAAAGATGATTACAGGATGGGACCAGTAGAGGGCAGTGTAGTAAAGAGTAAGAAGCTCCAGTCATTAGGGTTGTGGCTGATGAGGTTTAAGTAAAATTCTGGCACCTAATGCACCGTGCCTCAGGCAGGTCATTTAGCAAGTTTGAGCTATCTCACTTAAAACAACTCAAACCTTTTGAGACAGTGGTTGTATTTTTCAATTTTGTACAACAAAGAAAATAGATGCCAGGATGACTTGGTTTCAGGATTTAAAAATAGTTTATGCTAGATATGTGTACATTATATAAAATATATAATATAGCCCCTAGGCACAGTGGTGCACCATATTTTGTTAATTCAGAGTTTTAAGCTATTTTGTAGAACATACCCACCTCAAAAATTAAAGAACTGGCTGCACTAAGAGACACCATAGGTTATCTTCTAGTCTTCTTTGCTTTTTTTTTTCAAAGCAGCAACCCAATGTTCCCTTGGTGAAGAAGAAAAATCACTCTACCAATGCAGAAAGATCTCTGCCTGTGGATGCTAACTGGCCTTTTCACATAGCATATTTTTAAAAGGTTCCTCCTGAGGGTTGTGTGTATCAATAGCTCATTCTCTTTCTGGTTACTGAGCAGTATGATATAACAATAGCAAAATTTGTGTATCCATTCTTCTGTTCAAAGATACCTGAATTGTTTATGGTGTGAGGCTATTATAAATAAATCTGTTACAAATATTCATGCACAATTTTTGTGCAAAGTGTTTTTTTTTTTTTGGGTCCGGTCATGGGGCCTGAACTCTGGGCTTGGGCACTGTCCCTCAGCTCTTCAGCTCAAGACTAGCACTCTACCACTTGAGCCACAGCGCCACTTCGGCTTTTTTCTTTTTGCTTATGTGGTGCTAAGGAATCGAACCCAGGGCCTCGAGCATGCAAAGGCAAGCGCTCTACCACTGAGCCACCTTCCCAGCCCTTGTGCAAAGTTTTTTAAAAAAAGAAATGTGTTTTGTTTTGTTGTTCATCTGTGGTCAAAGCTTCTCTGGGGAGAAAGTCTCAAGCTAAAGATCCGGAGCGTGTCATCTTACTCATTTCCATCCAGTTCATGAGCCAGGATTGTAGACCATCGGTATTGATGAACGAGATGAAATGAGTTGCTGTATGTCATCATTGTAGTATGCATTTCTTCCCTTGGGTTTTCAGGTTCCTGAAATTGGGACATATCTTACCAGTGGTCTCTATTTCAATTACTGAGATTGTTTGTAGTGCCCATGCTGGGCTTCATTGCAATTAAATGTGTCTTTAAGAAGATGGTTGACTAATTTCATACGTGCACAGGAAGGAATGTAAATCGAGTTTAATAATGAAAGCATGTATTAGAAACCATCCATAACTTAGCATTTCTAACAAATGAATATCAGAGCACTTTCAATGATGTAAGAAAGGAAGTGAACCATAAATAGACAATCCTGTCACATTTTACTGTCAAGTTACATGCAGAGAATTGGCTAACCCATACTGTATTATTTTCCCATGGCTGCTGTAACAGATTACAATAAACAGTGATTTTAAAACAACAGAAATTTATGCTCTTTTAGTTTGGGAGGCCAGAAAGTTCGACATTAGCTTTGCTGAGTGAAAATCCAGGTGTCAGCAGGACCATCTTTTCCCTGGAGGCTCTAGGGAAGAATGCATTCCAGCTTCTTTCAATTCCTGGGAACCTCTGATGTTCAGCTTGTGGCTACATCTCTCCAGTCTCAGTTTCTGTCTTCACATCACTTTTCACCTTTTGTGTGTGTCTAATCTCTTTCTCCCTTTGTATTGTAAGGGCATTTATGCCAGCCATTAGGCCCCACCTAAATAATGAAGGATAATATTTGCATGCAAATATCATTAATATTCATCTACATATGAATGAATATATAAAGACTTTGTTTCCAAATAAGATATAAGATACTATTTAAAATTGACAGGGATTATGTTCTGATATCTTTGGGGCCATCATTCGGCCCATTATATATATCAAACAATGAAATAGGATCAGAGAACTTCCATATTTATAATAATAAATGAAAGAAAGTTGATTAGTATCCTGTTAGTGAGTATCCTGAAACTTGTAGAACCAGTATCAGTGGTGTGAAAAAAGCCTTAGCAACAACAGGGAACTTATCTGAGAAATGTGTTTAATAATAACTAAGATGACACTTTTGGGTCCAAATCACTCGATATTGACAATTCATAATGGGGAATGATTCAGAGGAACTGGACTGCAGCATGAAGAAATTTTAGGAAAATCTTTACAGGGTAGATTAGGTATAAAAATAGCTCCAGTGGGTTTTTTTCACCCTTCTCTGTCTCCATGCTCTATAGAACATGACTTGGAAGCTTCTCTCATCAAGAGGTAGAATCCAATTCCCCATGGCTGGTATCTGTGATTTCCTGGTGACTGCCTCTGGCTGATAGAACACAGGCAGCAAGGGCAGCAGCCTGTTCTGAGCCTAGGCCCAAGAGGCCCTGTGTACTTCTGTTTCCTCCCTACATGCCATGAGAACCAGTACAAACTAGCCTATCAGATGATGAGTGACACATGGTTCAGTCAAACTCACACCAGCCAAACACCAGACAGGTGATTGTGGCTATCCTTTATTAGCTAGCTCCCAGCAAATCACCACAGTTACATGAGTTAGGCCAGTAAGAACAGTAGAACTTGGCCTAGGTCACAAATGAGTCATAGCACTGTGAGCAATGGCAAAAACTCATTTCTTTTGAGCTACTATATGGAAAAGACTAATTCATATATTCCTCATGAATAATCACCAGATTTTCAGTATTATGAATATAAAGTACCTTTGGAATACTTTATTGTGTTATCAGCTGTTTATTTAATTAATTAATTTTAAATTAATTCAACAGATATTAAAATTAATATTTTATTATTGGTATATTAGTCTGATTAAAGTTTCCTTTTATGTATCTTTAATGGTGCTAAAATATAAATGTAAGTCTGGTAGCTTTCTATCACTATAAATTAAAAAAAACACTTGAGATAGTTAATTTATAAAAAGAAAGCTTTATAGATTATGCCTGTAATCTTAGCTATTCAAAAGTCTGAGAACAAAGAGATTACAGTTCTAAGCCAGGCAGGAAAGTCTATGAGACTCTTACCTCCAATTAACCACCAGAAAACAGGAAATAGCACTGTGGTAGAGTACTAGCCTTGAGTGAAAAAGCTCAGGACAGTACCCAGGCCCTGAGTTCAAGCCCCATGACCAACCAAAAGTAAAAAGAAAGTTTTAGAGGTTTGAACCCTAATTGATTAACCCCATTGATTTGACCCTATCAGAGCACATTATACTGAAAGCATGTGGCAGTGAAGAAAACATTCATCTCATTGATGAGGAGCAAAAAGAGAAAAAGATTGGATGGAGTTCCATTATTCCCTTTGAAGGAATGCTTCTAATGAACTAAAAACCTCCTACTAGCCAGGCACTGGTGGCTCATGCCTGTAATCCTAGCTACTGAGGAAGCTGAGATCTTAGAATCAAGGTTCAAAGCCAGCCGATGGAGGAAAATCTGTGAGACTCTTATCTCCAATAAACCACCAGAAAACTGGGAAGTTGGGCTGCAGGCCAAAGTGGTAGAGCTAATTAACTTTAAGTGAAAAAGCTCAGAGACAGTGTCCAGGTCCTGAGTTCAAGCCCTATGACTGAAAAACAACAACAAAAATAACAACAACCAAAAATCCCTCCGACTAGGCCTCTCACAGTTTTAAAATAGTATATTTTAATTTTTTCATGCTGTCATGCCCCTCTCCTTTTGCCTTTTCTCTTCTTTGTTGACCCCTGTAAAGAGTTCTCCTTGTATATTTGTGCTTTTTTGGGGGGGGGTAGGTCTAGATCATATACATGATAGAAAATGTGTTGTTTATCTTTCTGATACCTACTTATCACTTTATATAATGATATCCAGTTCTATCTATTTTTTGCAAACAACATAGTTTTGTTTTAATGGCTAATTGTCATTTGTATACATATACTACATTTTCTTTCTTTGTTGGTTGATAAGCACCTAGGCTGATTCTATAATTTAAGCTATTGTGAATAGTGCTGGTTATAGGGTCTATTCTTTGGGTATTTGCCCAAGAGTTATATGAGAGAATCGTATGGTAGTTATAGTTTTAGTTGTTTAAAAATTGCTATTATAAAGGTGATATACAGACCATTTCAAATCAATGAGTACATTTCTTTTTGAACAATTCATCCCTTCCTTTGCTCTCAGTTTTTCCCTTCTGCCTGCCCCCACAAGTTGTATAGTTCATTTTCAATGTAGTACTGAATACCACTGCTGCATTTGATGTTTTCAGGGTTTTTTGTTTGTTTTGCTTCTTGTTTTTTGTTTTGTTGCCAGTCCTGGGGCTTAAGCTCAGGGCCTACCTGCTGTCCCTGAGCCTCTTTGTACTCAAAGCTAACCACTTGAGCCAAAGTGTCACTTCTGGTTTTTTCTAAGTAGTTTATTGTAGATAAGATTCCGGTACCCTGCATCTTGTATATACACTTTTCTAATTTGGGGAGGGGAAGGGAAAAAACAAAATGCTTAAATAGGGATACAGGTTGACCCATTGTAACAATGAGATGTACAAGACACTATGTTGAAAATGAACTTTACAACTTCAGCGGAGGGGTGGAGGTGGGGAAGAGGGTAGTTGGAGAGGTAGGAAGGAAGGGATGGTAAGGGAAAAACAAAGGAGGAAGCAAACAATGCTCGATAGGAAATGTACCCATTACCTTTCTCATGTAACTGGAACCCCTCTGTACAGTATTTTTACAATAAAAAAGTATTGAAAAAAGAGTCTCATAAATTTTTCTGCCTGGGCTGACTTCAAACCATGATCCTTGGATCTCAACCTCCTGAGTAGCTAGAATTACAGTAGTGAACCACCAGTGCCTGGCTTATTTTCCATTTTTTGAGGAAACTTCACACTTATAAGAATCCTTTGTTCCCTCCCTCAATTTTTTTCTAGCATTTATTAGTTGTTTGAAATTGATGGTTATTAATATGACTGGGATGAGATAGAATCTCACTGTCTTTTTTTCAAACTTGCATTTCCTTTATGTAATGGGTGCTGAATATTTCATCATGTATTTACTTTGACATTTGTTGTTTTTTTTGAGAACTATTTGTTCAATTTATTTGCTCATTTATTAATTGGATTATTTTGTTCTTTCATATTTTTGAGCTCTTTATATATTCTGGCTCCCTGTTAATCCTTTATCAGATAAATATCTGGCAGAGATTTTGTTTCATTCTATAGATTATCTGTTTATTCTAACATTTGTTTCTTTTAATGTTCAGAAATTTTAAAAATTTGATTTAATTCCATATTTATCTCTTGCTTTTTTCCCCCTTGGGTTATTTGATTCTATTCAGAAAGTAGTTGCCTTTGTCCATTTTTCTTTAGTAGTTTCAAATGTAGGCATTAAGGTCTTTGATCCATTTAGAGTTTAGATCCATGAAGAGAAAAGTAGGAATCTAGTTTGGGGCTTTTATGTGTGATTCCCCCCCCCCCAGTATCATTTGTTGAAGAGATTGTCTATTTTTGAACATATGTGTTTTGCATCTTTGTCAAAAATCAGAAGTCTAAAGCTTTTGGGTTTATTTCTGGTTCTTCAACTCCATTGGTCTAGATGTCTGTTTCTGTGCATGGCCCATTAGGCTCCACATTTTAAAGTTTCCACTACCTCCCAATAGTGCCAGGGTTAGTAAAAGCCTCTAATACATTGAATTTTTTTAGAGATATTTACCTAAATCATAGCATATTCTTAAAGGGACTTTTATTATGTCAAAAATGAACTTTACAACTTTCGTGGGGGGGGGATTGGGTGGGGGGGCGGGGGGGAGGATGGGAAGGGATGGGAAGGGGAAACAAAGGAGGAGGCTGCAATGTTTGATAAGAAATGTACTCATTATCTTGCCCATGTAATTGTAACTCCTCTGTACAGTATTTTCACAATAAAAAAAGGAAAAAAATAAAAAGGACCTTTAAATAAGCAGAAGGTAAAAGTTCTGATTAAAAAACATCATCTCAATGAAGAGGAAAAGGGGGAGAATATAGTCAAGAATCCAATGTAAATCCTATAAAATTCAGAAGAGTGAGGGAAGGGGTGGGTCTGGGAGGGATGGGTGAGAATGTTGAAAAGGGTGATGATGACCAAGGTGCATTGTATTCATAAACTGCTTTGTTAAATGGCAATACCTTTGTGTAACTATTTGAAGATAACAATGAAAAGAAAGGAGTGACAAATCATCATGTCACAGTTTAATTTGAACCATTTCTTTCCTTTTGGTGATTTACTTTGGGATTTGTTCAATCTTGGGACCTGTCTATGTTCAGGGCAGCAGCTCATCTCAGTTTCCTTGGAACCCAGGAATTTTCCTCCATTCTCTACTCTCTTACTCAATATACCACTTTGGGGATATATATATATATATATATATATATATATATATATATATATATATCCTTTCTGAGTTTTAGTTGTTTCACCTGAAAATTAAGAATGATAATGTCTCCTGGCCAGGGCTATTTTGAAGATAAAATGTGATAGGTCATATAAATGTACTTTGTGAAATGAAAAAGGAAAGAAAACTGAGATGAATCTATGCTGGTATATCTAATTATGGCCAATGCATTCAAGAATCGAATTAGAGTCCCCTAGAATAAGTCAATAGTGAGTCCCTTGTCTAAAAATTCAAACCCAAGATTGGTGTGATGGAAATTTTGGACAGTAGAATCTTAAACAATCTTCTTGTGGAATTGAGGGCAAAACATCAGCTGCACTGGACATAGAAGAAAAAGAACAAAGCAACCCAAAGTCAGTGATGGGAAGGGAGGAATGAGAAGGAAAGAGGGAACAGCTTACACTAAGCAAAAGGAAAGAAATGTAAACATCATCTGATGTGGAAGAAATAATTGCATTGCCAAAGCTCATAGAATTCACAAACTTATAGACCATGATAATGACAATGTGTTTGTGACTTTAACTAAGTATCATTATTCCACAATACTATGAAATATGTGAAATTTATAATCACCTAATCTCAATAAAAATTTATTTAAAACAAACACACACACACACACACACACACACACACACACACACACACACAAAGAATTGAGGGCAAAAGGAGCAACTTAACCAACCTTATATGAAACTGAAATTCAGGAGCCATAGAAAGTTAGCCAACAAAGAAAACCAGGTTACTGAAAAGAAAATATAGAAGACTGGCAGAGAAACCAGAACTTAGGGCCCAAAGAGCCCCCCACCCACCCCCAAAGGAGTCTCTAAGTCCCATTACTCTATTTTACTCCAGGAGATAGATACAAGCCAGAGATTCCTTGGACTATCTTTGAAATACTTCATTTCCTTTTTTTTTGGAGTCAGTTGGAATGGATATTTGTTCCTTGTAACCAAATGATCCCTGCTGCTCTGAAAAAACAAATCTCTAGCAGTTAAAGATGTCTTGGGTTTCTTTTGTTTTTAATCAGAGAGTATAATTTGGGGCTATAAATGATATTAGTCATTGTTGCTATAACAATATGGTCATTGTTGCTACAACAACAATATGATAATACATATACATCTATATGTATATATATGAGTGTGATATATAGTTGTATCACTATTGTTAATGTGATATAACATTCAGTCATGGTTGATGCACAAGAGGTTCTAAGACCCTTTGGATCTCCTAAGTAGTGTGGGTCTTTTGGATATTACTGAGATGTCATGTTTTCTGCTTCCCTCCATAGGAAGGGCACTGATTGCAAGAAGGACTAAACTTGGACTCAGAGCGTGGAACTTTCAGCTTTAGCCTGCCTCCAAGAAAGAAGAGTGGCTGGAGATGGATTTCAATAGCATTGGCCAATGATTTAAAGTACAGGTACTGAGAATTTTCTAGAGTGGTGGAGGTGCCCATGCACTGGAAGAGTGGCATGCCCCAACTCAACATAGACAGAAGCTCCTGAGCTCAGGATCTTCCAGACACTTTGCTATAAACTTCTCCATCTCCATGTTCATCTCAATTCTCTTCAGTGTCATTTACAATAAGATGATGAACATAAGAAGGTATTTTTCTGGGTATTGCGAAGCATTCTAGCAATTCATCAAATCGGAGGGGGAAGATATGAGAACCTTCGCTTAAAACTGGTTGGTCAGAAGCTTGGCATCTGACATAGGAAATATTATGAAACTGAGGTCTTATGCCATGGTGTCTGATGGTCACTTTAGATAAACAGTATTAGAATTGAACTGTAGGATAAAGAGTTTGTTCATCTAGAGTTGGAGACTTCGGATGAGAGAAACACCACACATTTTTGTGTCAGAAATGTTTTGAGTATATAGAAGAGTTTTTTCTTTTAGGAAATAAAAAATATGTCTTCTTGTTCCGATATATATATATATATATATATATATGATATATGAGTAATTGAATGAGGCTCTGATACGGGAGAATAAGATGTCAGGGAAGCAAAAGCATGGTGATTTTCACATACACCACAAAGAAAAATTATAGGTGAGATTCATTAGTGAATGATCTTAACAACCAATCAAAAAAGTTTAGGGAAGGAGACAGTGTTTTCAACAGCATAATGTTTAGTGTGGACCCTTGCCTAGGATTTAGTGCTTAAAAAAACAACGTGGACCAATGTTTCGGGCTAATAATGTCACTGGTCCCGTCATGGTTGCCTCTCTCTCTCTCTCTCTCTCTCTCTCTCTCTCTCTCTCTCTCTCTCCACACAGCTCGGTATACAAAGTTCACGTTCAGTTGAATCACAGGAAGAGCCCCACACTCTCTTTTCTTTCTGTACCCTCTCCAACTGCGCACGACCTTATCTCTTTCCTTCTCCAGTCCCAGCAGGCATTCCTGTTCCCTCTCGAGTCGGCCTCTGTGGAGGAGTCACGCCCAGCTGCTCTCGAGAAGTCAGATCCACCGTGGGGAACTGGAAATGGTGGCTCTCTCAGCCTTTTCCCACCCATTCTCCTCCCTCTCCTGTGGGAGGGGTTCTGCTGCTCGGGCTCTGGGCGGTGAACCGGGAGAAGGGCGGACCCGAACCTCAACATCAAAGATGCTTCCAGTCAGGACACCGGGAAGAAGCCCGACCACGGACTCCGAAGAAGGCCGCTGGCACCCAGTGAGTCTCCGCGGGCTGAGCCAGAATTTGGAGGAAAGGATGCAGAGCTAAGGAGAGCAGCTGGGCGGCCCGCTGGGCCGCGCCTGCGCCACTCTGCGCTCCGTGTCGCACACTGACCAGTATCACCTTCCCGAGACCCTGCGTTTCAGGGCTAAGAACAGAAATCTTCTTCCTCCTGCTCGCTTCCATCAGTCCTTCTCACAGGCAGGGGGAGGGGCAGGGAGGAGGGGAGAGGATGGAAGATGGGGGGGAGAGGGGGCGGGGAAGGAAGGCCTTTCTCTATTTCTTCCCTCTGCACCCCGCATCCCGCCCCCAGACCGATTTGCTGACACCCAGGATACTGAACCAAAGCCATCTCTAATACTGCCCGAGGAGTGACGTGGAATGCTTTTCTAGCCTGAGAATGAATCCTCTTGCAGGGATACTCAGTTCAAGGTGCCCAGATTTCTCTTCAGTTTAGGAATCTCAGGAAGCTAGTAACAGACTCCTCCTAAAGGACTCAGGTTTTTAACGATCACCTAACGATTGAAAATTATCTTTGAGGGTACAGATGAAGATACACATGTTCCCACACCATGGTGGAACGAATATTTAATATTCCCAGGACTGGTGATTTGATTTCCAGACTGGTAATTAAACGTTAAGAGTCCCATGCATGTCACTCTGGAGTGGACTGAGCATTGAATCAAGCTAGAGCCCAGAAATGCAGCCTCTTAAGAGCAACATTTCCTTTCTCCCTGCATTATCCCCTAATAAGATGGAGCTCAAACAGCGATTCTCAAAATGTCTGGAACAGGCACAGTAGCATCACACAAAAATCTAGAAGTGATACCAATCTTCTCCATCTCCAATCTCCTAAGTTTGGAGCAGACAGATGATTCCTGAACATAGGAAAGAACCACAGGCTTAAAAAATCCCATTGGGGAGTGTGTTCACTAACAACACATATAACCAGTGGCTACCACGGCTCCATGTATTAGATTCTCCTTACAAAAGAGAAAGGATGTGGTTTGCCAGTGGGCACACCTGCTAAATACACACTGGATTTCTTATAAAAAGAACAATGAGACAGAGACTATGGGGGAGATAGTACAGTCTGAATATATTTGCTTCTCCCGATAGCTCAGAGACACCCTTTATAATAACATTTCCCTTAAGGCATCGTTGTTATGGTCCATTCTGAAAGTGGCTTCTAAGCTAGAGGTCAGAGGACATTCCCCATCATTCACCTGCTGGGTCAGGGCAGTTACTCTTAAAATGTGACACAACGGGAACCAGGGTGCCTGAGCCTTGGTTTGGAGGCAGAATAGGATGACAACTAGTTGGTGTGAGGAAGCTGGCCGCTGACGAGTGTGTGTGATGATGTGGCATGCAGCCTGGCCTGTGGAGAAGGAGAGAGGCTGAGAATATGGCCCTGGGTGTAAGGTGGCCACATTGTCAGACAACCCCGTTAATCCCTTCCCACCACTTTATTCAGTCAACAAGTTGTGAAGACTTAAGTGTATCCAGGTCCTCCTGCTGCAGTTCCTGATGGCACCCTGTGTCCTTCTCACCAGCCATTGTAGCAGTTAGTTTTCTATTTGCATCTCTTAGGCTCTCTCTTTGCTCTGAACTTTTCAGTTGTGTCCTTCTTACCAGCCATTGTAGCAGTTAGTTTTCTATTTGCATCTCTTAGGCTCTCTCTTTGCTCTGAACTTTTCAGTTTTGAGGCTTCATTATAGTACAAAATTCTGGACAAATTTAGAGGCACTGAGGAAGAGTGAAGGTGAGAAAGATTGAACATTGCATCGAATAGACACATTTTAGGGCTGGAGAAAAGCTCAGAGGCGCTCTCTTGGCAAGTGTGAGGCTCAGCATTCAATCCTCAATGCAGAGAGAGAGAGATGGGGGAGATTTTAGTTTATGCAACGAAAGATGATCAACTGTACATTACAAAATGTACACTCTTTAGATTGAGAGATTTTCATTTTAGGGCTAGACATACATACTTCACTACCAGGCACTTCCTACAAGTGCTAAACATTTTGCCCAGAATATGATTTCACTTGGGCCACACTAAGGCTTTTTTTTTCAATGAAAAGGAAAATATGAATATGATAATTACTGTCTTGTCATTGCCTTTATCGCTGTTTGCATACTTGGATGAGACCCTTAGAAGAAATAGCTACCTGGGTGTAGAACCAGGACTTGAAGCCATGTGTTCATGGCTTCACAGCCTCCTCCTGCCCAAATTGAAGGCTTTAAATTGGAGGCAAGTCACCTAAAGACTTCTTGAAACATTCTTGTGTGGTTCAGCGCTATCAGACAATGAACATAAATCAATTACCACCTGTTTGCAGTTCTGAGACTATCCAGCATGTATTTAAAAAAACAAAACCAACAACATATCTAGAATGGGAGGGATAAACGGGGGGAAAGTGAAGGAAGGAATGACATTTTCAAAAAAAAGAAAAGAAGAAAGAAGGAAGGAAGGAAAGAAAGAAAGAAAGAAAGAGATGTCTGCTTTAATGATCTCACTTATGAAATGGTAGCCCTTCTGTACAACACCTTGATGATGTCAATAAAATATTTTTTTAAGTGTCTAGAAACTTGTGAAGTTTTCTGGGCTTGAAAAGGAAAACAGCTAAATCATACATACTAAATCATGGAGAAGAACTCTGTTCTCTGGTAGAAGAGAATCTGGGCAAGGGG
This sequence comes from Dipodomys ordii, assembly GCF_000151885.1. Taxonomy (NCBI): domain Eukaryota; kingdom Metazoa; phylum Chordata; class Mammalia; order Rodentia; family Heteromyidae; genus Dipodomys; species Dipodomys ordii. The sequence continues at coordinate 6,911,580 of NW_012267313.1, read as the reverse complement.
GACACCAGCTAGAGCCTAAAATATGCTCCTCAAAGTCAAGTCTGGGCGGAAAGGCCTGACCCTTTGGAATGACCTGGACGAAGACGCAGCGCCGTCGCCGGCTCTCAGAACGGGTTCTCGCTGGAGAGCACTGTGGGATTCAGCGTTCCCCACGGGGACCCACGCAGCGGGAACCCCGGCCCCCCTGGCGCTGCCTTGCAGGGGGGTCTGGAGAGAAGTCCTCACACGGGTACCCCAGTGGGAGGGAGGGGGAAAGAGAATCGGAGGGGAAAAAAATCGGAGAGAGCAAACGAAGCGGAAGTTTCAAGGCTCTCTGCGAGGAATAACAGTATAAATAACCGAAGACGTCGTGTAAACACTGCGGTCATAACCCCGAACATTAAACAGCCACGGTGGCATCTGGTGCGTCGGCCGCCGCGGGCTGCACTGGGGCTGCGAGGGAGCCGGGCTCCCAGGCTCGCCGGCCTCGCCGGTCTGTTTATCTCAACTTAATCTCCCCCTCCGAGCCGTTCCGTAGCCCGGGAGATGTTTAAATTAAGATCCAGCCCGCAGGAAGTTCGCGGCGGGACCTGAACGCAAAGTGGGTAACACCAAACGAAATGCAGGCACGTGTAGGGTGCGCGCTTATGGTTAGAAGCAATCCAGGCGTTATTACGAAGACTTGGGTAAAATATGGACAAGTTCTTGGAAATCGAAGGACACAAGCTAAGGGTTAGGGGATCTGCCTCTTTTGTCGTTTAGAATCTCAGGGCTTCATTACAAAACGCGGGCCTTGGAATCACATCCCCCGCATGGGAAGTTCGGAGCTGATTTTCCTGTTCCTGTCAGCAATGTTACTGGAAAATAGTTGTAAAATCAGATTTTCCTTTCCTGTCTTTTTTTCTTTCGTTTACTGTAGAAAAGCTGAATATCAGCCCCTCATTGTCTTGATAGCTGCGATAATTGTAATGGACTAAACAGAATTCTTGCATCATAAAATACGACCTGAACCTTCACAGTGGAAATCATACTTCATTTTCACTACAAGTCTGGAAGCTTAAGGGAATCGTTTTTAACATCAAATTTCTCCACAAGTGTCTGCTTTCCCCCTTATCTATTTTTTTATTAAAGAAAAATCACACTAATGCCAGGAGGGTTTTTTTTTTTAGCAATATAAAGAAAGATTTATTTTCAAAAGTAGCAAAACTTGCTTGGAAAAAAATATATATCTTTGGGTGAATTACTTTATAAATGTGACTGTCAAAGTCAGCTATCCTATGATTACATCTCACAACATATTATACAAAAGATACACATCGTCGATAGGCTCTTATCAATCTGTTTCTATAGATTTATATATAATTACATATTGCTCTTGGACCAGCAAGGCTCACAGAAGTCATTCACGGTAGAAGTTAATAAAGTTAAATAGATGGGGGAATCTGTAAGTACAATCGATGTCCTCTGTTTGGAAACGAATCTCGTCGTTGCTCTAAAGTGTTCTTGCAGGGAGGGATGGGAGAGGGGCGCTGCGCGAGGGGGGCTGAGAAGAGAGCGAGGGAGGGCGGGGGGGGCGCCTTCCTAGGGCCCGCTCCCCCCCGGGGAGCGAGCCTTCCCCAGACTCGCACTTCCAAGGTCAGGACACCGTGGTTCCACACAAGCGGCTGGCCGTCACTACTTCTTTCAGGTCGCTCTCGGGTTTCCCAGCTACGGTGAAGGGCCAGGTCTGCAGGGGAGAAGAGGGCCACGGAGGTGAGTGGACTTGGAGGGGGAGGGGAGAATGGGGTGGGCCCAGAGCCCCAGACTGAGACGAGTGAGGAGAAGGAGGAGGAGGAGCAGACCGTGAGCTGGAAAGGCTGGTTATCCTGGGCGATGGACTTTCTATCCATGTGTACCCGGAGGCTGGGATAAGGCAAAAAAGCCAGCCAAGGGGCCAAGTCTCAGCTTGAGGGGCGGTGGTGGGATCTTAGAATTCGAGCAAGCAGTGTTCATTCTGAATTGAAAGCCCAGGGGTGGGATGCGCCAGAGCCCCAGGCAGGCGCTTCTAGGAGTCACTGGACAGCTGAGTGGGGTTAGGAGCCCACCGGTCACCAGGGGCCGGGCGCAGTGCTTTCTCAGCCCCCCGGGGGGGGGCAGGATCAGGTTTTAGGGTCCTCTCTCCTCCAGCTACGTGTCGACTCTGGTTTCTTTCCTCCAAGCCTCAGCTTTGACCACAGTTTTTAAGTTAATCTCTGAAGGGGACAGAATTCGAATAAGAGACACAAGAACGTTTTATTTAAGATTAGTTTGCTACTCCCGAGAAAGCAAAGCTTTCTCTCCGCTGTTTTATAATAAAGTCGGATAAGTTGTTTTTCATTCAAAGAAAGAAGCAGCAGCCACTGTGAATGCTTTAGGGCAATTCGTGTTCTAAAAACTACTTATCTCACTTAAAAAAACCCACCAGTCTTAATTGGAGGGGATATATACATATTTTTTTCATGGCAAAGTGTGTTGTTACCCTTTTCTCCAATTACTGAGACCAATTGGGTGAGAAGACAAATCAAATGTCTCTCACTGATGGCTGGCTGATAAGCCTTGACTTTTAAGAAGGGGAAAATCTCACTCTTATCATATATAAACAGAATTCCTCTCAAGTTGTTGTTTTTCTTTAGAGCCTTCAAATTTTCAAATGAAACCCATTGAAAGAGGAATTAGAATATGTCCTTTAAAACAGCAAAATGCACCCGAGAAAATGGACTCTTGGGCATCATATTTTTGTATTAAAAATCAGACTCGATGGACAGTGGCTTATAAGCAAATAAGAGAATGAGACTCCCACAGCTTAGGGGAGAGTGGCCTGTTATTGTAATGATTCTTCCACGATTACCTGAGCGAATTTATTGATGGTGCTGAGATCTGCTGAATGTCTAGGACTTAGGGGAGAGCTGAGAACGTTTACACAGTCGGGGTGCTTCCATGAACAATTATGGGGGTGGGGCACGAATGAATCCACCATCTAACAGTCTTAAATATATACCTGGAAAAGGAAGGGGGTTGGATGTGGACACGAATCAGAAGGCAAAAAGTCAAGTTTTAGTCTCAGCTAAAAGAAGAATAAAGGGGTTAATAAGATGTTTTTCAGGGCACGTCATCACGTCGATGTTTCCTGTCCCCACTGCGACAGCGGGAATGGCGCTGCCACGGGAAAGGGGGGGATCCCCCCCTTTTTTCCCCCCTTCTCCCAGTTGAATACTCTTGGAAATCCCTTACTGGAGTGCCACGTCAACTCTGGCATAAATCATTCCCCATCCCGCTGCACGCACAGCAAAAAGCCAAGGCGGTGCAGCGATCACCCCAAACTGGTCCCTAGAGGCGCTAGGCCAGCAATGGCCCCCGTGGGTAAAATCCCAGAGCTCCCACCCCCCAGCCCCCGCGGGTCCCAGCCCCGCGCTCACGCGCGCCCCGAAGCTGTGCACCGCGAAGGCGGCCGGCCTCCGCGGCCCCGGGGATGGGGTGGAGGACGGACCGACTCACCAGGTTGATGGGGTGAATGTATCCGTTCTCGTACTTGTCGTTAGCCAGGATCTGCCTCAAGTGGGCGATGTAGCTGGACGCCAGGCGGAGCGTGTCCAGCTTGGAGAGCTTGGTGTCCGGGGGGACCCAGGGCAGAGTGGTCTTGAGCCTGGAGAAGGCCTTGCTCAGCACCCGCATGCGGGCCCGCTCGCGCGCGTTGGCCGCGTTGCGCTGGACCTGCTTCCCCTCCTGGCTGACCCCGCTCAGGGGGCTCTTTTTAGTGGGCGCCTTCCTCCTCTTGCCCAGGCCGCCGCGGCCCTTCTGCGGAGACCCGTTCTCGCAGTTGGAGCCCTCCTCGGTACTCTCGTTGGAAGTCGCACCCTCCTTGCTCGAGTCCACTTTCATCCCGTCACACGCCAGCATCTCCACCTCCTGAAGGTCCTCCACATCGCTGAGGGACCCCGTGGACATGTTGGAGGAGACGCAGGGACGGAGGAGGAGAGAGAGGGAGAGAGAGGGAGGGAGGGAGAAGGGAGGGAGGGAGAAGGAGAGAGGAGAGAAAGAGAGAGTGAGAGAGAGAAGGAATCAGAGAGAATCAGAGAGATCAGAGAGAGCAGGGAGAGCCGAAACCAATGGATCAAGTGTGGAGGAGCAGCCACCTGGTGTGTGGAGTTGAAGTCAGGGGTCTGGGGTCTGGCTGCTTGGGTCTCAGCCCTTCCCCTGCCCAGGGGAAGCCCACCGTGCGGGCTTCTGTGCGGAAGAAGCCGGCGCTCTGCTCCCCCACCCCCGGAGCCCTGGCCGTAGAGGAGAGTGCTGAGAGAGCGCTGAGGAATTTGGTGGACACTAGGAATTTATCTAGGGAATAGAGGCGGATCCGGGAGGCCCAGGGGAGGGGCCTGCTGGGCCCAGCTAAGCTCCCGACCCCAACACCGGGGACTCTCACACTCCGGGGACCCTGATTTCCAACTGGCGGTGTAAATCCACTCCGTGGCTGCAAGCCTGGGCTCATCCATCTCCTTTGACCCAGGCCCAAGGTGAGTGGGCACCAGCCCAACTCACACCGCTAGCCCACGGGGCCCGCTGGGCTCTGTAGGCGCCCCTCCTCCCCGGGAAATGGTCCCTGCCAGTTGTCATTGAAAATTTCAAGGAAAATGGCCTTACCCTTCTTTGAGGGCCTTTCTTCCAACCCAAGCGCTCTGTCGCTCCCCATCTGCCAAGAAAACAGCAACTAAAACCCCCGACAGGGCTCCACTGGCTCTCCAGGGTATTAAGAAGTCATCTTCCCCCCACTTTACCTGGGGACAATTAAGAAAGCAAGTGCTTCTCAAAATCCTCATTATGATAGTTAAGGAAAGTAGACACACAAAAATACATCTGTGTCCCGTCATTTCAGAGGCCCAGAGAAACTGCCCACGTGGACACAAACACACTTGACTATTGCACATACACAGGGGGACCAGCGGGCTGTGATGGATGTGTCGAAAATACTTTATTGGTTGAAAAATCTTTTCTTCATGCAACGAAAACTTTCTTGAATGTGTCCTTCCAGAAATGCATTGCATGTGGTCTTCAGAGTCTCCCTTGTTTTCACACATCCCCTTGCGCCCTGGAATTTTAAAATCTCTCCACCCCCACCCCTTATCCTCTTGGCCTAGGCCCCTCTTGTAAAGAAGATATTGTAAAACACGAAGCAGGATTATACCTATGAAGGGGTTGTTTTTCATCCATAACCTCATCTCCAATGATCTTTCCTAGAGAATGAGAAAAGCTTCTGAGGGAGTATATAAGCAAAGGCAGCCAGAACACAGGGAGTGAATGAAAGCAATGCGGTGAAACCACGGAGACCAAGCGCCTGGAGTTCTCTTCCTAATTCTCTGCTGGGTTTGCCTTGCTGACAATTAGACATTGGGGGTGAAGGCTGTAGCAGAACATGGGGCAGTTTCCAAGCATTTGAAGCCCTTTGCTACATTAGGATATCATATCTCTAATCCCTCTAATCAGCTGGGAATTCACTAACCTCTAACATTTTGTTTTCTTAGCAGGGGCTTGTTTGCTTTCCCCCTATGCTGTAAACTAAACAGATTGTCAGCGAATCAGTCTTTATTAATGAATTAGTGAGCCCTTCCCCCATAATATCTTTGCCGAGGACCCAAAATTTGTTAATCACCAGTGTAGAGATTTATGAGCTCTTATTTTCTGTTGTTTGTGCAGGTGGAGTTTTAAATGACCATATTCACTCCCAAGATTTATTGCAAGAGTGATTGATGTTATAAACCAGGAAAAGGACTCTTCCCACAGCAGGGATGACAGAAATATCAAGTTGAAGTTGCCTTTGTCTTCATGCACAAGTGACCCAGGGCTACAACACAGAAACTGTAATAATTTAGTTTGAGGCCCAAGACAGCGTTGAGAGAGTACCCAGAAGTCCTGTTAGAATTTTCCTCACTGATTTCCAAACTAGAGTTCTCTGATTTGTCCTCCCTTTTCTTACTCTTGGTAAGACATGAAAGTTAAAGTTATTTTTAGACTAAAGAGCTATGTGAAAATGGGCATTAGCCAGTAAAGTGTGTGTGTGTGTGTGTGTGTGTGTGTGTGTGTGTGTGTGTGTGTGTGTGTAGCAACTGAGATATCTGTAAAATAACCACAAAGCATTTATTTGGGTTCTGGAATAAGATGACAATTAAGAATTGGAACTATGGCTTTACCACATAGCAGGCTGTTAAATGGTATCAATATTACTCACAGAGTTGCATTCCTCCTCCTCCTCCTCCTGTTCTTCTTCCTCCTCTTCCTTCTTCTACTGTTGTTTCTGCTTTTCTGCTATATTTTAGTGGATAGGCCAGACCATTTGAAGAATAGTGAGAGTCACAATAATATATACCTCAGAATAGATTGCTGCTGTCTGTGTATTTTTTCAGTGTCACAAACTTAAAAAATAGCAATATCTAGAAGGAAGCAAAATTAGCCTCACGCCATAAACTGGCTTGTAAGCCTAGTAATTATTTTTCTTTATAGCAATGTAAGCACTAATTAAATTTCATGTCCATTTATCTTGCAGTGACACATTCAGGCTGGGCAGGACTGGTAGGTTGATAATGAACTTTGAGTGTTTCTAAAATTCTATAAAGAACTAAGATGTGAAGGTTGTCATTTAGTTATCTTGATGTGAAGTCTTAAAGTATGTTAATACTCCCCCTCCTTTCTTGAATCTTTCTGCTATCTTTGGTAAAAAACAAACAACACAAAACCAAAAACTCTTCAGGACAAATAAGTGGGGGAAATGATTTATTGTTGCATTCTACCAAACAAATCAGTTAAGCTGTAACTTGAACTTTGCCAAATTCTCCAAAATATAAACTATATTTGGTGAGAAGACAAACACTTTTAAGAAGCTGATTAACCCTTCTGATAACAGCACCAATATTTTGAACATTATGTTCCTAAGCACCTCATAGAAATGACTGCTTTGAAAGCAAGAGATAGATCCTAAAGGTTTCTACCTGACTTTTAAGTAATGGCTCATATCTCTGAGGCATCTGGCAAATTTGTTGTACACTTAACAAATTTGTTTTGCAAGAAAGTCTGTCTTTGAAAGATTTTAGTGCTAAGGAAAATTTATCTGTGAAAGTTGTAAAATGAAGATTAGGCATGGAATGTTTCCTTGAACTTAAATCCTGCTTTATCAACTGATAAATTTTCAGGAAGTTTAGATTTGATTCAGTTGCACTTGGATAGAATAATTTGAATCCTTTTTCATGTGAAAGAAGAAAGTCTTATATGCTTCTTTTGAACTGACTTGTGTGCTCTCACTTTATCTTTCCCAAGAGGGAAGATTTGCCTTTAAATTTTCTTGTACTCTCCAGTATAAGGGCAGGAAGTATTCACTCTGGCACAATTAATAAAACTGACAGTTTTCTTTTTCTTCCCTTCTAAGTAATAACTCTTGTTTTGTCTTTTTTATTTCATGGTAACCACCACCAATTGTTGACACTCTCTGTGAGTTGGTGCCTCTCTTTTGATTCTATCTCATTACCATTAGACCTTTCCTTTTCCTACTGATGGACGGGCATCTACTTCCTATTCATAAGACATCATAGTATGACTTCATTGAATTTTAGAATTTAAACTTTTCATAGATTGGGCAGTCTCTCCCCTTCTTCAATACAAATTATAGTGGTACTCATAATTTCACAGCTAGAGTAAATGTAACACTAATGAAACTAGCAGTTGCTTCTTTAAGATAACTTCTTTTGTCCAGGTGATTTTATCTTTGAGGGTCAGAGACATGGTGTTTAGGTTTAGCATCAGTAGGAAATCCCTGAGAATATCCATTGTGGCTTCAAGAACATGAGATATTTCTATATTACATAGTATTTTAAAGTATAGATACAAGATAATATGCTGTTAGAATTAGAAAATATGCTCAGAGCCAAAGAGGACCTCTATGGTCAAGAATTCTGTTCCTGTGAAATACCAGGACCAGTACTGACACCTGAGCCAGAGTCTTAATTTGTCTTAAATAATTCTTTTACAAAGCCAAACAGTTTGGATACATTCTTTTCTATTTTAATATTTGTGAAAAAAATAAGTGGAAATTCATATTCTGTTATCTTATATTTATTTATAAGAACCTATAAAAATTCAACCTTGAATTATACAAAACTGAGATGGATGAGCTTTCCTGAGATTTAAAGCTTAGAGTAATATACAAGTTAAAAATCTCATCTCTGCCATGTAGGCCAAGGGTCTCTTCTCCAAGAAGCATATCTCTACAAAGATTTATGTTCCTTGCTTCCTCTCCCCTGCTAATCTTAAGTTCAAGTCACCAAAACCCTTTACTGACATGATTGTAAGAGTTTCTTGAGGATTTTTTTAGGGGGGGGGGCTTTCATTTCTGTCTTCCTAATGTTCATTTCCAATAGAGTGATCCAAGCCATTCTTCTGCTTACCATCCTCCAAAGTCACTTATTATGTCTAATACAAAATCCATATTTCTTTTCAGGGCTTTTGTGATTCTACTTTCTACTGTTCAATTGTATGTGCCAGGTCTGGGTACCTCCAAGGTACTAATAGAGTGCCTACTTTGAGATATTTGTTCTCAAGTTCTTACATGTCAGATTTCCTTGAGAATCAATTGAGAATGTTTTCTTCTATCATTTTAGTTATTAATAATAAAGGATATGCCAATGATTTATTAAGTTAACATATACCAGGAATTGTTATAATTACATTAATTAATTTAGCCCTCTTTAGTTCTCTTACAGAAGAGAACAATGAAGTACAGAGAAATTAAGAAGCTTAATTCAAGAAGATAGTATTCTATTATCGATTGCTATGTAACATTCTGAATTAGTAACTCACAATTTCTCTTGGTTTTGTGGGGCTGACTGGCTGGTTCTCACTAAGGTCTCTCATGCTGGGTTGGCCAGAAAGCTGTGTGTGTGTGTGTGTGTGTGTGTGTGTGTGTGTGTGTGTGTGTGTGTGTGTGTGAATGTGTGTATGTGACCTGAAGTTTCCTTTAGGCAAACTGGGAAAGGTTTGTTTATTTTGTTTGTTTATTAGCTTCATTGATGATATGAAGATTATGACTTTTCTGAGTTTATAATTAATTATTCCAGATTGAGTTCTGAAGACTTTAGCTCTTCAATGGAGCTGACAATCACTTGAGAAATACTTAACAATTACTTTGGCTAAATGTCTGAGAACACACACCAATGCAAGCCATTCTACCTCATGTTATCATTAACTTACCTTCAGTTTTATAAGACTACTGCTTTTGATGATAGATTAGTAAAATATGTGAGTTGTTCAAGCAATGACTGGTATTTGTCAAATCCTTCCATGTTGTGTGTTGGATTTCTGTTAGTCTATTTATGTGGCAGGTATATTTTTTATAAGGTAAGAATGGGTATACATTTTTTTTAATTTAAAATTTTATGACCTAGTCTCATGATTCAATACTAGTTTACTGTCTTAGCTCAGGCAACTATAATGAAATATCATAGACAAAATAGCTTAGATGACATATTATTTTCTCTGTTAAGGAGGCTGGGAGTCCATGATCAGGGGCTAGCATGGTTGGGTTCTTATGAGGGCTTTTGATCTCGCTTAGATGGCTACTTTCCTCTGGTAGTGGAGAGAGAGAATGAAAGTGGGGGGAATCTTCTTCTTCTTATGAGGCCACCAGCCCTATCAAATTATAACACCTCCCTGCTCTCATAAACTTAGTCAAACTAAACTTAATTGCCTTCTAAAAATTTTACCTTCAAAATAGCCATGTGGGTATTTGGACCTCAATGTTATAATTGTTTTGTGTACATAACTTAGTTCATAGAATTTACTGTTGTATATGATTAAAATTTTGTATCTTCTTATTTATTATCATTTCTAACTTTCAACCAATTGAAGAATAAGACAAGATATGACTAGGACTCATTTGTCATTTATTATAGATTAAGAAAAAGGGCTGGGAAGGTGGCTCAGTGGTAGAGTGCTTGCCTTGCATGCATGAGGCCCTGAGTTCAATTCCTCAGCACTACATAAGCAAAAATAAAAAAGCCAGAAATGGCACTGTGGCTCAAGTGGTAGAGCGCTAGCCTTGAGCTGAAGAGCTGAGGGACAGCGCCCAGGCCCAGAGTTCAGGCCCCACGACCGGATCCCCCCCTCCCCCCACAAAAAAGAAAAGAAACAACAGTAGGATTAAGAGTACTGACAGGCTTGGCTTTCTTTCTTTTCTTTTTTTTGAAGAATTATGAAGGGTTCTGCATGCAGATTCATGGTTTATAATAAGGAGGGTCATTGAATTCTCATTCCTAAAATTTGCAAGGTGAGAGGAGGAGACTTCTTTAGTTAGATGCTCTAAATCAATTTTAAAGAGCCATTACCAGAAAAATCTAGGAATTCTTCATCCTGTGCATTTAGTACAGGCCATAGCTCCCACACAAAAATAGACATGGGTTAGATCAATTCAGTAATAAAGTTTGCCAAATACTTTTGAGGGGTTACTCCATAGACAAAACAAATAGTTGATTGACTGCACTGGGGTCTTTTCAACTGGTCACTCTGACATATTTTAGATAAAGCCAGTATTATTTTAAGCTAAAATGCTAGGCAGATACTAAACTTCTACATAAATAAATTACCTTTTTTCTTTAAACATAATTGTAAAGATGACTCTGACAAAACAATTTTCCCAGGAAGAAGATCTTAATGCTTCTCAAATGCTTTTCTTTTACTGAATTTTTTTATTGTGAAAATACTGTACAGAGAGGTTACAATTACATGAGCAAGGTAATGAGTACATTTCTTATCAAGCATTGTTGCCTCCTCCTTTGTTTCCCCTCCTATCCCTTCCCATCTCCCCCATCCCCCCAAAAAGTGATTTTGAACTGAAGAGTAATCCAAATGTTGGGAGGAAAAAGTAAACTTTGTATTGTATTGTGTTGTAAAGTCTTCATAGAATTATAATTTTTGTTTTTTTATATTTTCCCCTTTAAATGATTGTGCTTTGTATAACACTTTTTCACTGAACCAAAGGACTATATCCAAGCTCTGCTTGCACAACTAACAAGTTGGTATGAACTTGGATAAGTAAGTCCTAACTTTACTTTGTTTCAGTGTCTTCCTTCTTAATTTCTGACCTCAGGGATAGCCCCCTACTCTTAATTGAGATGAAGTGTGAGCAAAGTGGTTTTACTTAGTGATTAACATATAGAGTACTTGCAATAGTAGTGATTGCTATGATCATTATCTTTATGGCCCTTTTCAACAGGAACATTCACTTTTTTCCATTTTCACTTTGAGCTTTGAATGAGATATAGAGTATTAGACTTTCTACAATAGAAATAAGAATCCATTTCTCTAAAAATATTTAAAAAGTGTGTGTGTGTGTGTGTGTGTGTGTGTGTGTGTGTGTGCTTGTGTTGAGGGCAAAGGAAAATATTTAGTGAAATCTAGAATTCTGTTATTTTGGAAAAACATCCTATGGTCTCAGTCACAGAATTAAAAAATCTATTCAGTGTTAAGTTATAATGATTTAATTTCTTCCTCTTGTTTTTTGGTGTGATTTCAATGATTATTTCATTACTGGTTATTTCTTCAAAGTTAAATTTATTATGTACAATCCATGTAGAATAAAGATAATAGTGTGTTTTAAAAGAGTCTCATAGTAAGTTACTGATATCAACAAGATCTTGACCCTAGAAATAAGAAACACAACTTTCTCTGCCATGTAATGTCTACACTAAAAAAAAAAAAGCCACCAAAGATTAAAGTGTAGATGGAGCCACTTTATGTGGGATATTTTTTTCACTTAAAATAGAAATATTAGGTATATATCTCTTTTGTTTTTTGGAATTATAAATGAGTTATTTTTATTAATTCATTAATAAATACATTCCTCCTTTGTTTAAATATGTACTTATTCTAAATTTTTTCTTGAAGTTCTGGAGCACTGACAGAAGAGGTTGCATGCCTATATAGCAAGGTAACAAACCCAAGTTCAAACTCTAGTACCATAAACAAGCAACCAAATAAACAAACAGAACCAAAATCAAACAATGTGCTTTAGTTTCTGAGAAAAAAAGATAAACACAAGAAGATGATTTACTGCCAGTTATTTTGGCTTTATAGTAGCAAGTTTAAAAATTGGGTCTTAATTACTTGGTCCAGCCTACAGTTTAAATGATCTCATTCTTGAATTCTGGTCTCCAGTTTTATTTTTATAGAGAGATCAATACCTTGAATAGCTGTTATATTCATGAATGATTTATAAGTATTCCTATTTTAAAACATAGTATTTATATTAGTTACCTAAGTTGCTATAACAAATTCACATAAACTGAATGATTTAAAAATAATAACAATTTACTCTCTGAAAATTCTGGGGACCTGCAGTGCAAACTCAGGTGTTGTAAGACCATGCTGCCACTGGAGACTCTAGAAAGTATCCTTCTTTGCCTCCTTCAGTTTCTGGGGTCCCGAGTATTCTTTGATTTATGGCACCATCGCTCCCGACTCTTGAATGTACTTTCACATGGCCTTTTTGATATTTCTTTTGATATTTGTGCTTGGTTGGTGTAAGGGATGCTCACATAGCAGGTAAAATGTTATTTCTGTATATGAGTTTGACTTTTTAAAAATGTCATTTTATTTTATTGTAAGGGTGATGTGAGACAGGTTACAGTTACATAAGTAAGGTAAGGAGTACATTTCTTGTCCAACATTGTTATTCCCTCCCTTGTTTTTTTTCCCTCCACTTTTCCTCTCAACAACTCTCCTCACCCCAAGTTGTAAAGTTCATTTCCAACATCTTGTCTTGTGAGTATCGCCGTTGCCTTGGTTCATCCTTTGCCCTTTAACTCACCATTTTGTTATTCCCCTTCCCTTCCCCAAATCAGATAAATGTATACACAAGACACAGGGTATCAAAATAAAAAAAATGACAACAGAGGATAAACCAAGGGAAAAAATAAGAAAGAAAAAAGAAATAGCATCACACAGTAAATTAAAAGACGAAAACAAAAACAACCTTTTGTTTCCATATCCTGGAAGCAAGCCAAACTCAAAGAAACACAGGATCCTTGGTTTCCCTCACTTGTAATAATTAGTGCATGCCTAGGATGTACATATGACCAGATAAAATGATAGTAATTGAAATTGTTTGACTTTTTGACAAGACAAGTTCACTCCACTAAATTCTAACACAGAGATGGTGTGCCAATTTTGAAGTAAAGTTAGAAATGGGAAAACAATAAGAAGATCTGCTCTGGAGGAGGACATCTGAGTAAATGAACTGGATTGCTTATTAAAGGGTTGAGAATAAGGCCTGAGAAAGATAGCCACCACTCTGCAGAGAAGCAGAGAAATCTGAATACAGCAGCAGATTTCCCAAGAGATCTTATGTCAGGATGAGGAAGGATTACAGGAAACTTTTAACACTTTATTTTCTTTCCTGGAGAGGTTTCAGTAACTCAGTGGAGAGATCAATAGCTACCTACTTATACTATAGAGTTACCTACCACTCTCCTTATAACTTCTGTCTTGCCTACTCTCTTTAAAACCAACTTTCCTTCTGTCAGACTCATCTATAGTTTTATTTGCACATGCTTACAGCTCTCAGTCAAGTTTGGTTGATGAAGAAGTAGTTACTACCCAAAGTAGAATATTATATATGTATTCAAAGGAAACCAAATCGAAAGCCAGGCTCAGTGTTGGAATCAGTGTTGGAATTTAGTGTGCTGAAGTTAATTTTTTTCATAAGGTCAAACAACCTATGAATTACATACAGCAAATGAAGTGAAAAAAATGTGCCAGATTTAGTACTTCAGAGACAATATGACAGCATTTCAAGTTAAAAAAATTTATTGTTAAGGTGATGTACAGTTACATAAGTAAAGTAGTGATTACATTTCTTGTCTAACTTGTTACCCATTCCCTCATTTTTTCCTCTCTTTCCCTTCCCCCAAGACCCTCCCCCAAGTTGTACAGATTATTTCCAACATACTGTCTTGTGAGTATCGCTGTTGTGTAGGTTTCCCCTTTGTCTTTTGTCTCACCATTTTGTTATTTTTCTTCCCTTCCCTAGTTCAGATAAATGTATATACAACACCAGGGTACCAAAATGGAACACAGTGACAACAGATGATAAACCATAAGGGGAAAACACAAGCACACAAAAAGAAATCACATTGTACATTGAGACAACAACAACAAAGAAAAACCTCTTGTGTCCATGTCTTGGAGTTCATTTCACTTATCATCATCTTATATGGTCATATGTACATAGCTATTGAGCTATTCTGCTCATCTGCTAAGATTATGTTAGCTGCATACTAATTATTACAAATAAGGGAGAGCATGGGATCCATGTTTATTTGGGTCTGGTTTGCTTCACTTAATATGATTTTTCCAAGTCTTTCCACTAAAGCTACCAGCACATCTATGTTTATCGCAGCCTTATTTACCATACCTAAGATACAGAACCAACCTAGATGCCCCTCCATGGATGAATGGATCAAGAAAATTATATATATATATATATATATACACACACACACACACACACACATATATATATATATATATATATATATACACATACATACACAATGGAATTCTATGTTTCCATCAGAAAGAATAACACTGCCCATTTGTAAGGAAATGGAAAGACTTAGAAAAAATCATTCTTTAGCAGTATTATCTAAGTATAATTTTCATGCATAAGATGCATCCTTACAAGCCAATGACGTAAGTAGGTTTACAATTGTTCAGCCATACTCACTGTTGTCTGACTTTGACCACTGTCATCAGCTCACGAAGTTCCACCTGTCCACTGGCAGTTCATCCTCCATTCTGCTGCTAGTCCTAGGCGATCATTCTACACATTCTTCTTTTCCATACCTAACAAAGAAATGATTAAGTATGTGATCTCAGAATATGTGACCAATTTCTATCATTTAGCATACTATTTTCAAGTGCTTGCTTCAGCAGCACAGATTCTAAATTTGGGGCATCATTTTCTTTTGATGTTCATCCATGTTATAGCATACATTAGTGTTTTGCTTCTTTTAGATGCTGAGTAGAATTCTTGTTTTTTCAGTTTTCAGTCAGGTGTTTGGTATAGTATGGAAACACAGACTCGCTTAAATTAGTATTAACACTGTATGTTGAGTTTTAAAGGGAAAGATGATAAATGTTATCTTTTCTCTGCTGAGCACCATGATAAAGTTTTACAATAGTTTCTTAGAAAGACTATGTTATTACTTCCAGGAAGGCTGTAGTTGGCCACCAGAGAAACTATATTACTACCATGATATTTTTTTAAAAAGATCATCTGAGATGTATACTCCTTGCCTCTAATAAAAAAAATAGAAACAAATTGAATAACAAAATTGGAAGCTAAGGCTTTATATTATACTGCAGGGGATATTAGAGGAACTTCTATTACATTTAGCATCCTGAACAAATCATGAAACATGTTCAATGAAAAATCAAGCCATAGAAAATTATGTAAGTATAATTTTTGGGGACAGATATATGTATTACGACACCATATAGAAACATATGGGATTGTGGAACACAAAACTCAAGAATAGTGACTTTTTATTGGGAATGTGTATAGAAGGATTGAATTAGAGAGCCATAGAATAGATTATTTAGTCTTGACAATATTGTAGTTTCTATGTTAAATAGTGGTTCTAAAATGCATTTGACTGCTATGTTTCATAACTTATAAATGTATTATATAAATTTTTAGTGGATCAAATATTAGATGTTTTCATCACTGTTTGAAATAAAACCATGAAGCCAACTCAACACAACCACATACACCTCTAGTATATTTTCTATAATAACATGGAAACAGATTTATTTATATAATAAAGATAGTACTGGCTATTTCTTCTTCTTCTTCTTCCTTCTTCTTCTTCTTTCTTCTTTCTTCCTCTTCTTCTTTTTGTCGGTCCTGGGGTTTGAACTCTGGGTCTGGGCTCTGTCTCTCAGAGATTCAGCTCAAAGCTAGTGCCCTACCACTTGAGCCACAGCGCCACTTCCAGTTTTCTGATGGTTTATTGGAGATAAAAGTCTCACAGACTTTCCTGCCTGGGCTGGCTTTGAACTGCAATCCTCAGATCTCAGCCTCCTGAGTAGCTAGGATTACATGCGTAAGCCTCCGGTGTGCCCGACTATTACTGGATATTTCTTATGTTACCCTTTGAAAGGAAATTTACTATCAACTTTCTAAACTTCAATGAGATCAAACAATTTTTTCCTGACAATATCTTTGAGGTTTATAACTTTAGCCTTTGGGACTGATTGCCCAGCTATTTTTCCCACTCATCTTTTTTGGACTTTTCACCACTCATTAACCACAAGAGAGGAGGTGAAATTCAAAACACTCCATGTTATTTCAGTGTTAACAAGCTGTGCTGGAAAGAGGGACAGCCACTGAAATTAATGGCCAAATTCCATTTCTTGGCTAAGCAGTGACATCAATTTTAGGCTGTTATTTCTTACACTATGTGGATAGAGTCCCGAATGAAACTAAGCTTGTTGAATGGGTTTTGCATCACCTAGCAGAAAGCCAGCCCTGATTTATGAAAGAAGAGGATAACTCATTGGCTCTTACAGGTGAGAAATCCAAAGAGATAGGTTGTTTAGCACCTATGAGTTTTGAGCTGACATCAATGATTAGATTTCAGTCCACTTTTATCACTACCTTTGCTGGTGTGACCCTGGATTGCCAGGCTCATTATGAAATCAGAATTCTGAATGTACTACCTCCTTCCATGTGTGATATTCAAGTCAAGAGAAGAGAATGTACTCATCTTGGGATTCCAGGAAAAATCCCCTGGTGGCCATGATAGGTTTCCTGGATGACAGATGTACCTCTGAGACAATTCTCTGGCTTACCTGTTTCTTTTACTTAATTTCCCTGGGACAGATGAAATCTTGAGTATGTCATATCTGTGACTCCCACTTTCATTTGGTTTATCCCTATAATCACAGTTCTTTCCTTACCAGTATTGTGAACTTACCCTCTTTAAAGGTGACATCACATTTCTAACGAAAAATAACAATGACTTTGCCTGGTTTGCATTCTCTTTCATTTCTTGAAATAGTATTAGTAGCTGATATAATGTGAAAAATTTATATGGATTATTAGAAATGTATTTCAGTAGTGCATGTTTCTTATGGGAATGCTTAACTATCTTAATAAACTACGGAAGTTCCTCTGCATACTTTTCTTACCAGCCTGTCTAAGTGATTCGTCTTGAAGTCCACCATATCTATCTATTTATCTTTTATCTCTTGCCAATTTATATACATGTACTACAATATATTGTAATGTATTACAATATACATATATGTATATAGGAATATGTAGGTATATATACATATATACACATGCATATATGTATGTATGCATGTTACATACATACACATACACATATACATGTTTTCTGTGATTTCATAATATGACTTAGAAATCTTTCCATGTTAGCTAATGTAGGTATGCTTTATTCTAATGGTTGTATAATATTCTTTGGTGTTATGGCAACTTAGCCATTTAGTCATTTGTTCATTGATGAACATTTTAGTATATTGATCCTTTTTGGTTATTTCAAACAACAACAATAGTAATAATAATAAACATTTTTCTTGTTCTTTGGATCCTGTAACACTGTATTTTTTTATTGGCTTTGACAATAGAACCATATGCATTCTCTTATTACATAAACCATTTAAATGTGGGCATTCCCCAAGATTCTGTTGCTTATTTCTTCCCATTTAGTGGTCAGAACAATTTCAAGTCTTTAATTAACATTTCTGAATCTATGGTATCTAATTAGGCTTTATTTTGGATTTAACTGCTAAAGGTCAATAACAAATGTACATCTCTTTTCTGGTCATTTTCGATTGAATAGGTATCATAGACAGCATGCCCTAAACCCAGCTCTTTATTTACTTTCCCAGTAACTACTTTATGTCAACATTGAATATTGATAGGAAGAGAGCCTGAAATGCATGAAAAGGAAGACTGGGATTACAGAGAGATTTTTTAAAATACAAGTTCAGGCCCAGGATATGCAAGAGTATGGATTACTATAGTTATATAGTAATGGCAAAGTTAAAAATTCTAAAAATTCCCAAACTACAAAACAAACATCAAATAGAGAAAACAATAACTAAGATCGTGAAGTTCAAAAATGATCAAAAATTTCAAGGTCTTGTATTCTTTGAAAAATTATGATGGATAGAAAAAAAATCCAGTCAGATCAGTTTTTGGTTAAGGTTCAAATTCCTTTGAATGGTGTGTCCTAAAGAAAGATGAGCTGGTTAATAACTTTGTAATGAGTTAGGAAGCCTGCGCAGATAAAAGATACTCTACAGATGGTATCTTCTGTGTGTCCTTACTAGGTGTAGAGACAAAAGAAGCCAACAAGCTCAGTGTAGTCTCTCTTTTACGGGCATTAATCACACTCATTAAGACAGCCCTTACAACTCAAAGCTTTTACAGCTCAATATTATCACATAGGAGATTAGGTTTCAGCATATGAGTTTTGAAGGATCCATGGATATTCTGACCATGGCAAAGACCAATACTGATTCTGGTGGAAAATAGACTAGTGTTAAGTATTTGGTATCTCAAATATGTAGAAAAGAATAGTGTCTACAACATCATATTCTGTGACTTCATATATGAAAATTTACTATGATTTGTTTGATACAAGAATATTTCTGTAGGTAATGTTCTGAAGTAAGATGTTAATTACTAAAATCACTCTAAGACTATCATGACAGATAGGAAGTGTCATGGAAAGTTTAACAGTATAGACTTTCCTGGAGTCGGACTGCCAGTGTTTGAAACACTTCTGGGCTTTGGTTTCTTTGTCTGGTAAGTGGGGTTACTGATAAGTCCTGTTGTGAGGATTAAAAGGGAAAATAGATACAAACTCTATTATGGAGAACTTACATATTAAGCATTCAGTAACTCATAGCTATTCTCATTAAGGTTTCTAGTAGTTAAGCTACATAAAATATGAGGTAGACCTGTATAAAGTTTTTTTTTTTCTTCTGGGCGGCTGCTAATTTGATTGATAATGAGGGCTGAGGAACACAAGTCTAGATAGGTTTTTACATTGGAAACAAGAAAGGAAATATTCATAAATAAATAAGAGCTCAGAACAACTTAGAGATTGCTTTAATTGTATGAGAACATTTATGATTTTGTAGAAACATAAAATACAGTAAAATTTACACCAAAAGAGACAGGAGAATTTTAGTAGACCTTAGAAGAACTGGAAAATTATCAAGATTTTCTACTTTTACTTACTTTTTACTTTCCCTCACACATACAAAAAAAAAGTGGTGGCTCATGCCTGTAGTCCTAGCTACTCAGGAGGCTGAGATCTGAGGATTGTGGTTCAAAGCCAGCCCAGGCAGGAAAGTCCGTGAGAGACTCTTATCTCCAATTAGCCACCAGAAATCCTCAAGTGGTGTTGTGGCTCAAGTGGTAGAGTGCTCACCTTGAGCCAAAGAGTTCAGGCACAGTGCCCAGGCCCAGAGTTCAAGCCCCACAACTGACCAAAAAAAAAAAAAAGCAGTAGATTAATTTTTTTTTTATTGTGAGAATACCGTACAGAGGAGTTACAATTACATGGGCAAGATAACAAGTACATTTCTCATCAAGGATTGTTGCCTCCTCTTTGTTTCCCCTTCCCATCTCTTCCATACTCCCTCCCTCCCCCCATCTACTCCTCCCCCACCTCCCACCAAAGTTGTAAAATTCATTTTTGGACATAACGGCTTGTACATTTCATTGTTGCAATGGGTCCACCTGTAGATTTTATCATGGAATTTTATAGTGTCTAAAGAATAGATAACCCCATTATTGTAGTAGCTTCAGAGGATCAAGAGAAAAGAATGCTTCCAAGTTATTTTTGTGAATTTAGTATAATATTAATAACAAATTTTAAGAAGGACAATAAGCTCTTAAATGTGCATACATGTTACATGGGCAATCACTATATCCAAGAATCTCAGCCCAGGTTTGTGCAACTCTACAAAATCCTAGCCAACATATTAAAAGAAATTAACCAGTATACAAACAGATTAATATATAGTATATTTGTAAAAATTAGTATTATGGGCCCCACTAATATATTCATTATGTTAACAGGTAATGAAAAAACATATTCATGTTATTTGTTAAAGTCATTTGACCAAATTTAATCTCCACTCACTTAAAAATCTTTTTATAATGTAATAAAATACAAACTTTTGTGATGTTACACTGAAATACTAGATACATTCTTATTGAAGTTAAGGAGAGATGGCTATATTATCTCTGCTGTTATGTATTATGGTTCTGGAAGTCTGAATCAAGGCAATTAAGCAAAAGGAAGAAATAATGAGTTTGGAAAACTGAATAGATAGAAGATAATTTATGATTTCTTTCAGATGCTAAAACTTTATTCCTGGATAGTTAAAGAAAATCAACTGAAGAGCTAGAAAGAAAAAAAGTACAGATGATAGTTTGTAAATGAATACAAAATTAACAGTTTTCTTAACCTGAGCAATAACTGACTAGAAAAAAAAGAGAAGATTCCATTTAAATAACAAAAAACACAATATAAAATATTTAGGAAAAAATTCAAAGAGCAATGTTTAGGATACAGTTGTAGGAAATATTAGTTGAACACTTGCTTTTGCCAAACACTTGAAAGGAGCTTCTCATTTAATTCTTATTAAGACTGAGTAGAAGTCAATGTTTTCTTTTACTTAAGAGAAATTGGAGGTATACAATATTTATGCAAACTTTTTAAGAGCTAGGTTCCTTGTTTCTTATCTTGCCAAAAAGATTAGGAAGAAGAACAAGTAATAAAAGAATACATTAGCACATTATACACTAGCACTTATAATTCTATGATAATTTAATTGCATTAGACAATATAAGGAGTCCAGAAAGCCAAACATAAGTGAAGATCTATAGGCTTGACAATATCCCAAATTAGCAGAAAAATACATCTCATCATAAGGAAATGGATTGTATTTGATAATCTATTTTATCTAAAATGCCATAGAAGTCTTTGGATGACGTTTAATTTTCTTCCATGTTATAATTGAAAGTGATTTTTTAAAATCATTTGGTTTTACTTTGCTGTTGTAGATATTCCTTAAAACTGTTGTTTCCAGCAAGTAAGTCAGTAAATCGCCCTCAAATAGAACTGCTAGGTTAAAGAACACAATCATTTTAGTTTTTAAATACTAAGTATCAAGCATTTCTAGATTGCTCTAATTTATAGCTTCTCAAGCAGCCCTTGTGAGTGGCTCTTTCATTGGGTTCTTATTAAAACTAGATATTACAATTTGACCCTTGGAAAAAGTATTCTTTATCATTTAAAAATTATACAAAGGTTATCTATTGGTATTGCTTTTTTTGTGGTATATTTAGGCATCTAACTAGAAAAGTTAAATGCAATTTCTCTTTGGCTAAAATAACTACCTGCGCTAGAAACGAGTAGATCATTTTAATTTCCATGATTATTGAAGTAGGCGTTCTTGCAATCAGTTCAATTGAAGTAGGCGTTCTTGCAATCAGTTCAGAAATAGTGCCTCTGACAAACTTGAATAGCTACTCAGGGGACCTACTTGGGCACAAGACACGAAGACCTAGCAGAAGGAGAACTGCTGAGTCAGCACCACAGAACTTGGAAGGTTGTACCCGGGTTCTTGCTGATAGTAGCACGCTTAGAACCAATCACTGCGCTTTGCTTTTCCTGATCATTTTTTAAACATAATAAACAGGATAATTTAGTGCTCTCCCTCCTGCCGGGTTGGTTTCTGTTTCCACCGTCCAGGAAGGACACAAACATCTTGGTGTTACACTGTCAATTAAACTTAGGTGGAGGAGGGGGAGGTCGGGCGCAGTGATAAATGAGCAGTCATTTCAGTGTTTTCTTTCCAGCAGAAATCACAGCCAGATTCCACTTTATCTCACCCTGACTTTTAGCAAGATAGATAGCCACGCAAAATTTTTCAGGTTCAAATAGTTTCCCATCAAAAGGGCTTAAAGTCCTCTTGTTTTAGCCACGCTGAACTTTCATCTTTTTAACCGAAGGGATCCGATTTCTTTAGCTGAATAAGAGTTTTATTCGGATCCCTTTCCTACTTTTTAGGTCTTTAAAAGCACACAATTGAAGTAATTAATCTTAACCACTCAACGCGCAGTTTTTTAGGGACCATCGAAAAGTGACATTTCTGATTCTGAAAGCAAAGTGATTAAGTTTAATTTAATTTGATTGAGGTTTAATTTACTTTACCAACACTGTGAATTGCTCATTCGCAATGGGGTTTCTTGGGGGTATTTCGACCTGCAGAACTGTGTTATCTGATCAAATGGAGTTGGCCCTTAAAGCTGAGCCAATAATATATTACATTAAAAGTAGGAGTCTTTGTATCACACACTAGACATTCACCTGGATTGCTAGCACATGGTACAAATATCTTCATCTCAAATCCATGTTAATGTAGCAATCTATTTAGAGTAAAAGTAAATGATGATCATTTAAATTCCCCAAATAGGAGATTCGCATTTATCTGGCTTTTAGCTTTTTTCCCCTCTCGTTACAGGTAGGAGCCTTAGGCTCAAGGGGAAACCGGCTTTTCGGAGCGGATCTACTGGCGAGCGGTGACACACAGGGTTCAAGTGTCTTCAGAGTGTCGCATTCCCCATTAAGTGGAATTAAATTCGATCCCTGGGATACCTCGCCCCGATGCTGCCTAAGAAAACGATTTTTATCCTGGCAGACCGTTCAAGGGCACCCACAGGATACCCGAGGTGGCCTCCCTCTGGGATCCCGGGGAAACCTGCAGGCAGCAGTCCCAGGACCTCAAACCTGGGAACACAGCACCGGGGCGGACAGGCTGCGGGGGAGGGAGGGCGCAGGTGGAGCCGGGAGCCAGTGGGAAGCTCCAGCCTTCCGCCCTCGCCCGGCCCGGGGGTTGGTGGAGTGTGTGTGTGTGTGTGTGTGTGTGTGTGTGTGTGTGTGTGTGTGTGTGTG
>NW_012267313.1:6869932-6887432 GCF_000151885.1 Dipodomys ordii | reverse complement strand
TGAAGAAAGCACCGAGCCTCTCATGTTATTTAAGTGCTAATCAGATAGATGACTGGAAAGGCTTAGGAAGTAACATTCACTTTGCAATACATTTGCTTCTGCTTCTTCCCTCCACCCCTGCTTCATGTGCACATGGAAGTAGCCAGGAAGAAATCTCTATTATAAGAATCAGTTTCAGAAAAAAATGTAAATAAAAGCTACATTTTAGTTTTTTAAAACATTGGTGTCAAGAGGGTTTTATTCCTACAATTACTGTTGTTGCACTGTTCCATAGAAGCAAAGTATAAGGGGCCACTAGTAAGATTTAAAATTTTAATGATATTCTCTTATTCAAAACGTTCTATTTTTGAGACAGGCTCTTGATATTTAGGGTGGGTGCAGGGGTTAGAGGCATGCACTACCACACCCCGCTTCTCATTTAATTTTTCTATCTAGTCTCTGATCCCTTTCTAGTTTTACTGTTTATAGATCATTTGACCTGAATTTGGTTAATAGCCTTAAAAAGCACTAAAAAGAAAGCCCATACGGTGTTAATATTTCTAAACTTGGGAGTTTCTGTGGGAGAAAGCAGGTAATTCCAGAGATTTATTTGCAAAATTTCCTGGCAACTGTCTTTCAAAAGCAGATATGGCTCCCAAGTTATTTCTACTTGACCTTGGCTTTGTCCTGAGTGGAATTCTTGAATTCATTTGTAGGGGTAGCCAAGGGGATGTCCTATGTACAAGCATTTACTTTGACTTCCCCTGTGAAGCTCATCTCATTCTGGATATATGTTTCAACCAGATGGGTGATGCTTCTTGGTAGCTTTCTACAGTTGCTCGATTTCACAATCAATTTTAGAGCTCTTGCATGATTTGTTAGAGATGGAACATAAAGACTGGTTCAAGATGAAATATAGTCATACATTGAGTGGTAAGAGTTTCTTTCCCAGAAAAGATCCGCAACATTTCGGGGATTTAGAGGTCTTGATAGAGCTAGGAATAACATTGGTTTTTGGTTATTCAAGATATTTCTTGTCTGGAAGACATTTCTTAGCTTTTTTCTTGTCAAACAGAAATGACAGAAGGCATAAGAATAAACACATTGTGGCTAGAAGACAGCATCTTCTAGGAACCAGGAAAGCTAGGATGATTTTAAGAATACCAAGGAGAGCATGGGAAATACTTTGTATGCTATAGCTAGATGTCAATGTTGTAGTTGCTGTTTCTTCAGCCTTTTGAAGAACAGGAAGAAAGGTCTTGGGAGTTTCTCGGGATTACCAAGTTAGATTTCAAAGTTGCCCATTATGGGATTTATTTGACAGCTAAATGGTGTAAGGTCACATAAATGGATTGAAAATTGTTCTTACCCTAGTGTGTGTTGGTGGGTGATGGTCTGACAGTGTTGGCTCAGATAGTCTTAACTTTTCCTGAGAGTCAGTTTTTGGTAAAAGTGCCAACAAGTTAATGCAGAGAAGCATAAAAACCACATTTCGTTCTGGTAATGGTAAAGTTGAAGAAAATTATGGTAGCCTTAGAACAGCAGAAACACGATGATTTAATGCAGTGTCACTTTTAAATATCCTCGTCTGTCATTTTTATTAAAAATAACAATGTCTTTCTCATATTTTTAAGGGGAGAAACTTTCAAAGAAGATTTAAAATAGTTTTAAAATATAGGAATTGTTTCATTACACATAATATAGGGGACAGTAGTTAGGTAAGGAATTTGAGTTGTACAGAAGATAAAGTAGATGGTCTGGGCTTGGGAGGATACTTGTGTAATTCAGCACTGAAAAGGCTGAGCTGGAGGACTATAAATTTGAAGTCAGCCTTGGGCCTCACATATTAAATTGAGAATCCACCAATGAAGTAGATAACTCTAATACCAAATGATTATTCAAACTTCCTCTCTGCTTTTACAAACACCTTTACTGAGGTATAATTTGGGTACCACTGAATTCACAAAAAACTTAAAGTTCAAGGTTTTTAGTATATTCATAAGATGGTACAGCTGTTATTACAAAACAATTAAGTATTTCATCTCAGAAGTTCGTGCTCTTCCTCCCCAATCCAACTCTAGGGAACTGCTAACTTGCTTTGTCATTACCACTTTGTCTGTTCTGAAAGTGGGATATAACTGGAAAAATACAATATGTGGTCTTTGTGATTGACTTTCCCCTCCCCACATCATTTTTTTTGGGGGGGGGTCAGTAGTGTGGCTTGAACTCTGGGCTTGGGCGCTGTCCCTCAGCTCTTCAGCTCAAGGCAAGCACTCTACCACTTGAGCCACAGTGCCACTTACAGTTTTCTGGTGGTTTATTGGAGATAAGAGTTTCATAGTCTTTCCTGCCTGGGCTGGCTTTGAATTATGATTGGCAGATCTCAGCCTCCTGAATAATTAGGATTACGGGCATGAGCCACTAGTGCCCAGTGTATCAGTACTCTTGATGGCTGAGTAACTTTCCATTTTATTTTTGTATATATTAGTTGGTGGGTACTTAACCTCCCTTCCCATTTTTAACTATTTTGAATAAGCTTATATAGGCATTCATGTGCAAATTTTCATGATCTACTCTGCTTTGATTTTTATAAATGTGCCAAATACAAGTACAGTGCAAACTTGTTCTCTACATGAAAGAAATAGTGTAATAACCCAGACTGTGTAATACCAGACTGTGAATTATTTTCATAGGTATGTGCATGTAATTTTTTCATTATGAGGCATAATAGGAGTAAAAAGTTACTTAGTCTAGTCACTTGATCCAGTTAGAAGAAAGGAAAATACAAAAGAGAACATGGTTTGCAGAAAGACAAATCAGTAAAGTTAACCCAATTAAGCTATACAGAAGTGATAGAAAGTATGCCTTTGGGTTTTTCCTTCCAGGATAACTAGAAAGGTTATTATAATTTTTTCACTCTGTAAATTCTAGATGCTGGGACTCTGTTCCTGTGATTTTTGTATTTCCCCAAAACATGCATCTCACATTTAGATAGTGTCTGTTCCATTTGGTAGCATGAGATTGTTTACCTTTTTTGTTGTTGTTTTTGTTTTTGTTTTCCTGAAGAGTGTTTGATTTCTTTGGCTGGAGGGGAGAGATGAAATATTGGTAATATTGCACCTTCTAACTTGATGAAATCTGCTTGCAGTATGTATGTTAAAACACTTATTATTTCCAAAGTAGAAAATCTGGGAGATAGCATGGTATGACCTTAGTACCAGAGGGAGGCCTCTGAGCAATGGTCATACACTGTTTAACAGATAGCGACAGACTCTTTCTCATTGTACTACTGACATTGTTGGTGTTGCTGAATTTACTTGATTTTTTATGTATCTAAAGATTTACATTTTCCTTCTGCCAAGATATAAAATTCTGCCCAAGCACGAGCTTTGAGTTGAATTATTATTTCATATACTCTATTAAAATATAATTTCCAAACATAGATCTCACAATTTTCTATGTTAGATATTGTAAAAGTTCTCTTTGTTATACAGTTCCATAGAACACTGGTTAGAATTTAGAACTTGCATGGAACATACTCTGCTGTACACCACAGCTTTGAAATGAATGATTGAACTGAATCCAGGTATTTTGGTCCTTTTTATTTTTGGTAGTGGGGATCGCATCCACTTGCTAGGCAAGTGCTTTTCCACTGAGCAATATCCCAGCCCTGAATCCAGGTTTATATTGTATAGAATGAATGACAGAGCTGAGGGCTGTTATTACAGAGCTAACTATATATATATATATTATATATATATAATATATATATATTATATATAGTTATATATATCATTATATAACAATATATATGCATTATATCATTAAATAGTTATATATATAATTATATATAGTTACATATATTATTAGAGTATATATACCCTACATATAGTATTATGTATATATTACTTATATTAGCAATTATAGAAAATTCAGATATATAAAATCTACTTTGGCAGCATTAGCAACATTTTTTAAAGAAAAATATCAGTATATGTGATGTTTCAAAGGAAAGAAACTAGATCCCTTGCAATTTGTAAGAGGGAATTAAAAAAACAACAATTTAGATTTTGATTATTCAGGTTCAGCCATACTAGTAACATTATAAATCCTAATCCTCTCAAAAGATATCATTGACTCTTTTGATATCATTGAACAGTCTAAATCCAGGTTTTTTTTTTAATTTCAAAAATGCTATGGCTGTTGTTGTTCTTGGGCAATATGAGGCTTAGAGTTAATGCCATGTGATTCAAAACAAGACTTCATAGCTTTCTATTTCTTTTTCTCTCATACATCATCTTGATTAAACCACACCTAACTTTTAAACCCAGATAAAAGCTATAGCCCTTTACTTGAAGTCTTTAAAAATAATTTAAGTAAGAGGTGGTTTTGGAATTGAGTGAGGTCTCTGGTGTGAGAATCTATTTGTATCTTGGGATTGGAGTTCAGATGAAGATAATGCACGGAGTTTGATATCTTACTGTCTAGAGCTCTTGTGATTCTCTTTTTTTTTTTTTTGGTCCGGTCGTGGGGCCTGAACTCTGGGCCTGGGCGCTGTCCCTCAGCTCTTCAGCTCAAGGCTAGAGTTCTACCACTTGAGACACAGCGCCACTTCCGGCTTTTTGCTTATGTGGTGCTGAGGAATCGAACCCAGGGCCTCAGGCATGCAAGGCAAGCGCTCTACCACTGAGCCACCTTCCCAGCCCGACTCCCTTTTCCTTTACGTAGCACATCAAAGGAGATCATATATAGTAAACACCCCCTGAGCTTTGGAAAGCTAGGCTCTGAGTGCACATCAATACAGGATCAAGCACGTTTGGGTGTTCCCTGCTGTACAAGGGTATTTGAGCACAGCAGCAAGTCTTAAAACTATTTGACAATGTGCTTTGACATCCCTGGCATAAGATTCTCTCCTTTTTTCCCCTCTAGTATCACATTTCTTTCTTTTTTTCTTTTTCTTTTTGGTAATATCAAAATAGAGACCTTTATTTAGGGCATTGAATATGATTTCTTGATTCTTTCTTGAGACAAATGAGCCACAACACACGCAAGATGATTTATTTCAGATTGCTTCTCTAGTAATTTTATTGGCAACAAAAGAAATAAGACTGGACCTCCTACCATGGATATAAATGAACTTAGTCCTTCTAGTAACTGTACATGTTTACCTATCTAATTATACACAGATTAATAACAGTTTCTTATTTACACATTATAGGATAAACAATATCCTAACAAAATTTCTTCAGAATAGGACACAGTAATTAATCTCACTATGGAAATATTGACATCAGTAGCATACCAATAATTCTTTAAACCATTTTATAGACTACTTAGTGAATTCCAGCTAACCCAAAGAAGAGAGAACAAATGATTAAAGAGATACACCACTTAATCCAGACATCCATTTTTTATTGTGAAAATACTGTACAGAGGGGTTACAGTTACATGAGTAAGGTAATGAGTACATTTCCTATCGAGCATTGTTACCTCCTCCTTTGTTTTTCCTCTACCATCTCTCCCCTCCCCATCTTCCCAACTCCTCCCCATGGCCCCCCTCTCCCCGCAAGTTGTAATGTTCATTTACATCATAGTGTCTTTTTTTGGGGGGGGTCCGGTTGTGGGGCCTGAACTCTGGGCCTGGGCACTGTCCCTCAGCTCTTCAGCTCAAGGCTAGCGCTCTACCACTTGAGCCACAGCGCCACTTCCGGCTTTTTTCTTTTTGCTTATGTGGTGCTGAGGAATCGAACCCAGGGCCTCAGGCA
Source organism: Dipodomys ordii (assembly GCF_000151885.1). Classification (NCBI taxonomy): domain Eukaryota; kingdom Metazoa; phylum Chordata; class Mammalia; order Rodentia; family Heteromyidae; genus Dipodomys; species Dipodomys ordii. Next base: position 6,881,688 of record NW_012267313.1, on the reverse strand, counting down.
TGCAAGGCAAGCGCTGTACCACTGAGCCACCTTTCCAGCCCCCACATCATAGTGTCTTGTACATCTCATTGTTACAATGGGTCAACCTATATCCTTATTTCAGCATTGTTATTTCCCTTTCCATCCCCAAATTTGCAGGGCACTGAAATCAAATACAGTGAAAACAGGGGTTATACCATAGGGGAAAAACATCCAAAAGAAACAAAAAAAATCACATGGTACATTATAAGTACATTAAAAACAACAGCAAGAAAAATAAAACCACTTGTGTCTCTATCTTGGAATTCATTTCACTTAGCATTATTTTATATGGCCATATGTACATAGCTTTTGAGCTTTTCTTTCCATTTCCTAACAAATGAGGCAGACAGTGTCATTCTTTCTGATAAAGGCATAAAATTCCTGTGTGTGTGTGTGTGTGTGTGTGTGTGTGTGTGTGTGACATTTTCTTGATCCATTCATCTACTGAGGGGCATCTGGGTTGGTTCCATATCTTAGCTATGGTGAATAATGCTGTGATAAACATAGTTGTGCTGGTAGCTTTAGTTTTGTTTGTGATCATTTGGGTAAATGCCTAAAAGTGTGATTGCCGGGTCATAGGGGAGCTCTATGTGGAGTCTTTTGAGGAACCTCATAAATTGGTTTCCAAAGTGGCTGAACAAGTTTACACTCCCACCAAAGATGCAGTAGGGTTCCCTTTTGGCCATATTCCCTCCAGCATCTGTTGTTATTAGATTGCTTGATTATAGCCATTCTAACTGGGGTGAGGTGGAATCTCAATGTTGTCTTGATTTGCATGTCTTTTATGGCCAGAAATGTTGAGCATTTCTTCATGTGTCTATTGGCCATTCTTATGTCCTCTTCAGAGAAGTCTCTCTTTAAGTCTTTAGCCCACTTATTTATTGGACAGTTGTTTATTTGAGGATTTGTTGTTGGGGGATTTAATTATTTGAGTTCCAGGTATATTTTAGATATGAGACCCTTGTCCATTGTATGGCTAGTGAAGATCTCCAAATCCGTGGGCTTTCTATTGATCTTGCTAGCTCTGTCCTTTGCCATGCAGAAGCTCTGCAATTTCATGCCATCCATTTGTCCAACCTTTCTTTGATTTGTTGTGTTTCTGGGTCTTTATTAAGAAAATTTCGTCCTGTGCAAATGAGTCCTAGACTTTCTCCTATTCCTTCCTGTAATGCTTTCAGGGTGTCTGCTTTTACTTCAAGGTCTTTAATCCATTTGGAGTTGATTCTGGTGCAGGGTGATATATAAGGAGCTATCTTTACCTTTCCACAGGGTTTAGCCAATTTGTTTTCTAGGAAAGAAGGAAAATTTGATTCTATCCTTTAGAATCTAGTTATATTATTTGCATTTTATTCTAAGGACACCTATTACCATGTCTCTTGTCTGCTTACAGTGCAATGCGTACTATTACCTGGCACCCCCCATAGTTTAGGCTACTTTACTGAATAGGCAGTAAAGGAGAGTAGGGAACTTGGAATATCCATATGTATCTTGTTGGAAATCTAAAGTTATTTTTATATGGTTCATTTGGAGGCTCTGGGTGGGGAGAGGCTGGATTTTAGAGAAAATACAGAGAAAAGCAAATAATCCTGGTCAACACTGATTGTCCTACTTTGAGCTTTCTGAATGCATAGGCAGCACTGAACTATAATGTGTCCTGTACATAACTTGATGGGTGGAAGTGTTGAAGGTAGTGAATCATTGCATGACAGTATGAATGCCCAGTAAATGCCCAATGATTGCTTGGATATCATGTGACCAGGAACACAATTTGTGCACATGTGAGTGTGGTACAAGAAAACATGAGTAATATAAGAACATATAAGAGAATTTGAACTTGCTACTCACTAACAAGGCATACAAGTGTTTATACTAGAGTTTTTTGTTTAGAATTACTAGTAGGAAGCAAAAGTAAGTTATTAAGCTGTTAATTTTAAAGGGAAAGAATGAATAATTTTTATTATAAGTATTCTTCAGCAGCTATCATGTAAAAATATTAAAAATCAATTGCATAGTGTTTTTCTTCCAAGAACAGAGATAACTTATGGTTTTTACTCCTTTTGTTTTATTTGTTTGTTTGTTTGTCTGTTTTGGCTATTCAATTCTGGGAATTGAATTGAGGACCACTTGAGCTATGGAAATAGCTAGATAATTGTTAGATAAATTCTTAGGATTTTAGAAATCAGGATTCTAAATTCCTCTTCCTCCTCCTGCTCCTCCTGCTGCTGCTGCTCCTGCTGCTGCTGTTCCTCCTCCTCCTCCGGCTCTTCCTCTACCTCCGTCATTTTTCCAGTTGAACTCAGGGCCTGGAGATTCTCCTTGAGATCTTTTTGTTCAAGATTACTTAAGCTATATCTACATGCCTCAAGACTACTTAATTTTTTAAAAAGTATGAATGATTAACTTTTCATTTTCCTGATGAGTGCTTAACACCTTCTTTCTATTTCAGGTCTGATAGGAAGAGTGAATTTCATTGGGTAAAAATATGCATATAATTGAATGTTTCTTAGAACTCCTACTTTGCATAGGCAAGTACAATTGGCATCATATTGAATATAACAAGTAAATCATTTTGCGCCTTTTATTGTTCAGTTTGGTGCCCAAGGAGACAATGTCCATCCAGTGGTAAGGAATGCACGTTCATTATTAATGAGAAAAAATGGAACTTGAAGAATTACTTGTGTTCCTCTTGGCTGTAAAACATTTCAAAATATGTACTAAAATAAGAAACAATAAATTATCATTTCTTACAGTTCTTTTTCCCAGGAAAGAACAGTGGAAAGCTGTGGAATTATTTATTCAGTCCAACTGAATCTTTTAGAATAGAAAGGTACTGCCCTAAGAAATAATGAGTTCTTTATCTCTCATTCCCCCAAACTACTCAATTTACATCAATACCTGAAGCTTACTATGGGAAAAATAGGTATACTATAACTTTGAGCTATGGGTAAATGGACACCTTTGTGTTTGTTTTTATAATTTATGCAATTAGTTTTAAAATATGTATGTAGCATAGACTATTAACCAAACAACTCAGAGATTTTGATAGCTAGTATTTGCAAAAAAACCATTTTTGATAGCTAATATCTACAAAAAGAAAGAAACAAAAAAAATCTAAAATGATCAAAATGGCCTTTATTTGTTTTTTCATGCCACTGACCTTAGAGTGTACTCAAAGAAGACAGATCAGCCTCTCTACTGATAAGAAGAGTAGTCAGAGAAAACCCCTTTGAGAACAAGGGTGTGAGGGATTCCTTTTTTCATCATATATCAAATTTTGTTAATTTACATTGTCTTGGGCAGATGAGGTGATCTACTTAAAGTGTGGAGATATTTTGCAGGAAAACAGGGAATGTGGATACATATACAGATTTAGTAAAACTGGAAGCAGTTCCAAAATGGTCATTTCTTAGAATGAGTTCCATTCAAATTTTCCCAGTGCCTAATACAAACACTTAAAACATTATAAAGTCTTAAACTGAACATACTGTGTTTTACAAAATGTATGGAGCAGTCTGGATTTAGGGGGGTTTAGATCAAGCCTTTGAAGTATCTTAAATCTCCTTGAGATACAAACGATTGTTTATAACTAATGCTGTCTTGTAAAAACAACATGGATGAGATGTTTAAAAAATTTCTTGTTAAATTTTTACAAGAATATTTGGGTCAGGAAAAAGGAAGCAACCATATTGCAGATGATTTCATCATATAATTGATTTATTTAATCACAGGGACAGAGGGGAGGATTCTTGCAGGAAACTTTATCAGTGGCTTATATAAGAAACAAATGCAAGTATGGAAAATCACAGCATCTAATCAGCCTAATCATGTTTCAAATCAATCATGAGACTGACAACCCAGCATCTTTAATGAATTTTTATCTTTGTTGTTGTTGTTGTTAGATTGATAGAACTCAACCCTGGTCCACACAAATTCAAGAGTTAAGACTGTGAAAGTATTAAACAGGTCAGGCCCACTAACAAATGCTTTTTTTTGGGGGGGGGAAGGCCAAGTTTACTTTTAAAATAATAAGAATTTATTTAACAGATTTAAGAAACTTGTTTGGAAATTAAATATGTATTAGTATTTGGGGCTGATAATGGAAAGATTTTTTTCATGTGTAAACACACACTGTATAAAAGAGAACGTTTCACATCTGTCTTGTCTTGTTTGGTTTTGTAACACTCAATTTTCAGAAAGTCCAGGACTGGAGATTCATCTCAGTGGTTGAGAACTTGCCTAGCATCCTTGAAGTTCTAGATGCTGATCCCTAGGAGCACAAAAGTCAAAAGAGAAGGACAGCAGGGAATGGAAGGGCACTCACCTAACCTCACCTTTGGTCATGTTACCTTTTTATTTTTCAGTTACAAAGTAGACTGTTAGTTCTTTATTTCCTTACTTAGAACCAGTCAAGAAAAAGGGGACAGAAACTTGATATCACTGATAAATTTGAAGTTAATTTTATTAAAGTTAGTCTTGATTAGTAAGAGTAAGACCAGAGCTCAATATACTTGGCATTTTGCTTATTCTATTATGCTATATAATTTATTTTTATTGAGGCATAGATATAATTACTATGTAATAATAATTATCTATATATTCCAATATTTATACTCTTTTTAATCACAGTCTACACTATTCAGAATTGGTTACAGTGGCTCTGGTATCTCCCCGCATTCTAGAGACATTATTCAGCCTACTCATCCTCTTAATTTTACATATTTCATGCTTATATTGAAGTGAGACTCTTTTTCATGGTGTAATAAATGTATGTTTTGATCTATTTTTATACTAGATTTTGACGACTTTATTGTTATAAGGGAAATAGCCCAAGATTTCCTAACATTTTGAGAATCCTACTGTGAAATTACTGGGTGATTTGGGGCAAACAATTTTCTGGAGAAGATTGCTGTGCATTTTTTGATCCCTGGCACTGTAATCTTGATAAACTCAACATATCTGTGCTTATGTTGAATATAGTGAACTGAAATGGATCTCATGATAAGAATTCTACTCATATTCTCTTAAAGATTAGGTATTTTTTTAAATAAGTATAAATTGAAAACAAAATGCTAGTAAGAAAGCTTGGGGGGCGGGTTTGAGACAGAGTCTTGTTAAGTAGTTCAAGTTATCCTCAATCTGGTGATTCTCCTGCCTCAGCTTCCTTGAGCACCGTATGTGACACCATGCTTGTGTGTAAGTACAGTTTAAACAAATAAATGTAAAAGAATAACCAGTGATGTACAAAGGAATATAAAAAGCTAATGATATCTGGCTTGACTGAGCTGCATTTGATCCTCTTAGTGGTTAGATTAGAAGCAATGCCCTTCCTTATCTGGGAGTTGGAACCAGTTCTGGGAAGAATGATCATAATGCAAAACTTATGAATGAGTATTACCTTGACAAGGACGCCATGCTGCTAGGGCGACCTCCTCATCCAACTGCAGGTGAGAACACTAAAGAACTCCTATCAGTTCACATGTCCAAGCTTCCATTGGCCAAACATGATTGCAAGAAGATTTTGCTCCAGAGGTCAGGGGCTTAGGAAACACTGCAGCTGTGTCAGGCCTATACCATAGTGGTACAAGAATTTGGCTGCATCTCAAAACCTAGAATATTCACATAAAAATTCACATACCTAAATTACCTTGTGAAGAATCGTGAAAAATCCATTCTTTTCTGAAGGTGGCATGGAATAGTGATTACCCAGTCAGGAGGGACACACTCCACTGCCTCCACGCGAGTGACCACCTGTCTCTGCAGGGCACTCTCTTAGAGGTTGCATTTTCTATATCTGGCCCCAAACAATGAATCCATGAGCAGAGATGCCTTCATGGATAGTGATTATGGCTGGTAAACACCATTGCTCAGAATGCCTCAGTTTGACTTGTATCTTCTATGTCATTTGGACATTACTCATGGGAAATTTAAAAAGAAGGATAAACAAAAGGATGAAAAAATAAAATGAGCCTAAACCCTAGCTTGGGGTAATTAGTGTCACACTAAGTTAGGAACCACAATTTAAGAAGGCATTTTTGTCAATTCCATGACACATGGATCATCAGCAAGAGAGAGACAGGAGAAAGGACAACCTTGGTTCATTGGATTTTCCTGAGGCCCATTTTATAGAGACTGTACATGTGAACTATCTCTCTCTCTCTCTCTCTCTCTATCTATCTATCTATCAACACAGTGCTGAGGATACAACTTCAGGCCTCTCTCTTGTGTGCTAGGCAAGAGCTATGTCACTGAGTTATACCTCCACTGATGTGATTCCAATTTCAGACAGTGCTGTTACATCCTACGTGTCATTTTCTCTGGATTCATAACTCTCCTACTAACATTCATGTCCACGTGCTAATGGAACCTTGAAGGAAAATTCAGGTTCAACATCTGCATATGTGAAAAGTGCATGCTAAGTCTGGACCTAAATTCAGAAAGGATATGTTTTACTAACATTTTTAGGTTACCTCTTCTGAAAACAACTGATCATATGTGTTAGGGAAACCTGAATATGTACATGCATTAACCTTTTTCCAAATAGAAGTGGATTCCAAGGCAGATGTTAATACCATAATTAAGGATGAGTAGGAAGTGGAGCTAGAGCTTAAATGGTAGAGAGCTAGTCTTGAGCAAAAGAAGCTCGGGGACAATGCCCAGGCCCTGTTCAAGCCTCAAGAGTGGTATACGTGCACACACGCGCACGTGCACGCAAACACACACAGAATGAGTGGCAGAATATTTTATTCAGGAGAGTAATATATAGCTTAAATGAAATACTACATAAGGTACTCCCAAGTTCCTGTGCTATGTAATGCTAACACTTTAGATACTGCACATTTGAATTGCTTTTGAATTTTCCTTATTCACTCTCATATAGGCTAAAACTTTTGTATGTGCTGTGGTTGGAAATTCCAAAGTATTTTTAGTGTTTCTAATGTTTCTAAAATAGTTCTCATATCTTGGCTTTGAATGACTGAATACTTTGCTTACTGTAGATTTTCATAGCTACAAAATTTGTCCCAAACCAGTCTAAGCAGAAACTTTCAGAATATAGCATCATGTTTCCCAGTACGTATTTATCCATCAATTTTAGTTCACATCATCTTACCCCTTTGAAGTAGGAGAATTCTCTTCAGTCCCCACAACTGTTTCCATAGACTATTGATGCATTCTGTTTGGATTAAAAAAAATCTTTCGCGGACATAGGCATATACTTAAAGCATTGCACTTTACATTTTTTTCTACTTTCATCCCTGATTAGGAAATTTTTATTAATTCTTCAGTAATTTTAACCTAGAAATGTATACGATCAAAGTAGTAAGTACAATGCCTACCTATGGTTGATGGCTGAGATCTAGGCCTTTCTTAATTGCTTGTAGATGCTTCCAAAAATATGTCCAGTTACATTTATATATTTATAGTTGTATATATATTTATTTTGTGTCAAGACAGCATAAAAGATGCTTCTATGGCTTTTCTAAGCCAGTTCTGTAAACTTTAAACAAATCCAGAGTTTCAACAAGACTATTATGACATCTGGGCTCTCTTTGCATTGAATGGGATTATTTCCAATGTTTTTCAGCGTTTGTGACTTAGGCATCCATAATGTCAGTAACACAGCAGGACCTTAAAAGAGTCTCCAGAGGAAAGAGAACATAGAGAATAAAGTATAGCATTGTAAACATTCCTATTTGTAAAGTTCTAAATTCATAAGTCCCTCTGAGAATTAAATGGAAATTGTAGATCCCTTTCTAGAAAAATACACATACAATGGCAAACTCTGGGTATTCCCTGAAGCTCATAATTCCTCTAGAGAGTTCATAGAAAACCCTGTGAAAAATTGCTACTACATATATGCATATATACACATGTATACATATACATGTATACACATATACTTGTATGTACATTTATGTAAAGATGCATGTACATGGTTATATATGTAGGAACCTATAAATGCTATTGAATATATATATGTTTATTTATTTTTAATACATACTTTTTATTGTAAAGATACTGTACAAAGGGGTTACAGTTACAGGAGTAAGGTAATGAGTCCATTTCCTATTGAGCATTGTTACCCCCTCCTTTGTTTTCCTCCTACCATTCCTTCCCTCCCCACCTCCCCAACTTCTCCCTCCCCGCCCCAAAGCTGTAAAGTGTGTTTTCATCATAGTGTCTTGTACATCTCATTGTTACAATGGTCAACCTGTATCCTTGTTTCAGCATTTTGTTATTTCCCTTCCCCTCCACAAATTAGAAAAATGTATATACAAGATGCAAGACACTAGAATCAAATACAGTGACAACAGGGGTTATACCACGGGAGAAGAACATACAAAAGAAACAAAAAAAACCACATAGTACATTATGTACATTAAAAACAACAGCAAGAAAGATAAAACCACTTGTATCCCTATCTTGGGGTTCATTTTGCTTAGCTAGGTACATATGGTCATATGTACCTGGCTTACTTCACTTAATACAATTTTTTCCCAAGTCTTTCCATTTCCTAACAAATGAGTAGTGTCATTCTTTCTGATAGAGGCATAGAATTTCATTATATACATATATGTATATATATATGTCACATTTTCTTGATCTATTCATCTACTGAGGGGCATCTGGGTTGGTTCCATATCTTAGCTATGGTGAATAATGCTGCAATAAACATAGTTGTGCTGGTAGCTTTAGTATGGCCTTGTTTGTGATCATTTGGGTAAATGCCCAAAAGTGGGATGTCATAGGGGAGCTCTATGTGGAGTCTTTTGAACAATCTCCATACTGCTTTCCAGAGCGGTTGAACAAGTTTATACTCCTACTAACAATGTAGTAGGGTTTTCTTTTGGCCACATCCCCTCCAGCATCTGTTGTTACTAGATTACTTGATTATAGCCATTCTAACTGGGGTGAGATGGAATCTCAAAGTTATCTTGATTTACATTTCTTTTATGGCCAGAAATGTTGAGCATTTCTTCATGTGTCTATTGGCCATTCTTATTTCCTTTCAGAGAAGTCTGTCTTTAAGTCTTTAGCCCACTTATTAATCAGGTGGTTGTTTCTTTGAGGATTTGTTGTTGGGGCTTTAATTATTTGAGTTCCAGGTATATTTTAGATATGAGACCCTTGTCTGTTGTATGGCTAGTGAAGATCTTCTCCCAATCTGTGGATTTTTTTATTGATCTTGCTAGCTCTGTCCTTTGCCATGCAGAAGCTCTGCAATTTCATGCCATCCCATTTGTCCAACCTTTCTTTGATTTGTTGTGTTTCTGGGTCTTTATTAAGAAAATTTCGTCCTGTGCCAAGGAGCTCTAGACTTTCTCCTATTCCTTCCTGTAATGTTTTCAGGTGTCTGCTTTTACTTCAAGGTCTTTAATCCATTTGGAGTTGATTCTGGTGCAGGGTGATATATAAGAATCTAGCTTTAGTTTTCTACAGGTGATTAACCAATTTTGCCAGCACCATTTGCTGAAGAGGTTTTCTTCCATTCTAGTTTATTTTTAAACCCCCTTATTGACGATTAGGTAGCTATAGGTCTGTGGGTTCATTTCTGGGTCTTCAGTTCTATTCCATTGGTCCTCAGGTCTGTTCTTGTGCCAGTACCATCCTGTTTTGATTATTATGGCTTTGTAGTAGAGTTTAAAGTTTGGTGTTGATATTCCTCCAGCACTGTTCTTTCTGCTAAGGATTGTTTTTACTATTCAGGGTCTTTTATTGTTCCATATGAATTTTTGGATTGCTTCTTCTATTTCATTGAAGAATGAGGTTGGGATATTGATATGTATCACATTGAATTTGTATATATATATATATATGTGTGTAGGAACCCATACCTGCTGTTGAATATACATGTTTATTTTTAAAAATCGTTTTAAAGTTGGGCTCATGTCTGTAATCCTATCAACTGAGGTGGTTGAGATCTGAGAATCACAGTCCAAAGCCAGCTTGGGCAGGAAAGTCCATGAGACTCTTATTTCCAATTAACTACTAAACAACCAGAAGTGGAGCTGTGACTTAATGGTAGAGTACCAGCCATGAGCAAAAAAAGAAAAAAGAAAAAAGTCCAAAGGCAGTGGCCAGGCCCTGGGTTCAAGCCCCAGGATCAGAAAAAAAAATAATTTGAAAACTTCCTCAAGTAGCTGAAACTCATCTATTTAAAGGATTATCTAGATTGATAGACTACCTCAGTACTCCATAATCTCTTGGTGCTAAACCATAAAACAGAGGTCTTTTACAAATGATTATGTACAAAATAGTAAAGAATATGTAAGGGAATTAACAACCTAAATGCAGCTTATCTAATTGTAGCTAGATAATGCCACACTGCTTTTATCCCTTTAGGAGTTGTTTTATTTCAGGTGTTAACAAGATTCTGATTTTTACTTATTAAGACTATTATGTCTTTAGTATAATTTAATTCAAATGGTTCTAGTTTTCTTTCTGATTTATCCTTTGGACCCAGAAAAAAATTAAAGAAACTTGTTGCATACTTCCAAAGTTACGTAGAAATGTGTTATTTAGAGTATTTTCATAATTTCTAAATACTTTTGCTTTTATGTATTTTTTTGGTTATTGTTTTCTATTTGAATTTCATTATTGTCAATAAGCATACTATATATAATTTCAGCCTTCTAGAATTGTATATAGTTTGGTTTTATAGACATCTTTCTCCTTCCTTCCTTTTCTTTGCTTTCTTCCTTCCTTTCTTTTCACAGGGTTTGAGCTCAGGGTCTTGCCCAAATGCACTGCCATTTGATCCATGTCTCCAAATGATTTGTGGTGACTTATAGCAGTACTTTAAAAGATCATACACCATTGTCAACTTCATTTCATTCCTGGGATGCAAGCATAATTCATTATATGTAAATCAATAAATACAACACAACATATAAACAGAATTAAGCATAAAAAATCACATAATTGTCCCCATTGATGCAGAAAAAGCCTCTGACTAAATTCATCATCCTTTAATAATAAAAGCTCTTCCTTTGCCCATTTTAATGAATGCAAAGGACAGGTAGAAGATACTACTCAGAACAGAGGGAAACTGGTCAGAATGCAAATAGAAGGGGAAAACTTAGCCCTTTGAGCCTTGGGAAGTGACAAAGAGGAGTTGATAAAGATATAAGGGATTAGGATTTGTGCATTTCCCATTCACTTCCCCCCCCCCCCCCCCCCCCCCCCGAAATCAATCACTAACATTATCCTAAGTCTGGGATGAAATTCGCAAGTGTTCATTCATTGTGACGGAGGACAAAGCGCAATGATCGGTTATTATATCTTGAGAATGGATAGAAGTGGAAAAAGTTTGCATGGGTGTGTGTGTGGGGGGGCGTTGATAGTCAAAGAGTACATGCATTTAGCTTGCTCGACACTCCCTCCAGATGTGATCAGCAAACCCCAGCCAGATGTGAGTGGCATCTTGGAACCCGCATAGGCCACAGCCAGAAAGCTGGGTGTGCAATACACAAGCTTTGTTGGCGGGGGGGCGGAGAGGAAGACAACTGCGCTGTCGCCAGAGAAGCCAGGATCTGAAATATTCAAGGCACCCGGCCATCTGCACGGAGCTAGCAGGCTTTGATCGCCAAGAGCAGAACTAAAGGCAAGCCGTGTCAGGGAAGTCTGGAGCGGAGAGTTTCCCTGGAGAGGAGAAAAGTTGGAGGAGTCGGAGGCCTTGGAAGACTTTGAGATCCCTTATTTCATGGGGTTTAGATGAGCCAATGAAGAGATGTCTT
>NW_012267313.1:6860892-6869467 GCF_000151885.1 Dipodomys ordii | reverse complement strand
CCCCCGCCCCCCCCAGGTAGGAATTCCAAATCAAGGGATTCCTTATGGGTCAGGAGAGGGCCAATACCAATGCAGCATGGCTTTCAGCTAAGGAAAAGCAGTAGAGTATCAGAAATCTTATGGGCATCTGGTATCCAGGCAACTAAAGAAAGCACAGAGCAGGGCCCAGATTTAAAGCTGCTCCTTCTTGCCAAATCAAGATCCTAGCAAGTAGTTTAAAATTGAGTCCCCATAGCCAGGGTACTCCCTGGAGAACAGGCAGTGAGAGGCGGGATTGGATGAGGCCAAAACAAAGACAACTATTTACCCAGAAGAGACTGCTTCAAGTAGAAGGCAGGGAGAAGTTGCAAATCAAGCATTCAAGCATTAGCTTATCCCTCATTTGAATAGCCACGCCCAATGTCAGGCTCAGTGGACATGTTCCTGGGAAAGCAGAGCAGAAACATCCCCTGAGTTCCAAAGAGAATAAAGTTTCTAAGTGTCCTTAAATGAGCCAAGAGGACAAAGACACAGCAAGAACTTCCCTTACTTGTGTCTTCTCACTTCTCGTTTCCAGTTGTCCCTGAAGTTACAGTCAAACATCAGCACAGTTAAATAAAATATCTCTGAATTATTATGTCTCACTGCGCCTTTCCTAAGGTGTCATATGTATACAGGAAAAGGTTTTTATATGTGTATATATATCCATATGTATTATGGATATATGTGATATATATGCATATGTGTATGAATATAACTACTAATAACTACTAATTTGGTTATAGCTTCAATACATCTGATATACTCTTTAATAATAGTTCCTTGTCACAATCTCTTTGAGCATGCCTGATTCTCTGATAGGTATTCCTATTATAGGCTCTGCTGTACTGAATACATGTCATTATTCTCTAGAGAATCTCTGTCTGATTGTTTTTTTTTTTTTTTTTTTTTTGTGGGCCATGGGGCTTGAACTCTGGGCCTGGGCGCTGTCCCTCAGCTCTTCAGCTCAAGGCGAGCGCTCTACCACTTGAGCTACAGCGCCACTTCCGGTTTTCTGGTGGTTTATTGGAGATAGGAGTCTCACGGTCTCTCCTGCCCCGGCTGGCTTTGAACCGTGATCCTCAGATCTCAGCCTCCTGAGTAGCTAGGATTACAGGCGTGAGCCACCAGCGCCCGCCTGTCTGATTGTTCTTATACTGAGGTTGACAAGACAAATTCTCACTTTTCTTCCCAACAGGGGTCAGCAACACACAGTGACTTAACTCAACGAATTCTTTCTCACATATAAGAAAATACATTATATATAATATGGTATATACACTAAATATTATATACTTGATTTATCTCTGTAAAGGTCAGCTAACTACTGTCAAAAGTAGAGATAATGGTCATTAAAATCAGCCTGTTTGCTCAAGTCCTGCTACTAGCAGTATGACTTCATTACTTAACCCTTCTATGTCCTACTTTCCTTATTTAAAAAGTAGAATGGAGCCAGGCATTGGTAGCTCATGTGTGTAATCCCAGCTATTGAGGCGGCTGAGATCTGAGGATCACAGTTCAAAGCCAGTCCAGGCAGGAAAGTCTGTGAGACTATTTTCTCCAATTAACCATTGAAAAAGCTATAAATGGAGCATTGGATCAAGGAGTAGAGTGCTAGCCTTAAGCACAAAAGCACAGGGACAGGGCTCAGGTTCTGAGTTCAAGCCCAGGACTGGCGCACACACACACACACACACACACACATGCACACACACACATTCACAAAGTGGAGTGGATAGTTATAACAATTCTAGATTATGTGTATCATGAATTATTCTATATATAATACAGACTGTAATTGATATAATCATGAATGATGTAATACTTATTGAGTATATATAAAATCTGATGTTCAGGATATATAACGGTACATTTTCTTATAAGATATGTGGTATATTATATATGATATGTAATATGTATGCAGTAATAAGTATTATAAAACATATATGCAGTTTTTAAATGAGACCAGGATGTATGATCATGTTGGTATGTGCGGTATGTATTTGTATGTATGTATATATGTATTTCACCTAGGCACAAATGGCATTCTAGTATCTGTATGAGTGCTTTATGCTGAGTGGAGCTCAGTTATTCCTTTATCCACTTGGAAATAATCTGCGAACTTGTGCTACTTGACTCCCTAAGTGATATTTTTTTAACTGTTTCAAATGCACCAAGCTGCCTCACACCACCCAGTAGGTTAGTAATTGGTGGCACTAGTTAAGTAACAGCAGATGCCATGTAACTGCATGCTATGGTGGCTGATAGGCCAAGGACTTTGCTTGCATTATCTCATTTGATGTCACCAGCCTAATACTCTCATATTTTGACTTTTCACATGCCAGGTACTATGCTAAGCGGCATGCTCTATTAGACTTGTTTGTCTAACAACCTTACATAGCAGAAGTTACGATCAATTCTATTTTAAAATGAAGACACTGAGACCTGGGAAGTATAGTTAGCTTAGTCACACTGCTGGTAAGTGTTGGTACTGGGACTTCAGCTGGCAAACTACTCTTAGCCATCTTTTTATAATTCCCATTTTACAGAGGAGTTGGTTGGGGGTGTTTCAGAAGTAAATCAAATCGTGACTCCTCTTATCAACCCTTGCCTACTGGCTTCTCATCCAATGCAAGTAAAGCCATTCTCTATTATCTGTGTTCCAGCCAGGTGGACACTGGTTGCTCACACCTGTAATCCTAACCTCTCAGGAGGCTGAGTGGTTTCTAGCCTAGGCAGGAAAGTCTGTGAGATGATCTCCAATTAAATCACAGAAAAATAGGAAAGTGGTAGAGTGCAAGCCTTGAGCAAAAGATGCTCAGGAACAACACCCAGGCCCAGAGTTCCCCAGGACTGGAAAAAGAAAAGGAAAACGAAAAAAACTACTAAGTTCTAGCTCCCTGTAACTCCACTTCCTCCTCCAAGTTTCAGCTTTCCATCACTCACATCTATCTTAGCTGATCCTTCAATACTCCCTGTGAAACCCTCTGTTCTAAGACCTTGACACTGGTTATTTCCTATGTTGGGAATGCATGGCTTACTCGATCTCCTTACATCTGGTCCCATTCACATTAGGTGAATTCTGGTTGCTTGATTCTAATTCGCCGCCTTCCTAGCGTCCTATTGCATTTCTTATCCTGCTTCCTCATCTCTTACACTTTGGCTTGAAAATGCACTTTTTAAATCCACTTATTAGTAACAGTTATGTGTCCTTTCCAAAATATAAGCTCTACTGAGGTTAATAACGTTTTATTTTCTTATATATAGCACCAATATTTACAACAGGACACTGCATAGAAATAGCACTTGGCAAGTATTTGAATGAGTTACAAGTGCTTAAGAAACTTTGCCCAAACTCTTGGATAAAGCAAGGCGAGTTACACGTCCTCTATCAAATGCATGAACTATCTTCCTGAGTTCTTCTCCTAAGTTCCTTAGTCTTTAATTCTAACAGACTGGATGAGCATTAATAAACAAACCAAAACAGGAAAAAGGCAGCATTTGTTACTGTCTCCTAAAGTAGGATACTTTCAAGTGAGATCAAATCAGAGGCCAGGTCAGGGAAAGGGGACACTGGTCTTTAACAGAAAGGGAGTTGACAAGTGATGAAGTCAAGAATGTGCTGATGTTTCTGGGCTGCATGAAGGGGCAAAGTGTGGGAAGGTCCTGGGATGAAGTTGGTGTTGGGTTAATTAATTAGGGGGGGATGCCTGTGTGTTAAGGGGAGGAAGGAACCAAGACTGATTTGGAGTGGACTGGAGTCTCAAGTAGCAGTTACAAAGGATCCTGGAGGCACAGGAAGGATGGGAGAAGTGTTGGGTACAGCTCAATTTGGCTAGTGGCCAACGAAACATGTCAGATATTAGTGAAAACAGGCCCCAGCTGCTGCTAAATGGCAGGCTTTCCCTGAGTCCTCTTCCAGCCCTCCGCCTCTCTTCGCAGTTCTTTTCTCCCTACGCCAGCCAGTCATAACTCAGTTCTCACTTAAAGGCATACGAGAAGGCGAGAGGATGCACAGGCCTCGTTGCTAATGGAAAAGGACCCAGAACACTAATGAGGGCTCGATTGCGTCTGAAACTGAGAATTGAAATGTTAGTGTACCCTGGCCCAGCCTCTTTACTTCCCAGGATAGTTTTAAAACTCTTGTTAGCTCTCTTTAACCTCATAGTATCTAAGCTTGCAAAGTATAAGACTTCTAGAATCTACTGTTTTTGTTTTACTGTCTCTTCAAAATGTATATGTGTTTAATGTATTTGTGTATTTTCCTTCTCAGAAGGAAGATTTTATTTTATTTTTCTGAAGAGAGTTTTTATTTTATTTTTTTAAAAATTTTTTTATTGTAGCGATACTATACAGAGGGTTACAGTTACATGAGTAAGGTAATGAGTACACTTCCTATTGAGCATTGTTACCCCCTCCACTGTTTCCCCCCAGAAGGAAGATTTTAGACAGAGTATGTGCATATGTGTATTACATATATGCATATACTAATATATACATATGTGCAGGCATATGGAGGTATCTATATCTGTCTGTCTGTCTATGAGAATCTCTAATATACAGCAAATTTGTTGCACTGATGAATTAAATCAGAATGAACAAAGTTGTTGCTGAGGAATAACGTTTGGTTGAGATGCTTGGAAGCACCTTTGTTCTTTCTCCCTACCCCGACATGTGCCCACCAAGTTTACACTGCAACCTTGATATGGGTGTGTGGAATCTAGAATCACAGAGCTGACTACAAATCACTAGTTCTAGAAACTTTCAGGACATAGTGTTTGTTCATTTTTGTTTTACGGTTTGGTCTTGTTAAGCAAAGATATGTGTATAGCTAATTCAGATCAAAATATTTTGAGTTTAAATATATTATCACTGGGCAATCAAACCTTTCTTTACACTATCTAAACCCCCTAGCCTGCATTTGCACTGTCTCACACATTCGCCAGTTTTTCAAGCTCTCTTTTCCCTCTCCCACAGAATGGGACAGATTTTTTTCAGAGCTCTTGGTCTTTAGCTGTAGTTACTAGTATTGACTAGTGTCAACTAAAATAAAAATCAAAAAAGCTCTTGCGATGACACACATCTAGGTTATGTAGCACATATCTCTGGATCCACGGTTGCTCTTAACTCTTAAGTCTTCTGAGTCCTTAACTAGGCAAGCGAATGAGCAAAGGAAAAGAAGCAGTTTAATTTAGCTCACTAGGAAACTTCTCTCAGATTGCAGATACACTGTTATTCCTGACAGCTCTATAGAAGTCAATAATTAAAGAGTTGGAAATACAACTGAATGAAAGCAGAGACTTTAAAATCACTCAGGAATATACATGTTGTAAGCTGTCTGGCAGAAAACTCTTGCCTGTTTCTTTCACTTTTTTTTTTTTTTTTTTTTTGCTGTTGTTTCTTTACAAATCAGCTTTGGCCTATGAATCTTCTATGAATGGATACGTGAGAACTTGGGCTGTGTACACTTTTCTTTTTTTTGCACATTTTTTTATTGTAAAAATGCTGTAAAGAGGGGTTACAGTTACACGAGCAAGGTAATGAGTACATTTCCTATTGAGCATTGCTGTCTTCCTCCCTTCCCTCCCACCGCCACAGCTAGCCTCCCCCTCCTGCTCCCTGCCCTGTGCCCACTTTTCTTCCGAAGAAAAGCTTCAATTCACACAACTAATGGGGAGCTATTTTTTTCCTCTTTAAAAATTACTTTTTGGCTTATACTGTAAAATATAAACAAATGAAAGTGGTATATATTAAAAGCAAGGTTGAAACAAGTTTTAAACAGATGAATGAAATATTCTTTTGGTTTATCAATTTATATGTAGATTTCAGTATGAATATTTTAAAGAGCCTATCATTTTGGACTAATAGTTAATTTTAGAGACTAATTATCTAATTTGTGGATTCAAGTGATCAAGCTGTGAATGTTTTCATTAACTTTTAATTTTGGTCCTGCTGTAATTTATTTATTTACTTCAGGCTGAGGACAGAAAATGAACCTAAAATGAATCAGATTTTCTCCTTGACTGGAGCTCTGGTACAAAAATGGACAGAGTTAAAAGGGTTTAAATTTTTGTACTCCATAAACTGGAATGAAGTTGTTTTTTTTTAATAATATGTACTATGCAGTTAGATTTATTTGTGCTAATTCCTTCAACTACTAAGCATAAGTGAAAGATGGCTTTAAAATTTTAGAACTGGGTCTGGGAAGGTGGCTCAGTGGTAGAGTGCTTGCCTTGCATGCATGAGGCCCTGGGTTTGACTCCTCAGATCAAGTGGTAGAGAGCAAGCCTTGTGCTGAAGTGCTGAGGAACAGTGCCCAGAGTTCAGGCCCCACAACCAAAAAAAAAAAAAAAAAATTGGAACTACACATAGATCAATAGTAGAATTCTCCATTGGGGGGGAAAGAAACATAAAGTATTTTCATAATACATTTTCTCCTAAGTAGGTAAGTAGGTAAAAATAGTTTTGTTAGGAAAAAAAATCACAAAATGCCTTAGCTATTTGTCTAAACTTTTTTTTTTTCATTTTCAAGAACAGAACTAAGCACATGGTCAAGTTGCCTCTTGTTTTCTGTGTATCTTGACATCAAATGGGAAAATTTAACAATTATTAGGGGAAAATAAAACAATTGGTTTTAATTTTGAAAGAAAAGAAGGGGCTGGGAATGTGGCTTGGTAGAGTACTTGCCAAGTTCAATTCCTTGGTACCCCCCCCCCCACAACTGAAAAAGAAAGGAAGGTATTTTTAAAAAAGCTTTTTCATATTTGGGGCATTCATTGTAAAGCTCAAAAGTATTTCAGACCTGATTAATAATCTTATCCGTTAGTTTTGAGTAACTTTATTTTCAATTCTTCTGAATTTGGGATGATTGTATAGATCATGATAATAGTGACATTAGCAATTTGATATTGGTTAAAACTGTTATACTATTTTAGTTGGTCATTTCACTTTTACTTTGATCTCAGTTAAGGTCAATCTCAAATTGTTGACAAGTGGAATTTTCCACCACAGGCTTCCTGTCTCACCGTGGCAGGACCTCAAGTAGTTCCTAAAAGGAATATAATTCTCCCCTGCCTATGTATTGGAGTTTTCTTTCATTTTCCTTGCCAGCTTTCTCTAACTTTCCTCTTGGTGGTGAACTCTGTTCCTAGAGTAGAGGTAAAGCGCAGTGGCCAACATGCTTTAATAAGTTTGACTTTCCAGGCAACAGTTTCCTATACTGACAACCTCAACAAATTCTAAGATTGATATTATAGTTGCTTTTTGTTTTTCTTTCAGGAGGAACCTTTTAATATTTCTCTAACATATACACTCAAGGATCTTGATTGTCCTATTGCTTTTTCCACAATAAGCCCACAGTGGCTTTATGGGTCACAGCCGGAAACCACATAGGTGGACTGACTTTCCAGGTATTATCATACTCTAGAGGGATAGTGCTCAACAAGACGATGACCCTGCCCCAACTCCCTGGAGATATTTGACAATGTCTGGAGACAGTTTCTGATTACCAGAACTAGGGAGGTATTGCTGGAATCTAGGAGATACCAGCCAGGGACATTGCTTAACATTCTGTAATAGAAAGTATGCCCTTGACCAAAGAGAAGCCTAATTTTGCTTTTATAAATTACTAGGATGGGATGCCACACACTGAATTACTGATATTCTTAAGATGTAAGTTAATATTAGTAATCATTAATTATTATGTTGTGGAAGTTAGAATATACAGGTAGTTTATTTAAAATGGTGGAGAAAGTCATTTCATACTTGACCAATATAAGTTACCTTTGAAACATCTGGACTGATAATCAATTTTTAATGCTTCAAAAAGTTGCTAGTAATCAGGAAATATACATGAAAGAAATAGTCATAAATAATTCAAGTCACTTCAGGATTAAAGGTGAATCTTATTTGTAAGTAGAATGTATTGGTCCTAACTTCATTTGATCAGTTTTTAAAGAACATTTAATACATGTAAGTTTCATACAACCTCACTGTTATTTTATTTTATTTTTATTTTGCTGGTCCAAGAGTTTGAACTCTGGGCCTGGGTGCTGTCCCCGAGCTTCTGTTTTGCTCAAGGCTAGCGGTCTATCACTTGTGCTACAGCACCACTCCTGGTTTTCTTGTGGTTTATTGGAGATAAGAGTCTCACAGACTTTCCTGTGCCGGGCTGGCTTCAAACTGCCATCCTGATATCTCAGATACCGGAGTAGTTAGGATTCAGGCGTGAGCCACCAGCACCAGGCTAATCTCACACTTTTGATTTTCTTTCTTTTTGTAAAGCAAATGATTTCAACTTATAAAAACAAAAGGCTGATTTTTGAATGACAGTTTTGTAGGTTTCAGCCTATCACTGGTCAAGAACATTGCTTTGCGGTATCAGAGGGCAACAGTGGGGCCATGAGGCAAAACTTCTAACTTCAGGGACTGGGAAGGTGGCTCAGTGGTAGAGCGCTTGCCTTGCATGAGGCCCTGGGTTTGATTCCTCAGCACCACATAAGCAAAAAGAAAAAAAGCCGGAAGTGGCACTGTGGCTCAAGTGGTAGAGCGCTAGCCT
>NW_012267313.1:6845931-6860842 GCF_000151885.1 Dipodomys ordii | reverse complement strand
CTGTGGCTCAAGTGGTAGAGCGCTAGCCTTGAGCTGAAGAGCTGAGGGACAGCGCCCAGGCCCAGAGTTCAGGCCCCACAACTGGACCAAAAAAAAACAAAAAACAAAAACAAAACAAAAAACCTTCTAACTTCATGGCCAGAAAGCAAAAGGGAATGGAAGCAAGGAGTAGGCCGCCACACAATTGCCTTTGGTATGTCCCAGTGACTTAAGAACCTTTGACCAGATCCTATCTCTGGAAGGGACCACTATCTCCTGATAGCAATACTTAGGGACCAAGTCTTTACCACATGGGCCTTTGGGAGTCATTAAGGACCCAACCATTAGCATTTATCTCTCAACTTTCCTTCTTTCTTTCTTTAATATACAAACTTTTATATTAGCACTTTATAATGTAAGTCAAGACACTTTCCCAGGCTTGGCTGTAGCCAGATTACATTATGTGAGTATATATGCCTTTCTTGTTTCTTTCTTACTTGTTTACAGGAACTTGTAAATGATGTTTGGAACTCTAGCAGCCATGCTAAGATGTTAAGATGAAAAGGGCTTCTAGCATTGGTCTTGACAAAGAAGATCCAGAGGTAATCTGTTCTTTTTTTTTAAACCACCATGTCATCCTATACTACCCCATCTTTCCATTTTCTTGGCAGAATGCAATCTTATTTGCATCAACCAGTACTTTCTATGTCTCTGAGTTGCAACAATATTCAATTCATAATAGAAGAAAGTAAAATCTTTCATTCTCACACCACTTACTTAAAGCCATTTTTCATGCATTGATTTTCTGACACTTCCTTGTTTCTTGCTAATCTCGTCCTAGGAAAAGGAAACATTTCCCATTGGCATTCTCAAGGTTTTTGGCTATGTGTCCTGAGCTTCCAGGCCTGTGACAGGAATTTAGGCTCATGTTTTGAAGCCATTCACAGTAGTTCTAAATGAGGAAGAGGGTGGAGGAGTTGTAGATTCAGTTCAGGGAGTTTTCCAAACTACACATTCCGGGCTCCATTATCTCTGTAGAGATTCTGATATTGTCCTACCAACTCCCATTTGAGAATCACTTATCTATTGCACTTCCGCAAAGTTTTACTTGCTTCCAACTGGCAACACTTAAACTAATTATTAGAGACTAATGAGGAATTTTGCTAAGCAGAAAAACTGTCTAGAGAGTCTGAAGATATTAGAAAAGAAGTGTTACATGTCTCATGTTAGGACATCTATTTAGAGTCACACAGTCTTTTAATTTATTTTGAATCTTAGTTTGAAAAGTCCAGTTATGTATCTGTAAGTGACTAGGACTATATTTTCTGTACTAGACACTTGCTAGGATATCTCTTCTGGAGGGGGGCAGAGTAGGGAGACAAGCTGTGCCATGCATCTGTCTAACTGCTATTTTTCTTTTTACTATCACACTCTCAGTAATATTTATTAAACATCATAGTATATGTGCAGCTGCTTTAGGCACTATTTGCGCTTGCCAATGGCAAAACACAATTATCTCCAGTTTCCATCGAAAGCTCATCCAGTTCTCTGGGAAGAAGCAGTGTCTTCATTTTCACTCTCTTGGTGGGTGGCCTGTTGACTTGAACTGACACTGCTCAGCATGTACCCATTTGGCTCAGTTGTAATTCGACCAAGACTGTGGCATTTCTTGCTTTGTCTACAGCTAAGACTTGGTGAGAGAGGAGACAAAGTACACCCAATCTATTTGGAGATACTGAAGAGTATGATGGGGAATGGGAAACTCTTTATACACAAAAAACCCCCAGCAGGAAAGAAAACAGAAAGAAATCACATAATGAAGAAATGACACTGGCACCATCAGATATTTTAGAATTGAGAAAGCAATTCTATATTGCTTTATATCCTTAGCTCCCTGACTCCAGAGGATGCTGAGACAGATCAGAATTCAAATGTTACATGTGTATACACACTGTCCTAAACATTGCTGAACATGGTGCCCTGTGCACAACTTACGCTCCAGGGCGAAAGTTGTAGTTCAGTGATAAAGTACATGTGCTGTGCCTTAAGTTTCATCCCTAGCAACTTCCTTTTTCTGCAAAAAGCAGTAGAAATGGATTATTATAATGCTTAGTATAATTCTTCCTGCACTAAATCTTAATAAATGGATATGAAAAAGTGACTATCAGCAAATTCCCTAGATCTGATCTCCTGCTGCTAAATATCTAGCTAAATATCTAGAATTTGCTTCTCATCCTCCTGTGGTTTTTTAATATATGTTTTTTATTGTAAAGATACTGTACAGAGGGGTTTCAGTTACATGAGCAAGGTAATGAGTCCATTTCCTATCCAGCATTGTTACACCCTCCTTTCTATTTCTTCTACCATCCCTTTCCTCCTCATCTCCTCAACGCCTGTGGGTTTTTGTTTTTTTTTTTTTTTGGGTCCAGTCGTGGGGCCTGAACTCTGGGCCTGGGCGCTGTCCATCAGCTCTTCAGCTCATGGCTAGTGTTCTACCACTTGAGCCACAGCACCACTTCTGGCTTTTTTTCTTTTTGCTTATGTGGTGCTGAGGAATCGAACTCAGGGCCTCAGTCATGCAAGGCAAGCGCTCTACCACTGAGCCACCTTCCCAGCCCCAACTCCTGTGGTTTTTGAGTGAAGTGACCAGTAAAATATCCAGACTAGGTTTTTTGTTTGTTTGTTTGTTTTTGTTTTGTTCTTTTTTGAAGGGTCTTTGCTCTTTTTCAGCCTCTGATAACTGGTTACAGATAGTGCTACATCCTTAGAGGACAGAAAACAACACAAAATAGATTGAGGAGAGAAGCTCCCTGGCATGAAGACCAGTTCTGTATTGTTGCATGTGTAGAAAATTAATTTCTGTTACATTGAACTCATTGAAATGTTCAGATGTATTTGCTGCAGCAGTTTGCCTTATCTTATCCAGTGTAATTTTCTTTTGAAACTTTAAGTAGCTGTACAAAGGAGTTTCAACTCAAGTCAGACTGAGAGTACAACACAGTTTGGTAAATTTTACCCCCACTAATATAAGTTTTATTGAAGGTATTAATTAGTGATCAAAATCCATTATCTATCCACCAACATGCTAATATACATTCAGTGTACAAACAGATTTCTATACTAGGTACTGCATAGATATGAAAAAGTGGTAGATGTTATGGCCACTTTCAAAGAAATAAACCTTATTGGAAAATAGAATTTGGAAAGTAGATAAGTAAGATAGAGATTGTCTTGAAGAAAGTTCTGGATTTTTGGTGACATAAAATGTCCTGAGGCCCAGTTACAATTTTTTTCCTCAAGTATCTGTGATGTCAGCAGCCTAGAGTATGTTTTTCACCTGATCAGATTAAGGTGATTTGATTACTATGAAGACTACTGCTATTTTCAAAGTAGTTACAGTTAGGGAAGAGACTTTATAGAAAGGAAGAGTTTCTCTGGCTTCTTGGCCCAATTGGAAATGTAATTAGTTATCTCACCACAGCTTGCTTCTGTTGCTATATATAAGAAGGCCCCTTCTCTCCCAGCTTATTTAATATGCTAACAGTGAGCTGCAAGTTGTCCAAGGCTCATGACATAAGATATTAGGAAGGAGGAAAAGAGGCCTATACAGGACAACTCTGTATAGAAACTCAAAAGGCCAAAAGGTCGTAATTTCCATGTGTTTATTTATTTATTTATAATGAAAGATGACACCGTGTGTCTGAGTGTTAACAGGACAAGAAACGCTTTGGTTCACATTTCCTTGCAACCTTGAACTGAGGATGTTGACGTTCTCGTCTCTCTGTTCCATTGCATCCCACAAAAAGGTTCTTCCAAATTCACTTGGCAATATTCAGACAAGCCATTTCCTCATCCTCAAAATAGCTTTTGTTTTGAGTGCTTCCCAAAAGTCTTAAAATATGTCCATGAACTGTACATATACTTCATTTGCTAAACTTTTGGATTGCAATTCTTAAAGGAGAAATAAAACGTGAAGAACAAAGATTTTAAATATTGTAAATCTAGATGAGTGGAAAAACACATTAAAATATCATCTTTTTTAGTCACAAGCAGAAACTAGTATAAATTTATACACTCAGTTGCTAACCTTGGGAAATTCAATTTTTTCTTTGTTCTTGTGATTTACACTATCTTATTGGTTTTTCAACCATAGAATACTCACATTGAAAATAAAATTACTCTTTGCGTCGCAAAAAATAGAAGTACTGCTATGAAATGATTCAACATTTCAAGTCCTTCTTTAAGTTTTTCACATGGTAGAGATTTTTTTCCTAAGGAAATATATTCTGTTTCCTTAAGTTGTAAACTCATTCACTTAACGTGTTCAATAAACACTTGTTGAGTGGTAGTTGACATTGTCGAATACAGGTGATACAATAATGGCAGAAATGTGCATGAACTCAACAATCATACATCCAATGCTGTCATCAAAGACTGGGTTTCTGTGATGAGGGTGAAATATGTAGAGCCTTGAGAGGCCTGACTTAGGCTGAGGAACAGGAAAGAACCTAGTTTAAAAACAAACATGAATTGTGTGAAGGATGAATGGGAGGACACCAGGAAAAGATGAAGCCAGGACAGCACTTGCAATAGCTCTGAGATGAGACAGCACACAGCTTGTGTGAGGCTCTGAAAGAAAGCGTGTGTGTCCACAGCTCAGAACTGGAAGTAAGAAGTGTTTCTCCAGGTTCAGCTTACTGAATCCAAAGCATTGCTTATGATTTTGATTTTTTTTTGCTAAGCACAAAGTAAGTTACTAAAAGTATTTTAAGCAAAGAAGAGATAAGGCCAAACATATGAACATTGAAAATATCACTTGTATTATGGAGAACAAATCAGAGAGAGACAGAGATATGTATGGGTGAGGGAAGATCACATAGAAATTAAAATGCTTCAAGCATGAGTCCAATGTGGTAGCACACACCCATCATCCCAGCACTGAGAAGACTGAGACAGGAGGATTGGGAGTTTTAGTCTAACTTGGAATACTGAGTGAAGGCTAGTTTCAAACTAATAAAATAAAATAGCAATAGTTAAAATAGCCTAGGTAGATGTTTCTAGTGTTTGTGGTAGAGACAGGGAAGGATGAAGATTCAGTGGATTTTCAGTAGATAACTCAAGAAGTACATAAGAAAAAAATCTCCCCTAGTAAATCTTCGAAGCATGGGCAAAGCCTATGTTGATAAGGACCCATTTTCTTCATAGTAGACCGGCAGGTGACATTTACGTGACATAAGTAGAGGTGGCTGCTGAGGAAGGTAGACAAGTAATAGGCCATCACGCGGTAAAAATTTCAATCAGAAACAGGAAGGCCAGTGTTATGGCCAGAACAAGGCCAGGCTGAGTTCGGCAGCAACAGCTGGGAGCTCTCCTGGGAAGGCTCACTGCGCGAGCAGCAAAGCTTGACGTTCAGTGCTGGTTATATATGGGGTGGCTCATGATTCCCAGGCAGCTCTGCTCATGACCCTGAGTAACCCAGGAGAGCTCAACGGGGTTGAGTCACCTGACTTACCTTTGTGGCTGGATGAACTCTGGAAGCATCTGTGTCCTTCTGCTGTGCCACACAGTCTTCAAGGTTGACTGTCCTTTCCCTACTACATGGAAATGAGTGTTCTAGAAATAGCTTGGAATGGAGAAACAGAGGCAGCTCTGGAGCTGGTGCTGGCTCCAAACTATTTTCGTGGCATAATCTTTTCAAAGCATAGGTTCTTCCATATTTAAAGTATGATTAATAAAATGTACACTTTTGCTCGTTGGTGGCGAAAATCAGGTCACAAATATTTAGCAAATAGTAGCAACAACAATAAATAATACCTTATTGTTGAAATCCCTTTTTTCACATCTCTTATATAGATTCTCTACCTGAAATGTCTTTATTTTTCACATTGCCAGCTTCAACACACCTTTTATTTGATTAAGGTCACCAGACACTACACAGTGTGATGACCATGGACTGAAGAACTACAATGTGTCTGGCCTAGTGGACTATTTGACTCTAAAGAGAGGAAGGATACATCTATGTCAAGGCAGAGGCTGCTGTTCATCACAATTCATGTCTTATTTTCCTGGCTAGTTGGTAGATTACATATCACAGTTGACTTTCAAGTTAGGTGTTACTCTGAGACTCACTAATAGATGGAAGCAGAGGTGACACAGTGTGATTTGGGGCCAATATATAATTTTTAGACATGGATGTGTTTCTTCTACTCCTGTCTTGGAAATAAATAATATAAAGGATCTTATGCTCTTTCATAAAAGCAAAATCGTCCTTCATGGCACCAGCTAAGTCAACTGTGAATTTAGAAGGCATAATACACAAGGCCACACTCTTTTCTGACACAAACTGTAAGTTCAGAGAGTTCCCCAGCTGCCTTCATGTTTGCCAACTCCCTAGAAGGGCTCACAGAACTCACTAAG
Source organism: Dipodomys ordii (assembly GCF_000151885.1). Classification (NCBI taxonomy): domain Eukaryota; kingdom Metazoa; phylum Chordata; class Mammalia; order Rodentia; family Heteromyidae; genus Dipodomys; species Dipodomys ordii. Next base: position 6,854,446 of record NW_012267313.1, on the reverse strand, counting down.
CACTGCTACACTCTCATTGTGATTTATTTTACTGCCAGAAAAAATTCAAATTAAAATCAAACAAAGGAAGACACCACAGGGCAGAGTCCAGGAGTACCCCCAACACAGATCTTCCAGTTTTCACTTCCTTTGAAATCAAACAGAGTTGGTCTTCTGTGTCAGCGAGTGGCAAGTGTAAAGAAATGACTTGTCTTTTGGCAAGGTTACTATCACTCCATCTATAATTTCAGGTTTAAAAATTTCAAATGTGTTAATTGAAATATGGTAGAGACAAGGGAGGGCTCAAATAGTGTGATTTCTTAGAAGGGCAAAATGAAAGTTCAACAAAATGAACATCTGGAAGCCGGTATTTGAAAGGGGTGGGTGGGGTCCAGGGGAGAGGAGCAGATGAATGAAGAGGAGGAGGGGCAACAATGCAGTCAATAGTTCAATGTATATTGTACAGAATTAAGAACAGCAGGGAAGGGGTGGGGAAGGGAGGGATGAGTGAGAAGGTTGAAAAGGGTGACTTTATCATGATATAGTGTATCCACAAACTGCTTTGCTAAATAGAAACTTTATTGTACAACTACTTAAACTAAAACGTTCTCATAATTCGTAGTAATTTTTAACCTTTGTTGTCTATTCATATTCATCCAGTGTGGTGGCTCATACCTGTAATTCCAGATAGTTTGTGAAGATTGGAATCATTGGGGTTTGAGGGTAGTCCAGGCAAAAAGTAAGCCAGGGATGATGGCACATATCTCTGATCTTAGCTTTGGGTAAGGCTATAGATAGAGATATTGTGTTCTTAGTCTGGCCCTGCACTAAACTCAAGGCTGTACTTGAAAAATACCTAAAGCAAAGAAGGGATAGAGGTGTGACTCAAGTGGTAGAGCACTTGCCTAGCAAGCATAAGGCCAAGTTCAGTTGGTACTGCCAAAAATAAATCAATATATAAATTTTGGGAGTTTTGCTAAGGGTTGAGGATTTTGAATGGATTATCAGAGGTATTATTTAGGATTTTAGTCACATACGAGTAAATCCTAGAGACTTGAAATTAAGCAAGTGAAAAGGATTTATTATGAGGATAAATAGTATTTCAGGAAATTCAAGGCTAATAATTCTTCAGTTCTTTCCTTCCTTCTTCTTTCTCCCTGCTATACGGAAGAAAAACATTGGCCACTGTTGAAGCCATCCATGATTTGTGTTGACCAGATAAAACACTGACTGTTTTTCTTGTGGTTTTCAGGCAGAATCTGGTGAGCTCTAGTTGGAGTGCCCATTAGCTCTGAGAAAATCAGCAATGACCAGTGGAGTAAGATGCAAAGTGTGTAGGGAGCTGGGGAAACTGGCCGGGGGATCCTATTAGATATTCAGTATTAAGACCCATATCCCCCTCCACTTAGGAAGTTTTCAGAGACGAGGCTCATCTGTAACTTAAATAATGGCTGGCCTAATCAACACGCCATACATTAAAAAAGTTGCTTAGGTTCTACTTTTCATTTGCCCACACATTTATGATACTATGTCAGATTATACATTAGCATGAGAAAGGCATGACATTCCAATACAGGGGAATCATATCTTAGCCTTTTACTAATGTCTAAGTCAATTATCTTCTTATAAGCTTTTTAAAAACTTATTTATCAAATAGGGAAATTCCCAACTCATGAGGTTGTCATGAATAACAAATGAGGTCATGGATGTACAAGCAGAACACACATTAACAATTGCCTTTTGGTAATGATTTTCAGCTTAATCTGAAGGTTTTCAAACTCATGTAATTGAGAAAAATGTATTATTTCCAATCCAGAATTGCTTTTAGATCCAAGTATATTGGTCCTTTCTCTCTCTCTCTCTCTTTCTTCCCTTCCTTCCTTCCTTCCTTCCTTCCTTCCTTCCTTCCTTCCTTCCTTTCTTTCTTTCTTTCTTTCTTTCTTTCTTTCTTTCTTTCTTTCTTTCTTTCTTTCTCTCCTTCTTTCTCTCTCCTTCCCTCTCTTCCTTCCTTCCTTCCTTCCTTCCTTCCTTTCTTTCTTTCTTTCTTTCTTTCTTTCTTTCTTTCTTTCTTTCTTTCTTTCTTTCTTTCTTTCTTTCTTTCTCTCCTTCTTTCTCTCTCCTTCCCTCTCTTCCTCCTTCCCTCTCTCCCTCCCTTCTTCCTTCCTTCCTTTTTTGGAGGGGGGGGTCTTAAACCAGGACTCAAACTTGGCACCTGATAATTTCATTCATTGGCTGGTGCTCCAAGCTGAAGGTTGGTTCTTTGTTTATTTTATTATTATTTTTATGTTTAAAGCAAAAGAAAAACATTTCTCAGGGAAGGTAAGACTTATTCATCAATATCTTCATCAAACCAGATAACTAATTATTTTAATATTGAAGAGATGTTTGATCAAGTTTAACACAATATATTTTATAATCATTTTAAAGCTCAGAGTTCTTCAATTCACAAAGGTTGAGTACCTGTGATGTGCAAAGAACATATTTTACTTTAAAAGAGGAAAATATAATTAATACCCTGATCCAATGACTTGAGCTACTTCTTTAATGCTGTTTTTGATATTTTACATAATTCAGGCAGAATTTATTTAATAAACATTAAGTTCCTATAATGAATGAATTTAATTCCCCATGTTTCGAAGGTAGCTGACATAATGGATATATTTTATTTGACTCTGGAACATAAGCCCCAATCCTGGGGCTTGAACTCAGAGCCTGGGCACTGTTCCTGAGCTTCTTTTGCTCAAGGCTAGCACTCTACCATTTGAGCCACAGCACCATTTCTGGATTTTTCTGTTTATGTGGTACTGACGAATGGAACCCAGGGCGTTATGTATGCTAGGCAAACATGCTACCACTAAGCTACATTCCTAGCCCCTGGAACACATAATATTTGAGTTAAGTGACTGTGAGCATTGGATCTACCAGTAAAGAATGTCCTACCTCTTTCCCAGATTTCCTGAGATGTCTGCAATGTTCATTAGGCCAGCGAGAGAGCAGAAGTGCTTCAGTTTTTTTGTTATGATTGCTTCTGAAATACTAATGTTTTGATCTTTCTAGTGGTATCTTTGTTGCTTACTGAAGAAAAATCCTTCACTGATTGAGAATTATTATGACTGCTGCTAACAGACGTGAGCTGTGACCAGGGGTAAGGAACTCTGGCTCCCTTGCTATTCTTACCTGCGCTAGCTTCATGCTCACACCGTCATTTTCTCTTGAGCAGACCTAGGGAGTCCAGAGGGCTGGGTGTGCAAAGGTTTTGAGCCTTGGTGACACACTGGGCCAGCTCTTTCCCATTGATATTCCAGCACCAAGATATACAACATTCAGTATAGGGGAAAAATTCTGTCTTATTATACAAAGATGTTTTCTCCACCTCTGCCTTATTAATTCAGAAGATGTATTTTTTCAAAATACTTAGTATTCCTGAAAGCTAAAATAACTACTGCATCTTGTTTACAATCAAATCTTATGCTATAGGGCTAGATTTTATAATTACACACACTCTAACTTCTCTTTGTAATCATGGCCACCCAATGAAACAACTTGTCTACAACAAACAAGAAGAGCTGAGGGATAGCACCCAGTCCCAGAGTTCAAGCCCCATGACCGACCAAAAAAACCAAAGAGTTTCTGCACAAAAAGAAGATAACAAGTTCGAAGAAGAAACTCAAACATGAAAAGCTGAAAAACTAGAGTAAACAAGTTTTGTTTTTTAAATCTTTCCAGAGAGAACACAAGTCTTTGCCAAGGGGATTGTAGGATCTGTTGACTTGAGGCTATGTGAATGTGTAAAGTAGTTTCCAGGACACTCATCTACTTCCTTATATAACCTTGCTGAGTTACAGAGCAATTAGACAAGTAAACCATATTAACAAACAATATGGAATACATCTATGGGCCTTTGGTGTTCACACCATCATTGTGATTGCTCTTTATTTCTATTTGTTGGCATATATCCCTGCTGAGAGTTCCATTCTCACATATCTTCAGTGAAATAGTGAACATTGGTTTATTTCAAAGCTGTCAAAAGCAGCACAAGTAATCAAGCATGGAAAAAGTGGTAATCTTATTATTGTCTACTTAAACTTACTTGGGTGAATGGCTCTGTGGGTAAAAAGTTACTAACTAAATTTGATTTAGCAACTGCTGCTTGACTATTTGAGTTACAGGGAGCTAATTTGTTCTTTCTGGAATATCTCACATTATTTCCAATGTTCTTCCTTTTGATATTCATATTCATACCTAGAAATGGAATCAAAGCATATCTCCTTAGTGAACTATCCATGGCTCATCTGAAATGCAAATTCTGCATACTAGTGTTAATCTGAAGGCATCTGCTTTGCTGCCTTCATATCTTGAGTCAATCCACACAAGCAGGATGTTCGTTAGAAAGGGTCCATGGTGTACCCTACTGTGCCCTGGGCATAGAGAGTCTGATTCTCTTTTCCAAGGGTTTTGTGCTCAATATTCATCATTTTGACTTCTTGTACTTTCCTATTCATGTGGTTCAAATGAGGAAGTGGCAGGCCATGGCTCTACAAACACATCTCAGTTATAAACATAGATGTTCTGTGATTCCATAGATGTTCTAAAAATCCATGAGTGTAAAGACATGACAGACTGTGCCCAGAATTGGCCAGCAGTGATAAAAGGAAGCAGGTATGGAATGAGCCAGTGAGGCTGAAAGCTTTCCCTCTGGTAGTTGCTTTCCTCATCTCTAACAAGGCCCATTTCTATCATCTCCTCTGTCAACAACCTTTCAACCCCACCTCTCACTCTTCACTATCAGTTGGTGACCTCACTTGTTATTCCATTGAGAAATAGAAGCATTCAGAAGTGAATGACTTCATCTCCGTGTAACCAAATTTTCTTACCTTTACATGGTAGGGTGGTGTGGCAACGTTGCTCTTCTGATGAGCTGTGCTCCTCTAAGCCCCTTAGTCTCACCCCTTCTTCTGAAACTCTCCCCTCCTCTCCCTTGCATCATTACTTTGCATCTCTCAACTAGAATATCCCCATCAGGCTTCCAGTATTATAGCCTTGTCTTAACGAAAAACAAACCCACACCTACCTCAGGCCCATTTCTTTGCTATTATTTAGTAAAATTCCTGGCATGATTTGTATATTCTTAACATATCCTTGATGCTTTGCACCTCACTCCACTACTCCAAGAAACAGCTTCTGGCAATAGAACCACTTCTCATTTGCCAAATCGAAGGCCAGTAGGCTTTGTGCTCTTAACAAGTTTGTATTGTTGATCAATCTCTTGACATTTCTTTCTCTCAGCATCTGAGTGTCTCTTAGTATGCATCTGCCTACTGACTGTCCTCGAGCCCCTTTCTCAGCCTGACTTCTTTATGTTGGGACAACTTGGGGCTCAGGCCTTCTTCATTTTTGCTTCCATTTACATGCTTTTCCTAGTTGATCTTATTCTGCCTAAGTTCTTTCAGTACACTCAAGTTTATATTCTTCAGCCTCAATTTCCTTCTTGACATTTAAACTTGGAGATGTAATTGTTTTTTTTTTAAAGTTTCTACTTTAGTTTCTGGTAGGAATCTTAAATGTGAACACATCCAAAACATAACTTTGCAGTCCCACCCAAACCATATTCTCTTCCAACTGCATAAATAGAATTGTATTTTTTGGTTCCTCAAACTAGAAAGCATAGTCGATTTCTGTCATTTCCTCACATTTTAGAAATGAGGTTTCTCTCATTTCCCCACCCTTCACACCCAATCAATTAACATGTACTGTAGGATCTGCTTTCTTAATGTACCTTGAGTCTGACCTCTTCTCACGACTGGTACTGCTCCTACCTCCTGGAACAATCAGTTGTCATGCTGTATCTTGACTGGGTTTCCTTTGTCATTTTAGGCCCACTTTCCCACTCGTTCCAATTGCATTTGGAATAAATCCATTATATAGCCAATTATCCACAAAACCAGACACAAATTAAAACAGTTTTGGATCATGGACAGCATTTTAATCTTTTGAACTTTTTCCTTTAAAAATTGCACATGAACATACAGAGACTCATGTTACTTGGCAAGGAATTCCAACCACTGTTTAAGCTTTCAGAAACTCCAGGTTAAAGGCTCCAATTCAAAGACAGTACGTCTGGAAGATGGAACTTAATTTGGAAGGGTAAAAGGAGCTGAATCTGGATAGTCCAGGAGTATAGGACAGGAACAAAGATCTCTCTGTAAAACAGAGTTGAGAATATCTTCTCTTTTAAGAGACTGGTTCACATCAGGGCACAATGCAACAGACAAGACCCCATATAATGATTTTAATGCACCAGAAAAGGCCATATACAATGATTTCCATGCTCACATATAAATAGATGTTTGTCTTTCCTATTGCTAACCTTCTTCTTTGCAGCCATCTTCATCAAAAGATATTAAAGTCTTTCCCACAGAACCTTGGAAAACATTGCGAATGATGAGGAGGTTATAGAAGCTGTAAATCTTACCTGGGAGCTCAGGCAGTATTAGATCCAAAGGTAACAGTGGATCAACAAGGAGTTAGTTCTACCCACCTGTAAAGATGGTTCTGGGCTGTTCAGGATATCATCAGTGAGCTAACAGTTGGGAATGATGTTTCTCAATTTTAAACATATATTCTCTCTTTAATAAATAAATGTTTCTCACCTTCAGATTTACCAGCATAATTTGTCTCCCTAGCACAAAATAAAATTGCTCATCTCCTTGTTAATATTGTATGGAAAATGTTTTCCTTTCTTTTTTGGTCTCACCTACTATATGTTGTTATTTGACCTTAGGATGCAGAATCTCCTTGGATCCAGGTCCCCTGTCCCTTAACCCCCTTTCCCCTGCAAGGCCCAACCTGGGATCAGTCTCTGCACAGAGCAAAGGGACAGGTAGCTGACAACTTTACTGGAGTTTATGGGATGTGGCAAGGCCCATCTCCCTGATCAGAGGCTACTAGTACCTGGCTTATTTTCCATGGGGCCCTCAGATACCACTTAGAAAAACATAAATTCAAAGGTAAAATTATTGAGAGTATCAAATGGTAACTTGAGAGAAGGAGAGGAACTCTTCTGAGTGAGCTCTAATCAAACTCTCATAAAACTGGCCCTATACTTGTCTTTTCAACAAGTGTAATACTTTTTCATTAGCTCAAAATCATTTTGTTGTGATCTATTGTGCTCTTCAATGGGTTGGTCATGAAACCAAGTGTAGAATTCTTTTAGATGGTTTTGTTTGTTTTTGCTAGTCCTGGGGCTTGAACGCAGGGCCTGGGCACTGTACCTGAGCTTCTTTTGCTCAGGGCTAGCACTCCAGCACTTGAGCCATGGTGACACTCCTTGCTTTTTCTGTTTATGTGGTACTGAGGAATTGAACCCAGGGATTCACACATGCTAGGCAAGCACTCTTCCACTAAGCCACATTCCTAACCCTTAAGGGTAGAATTCTTATAAGTAAAAATTCTTGAGTCACACTGTAGAGAATTCTATCAACTTATTCATTCCTTTATATATTTATGGAATACCAACTGGAGTCTTGGATATGTCATAAATCATACTATTCGACTTCTCTGACTTCATGGACTGAATGGTCTACTGGAAGAGACTGGTCCAAAAGAAGTAACAAATAAACAAATATTTAAGTACAGAAGATAGGAAGTGTGATAAAGGACTAACTGGAGAGGCTTCATGCTGTAGCAAAAAAAGATTTGTACTGTAAGCCAAAATTGAGATTCATTACAATTTTATAAGAGCCTTCTGAAGTTATTCTGATGATTAAACAGGTTTGGGTCTAGCTAAAGTCTGACTGATTTCTATCTACCCAATGCCCTGAGGACTTCGAAAATTCATTTTCTCATAAAATTCATTTTTCTCATAAAAACCTATTTTCTCGTAAAAATTGTAACAGTGAGTCTGCTTTTCCATATTACAAATATCTCTTAGAGACTTTTCTATCCCACCTCTTATTGTAAATCTGCAACCCCATTCATCTCCCAAATCTAATGATGGCACACCTCGTAGGCTCCAGGAAGGCTCATTACAGGTCCAAACAAGGCTGTAGTATGTGACAGAAACATGCCCGAAAAATCTCTTAATTCCTAGCCCATGACACACTACAGATGTCACCACATGTCCCTGACACTTAATATCAAACACGAAGTATCTTTGTTTCCTTCATAGGATCACTTAAACCTGACATAGTAAAATTAATGGTGGCTGTGGAAAATGAGTCATTCTGAGGATACTCCCCTGCCCCCCAACAGAAAAGCTGTGGAAGACAACGTAGTTCCTCAAAATGCCAAACAAGACTTAAATGCATATTTCAGACAGTCCCCCCCTGTTGCATGACTTTTCTCAGTACAGTGCCTCAAGCATACTGGAGGAAGCCTAATGAGGCCTGGAAACGTTCATTCATGAGAGTTGGGAATGGGGATGGAACTGTCCGTAAGAAATGAGAAACAACTGCCCAATAAATAAGTGGGCTAAAGACTTACAGAGAAACTTCTCTGAAGAGGAAAGAAGGATGGCCAATAGACACATGAAGAAATG
>NW_012267313.1:6748526-6845421 GCF_000151885.1 Dipodomys ordii | reverse complement strand
AATGTTTTTTGTTTTTTTTTCCTTTCATGCAATTGTTTCTAACATATTTATAAAACGATTTCTTTGTTGTTTTGTATGTCCCTCCTCCACGGTATAACCCCTGCTTTCACTGTATTTGATGTTGGTATAATTTGTGGAGGGGAAGAGAAAAAGCAAATCGTTTAACTAGGGATACAGGTGGACCCATTGCAACAATGAGATGTACAAGTCGTTATGTGGAAAAACGAACTTTACAACTTTGGTGGGGGGAGAGGGAGGAGTATGGGAAGGAATGGGAAAAGGAAACAAAGAAGAGGCAAGAATGCTTGATAAGAAATGAACTCATTACCTTGCCCATGTAATTGTAACCCCTCTGTATGGTATTTTCACAATAATAATAATAATAGTAATAATAAAATGAGGACAGTACAGTGTTACAATAATGTCCTCTCACTCCAAAGAGAATTCTCCGTTTTCTTGAGGTTGGATAGCTTAGGCATTTCATGTGTACATTTCATGTACACAAAGGGACTGAGATCATCATTCATAGCTGACCAGTGTTTGTTGTGTGAATTATTTATTTGTTATTATAAAGGTGATGTACAGAGGATTTACAGTTACACAAGTCAGGTAAAGAGTACATTTCTTTTTCTTTTTTTGGTTGCTGGGGGGTGGTGTTGCTGGTCCTGGGGCTTGAACTCAGCCTCTTTGTGCTCAAGGCAAGTGCTCTCTACCACTTGAACCATAGCACCACTTCTGGCTTTTTCCGAGTAGTTTACTGGAGATAAGAGTCTCATGGACTTTCCTGTCTGAGCTGACTTCCAACCATGATCCTTAAATCTCCTGAGTAGTTAGAATTACAGGTGTGAGCTACAGGTGCCAGGCTGCAGAGTACATTTCTTTTCTTTCCTTTAAAAAAATTATTGTAAAGGTGATGTACAGAGGGATTACAGTTTCATAAGTTAGGTAATGTGTACATTTCTTTTTGAACAGTGCCACTTCCTCCCCCATTTTCTCCCAGCTTTTCCCCTCCTGACCACCCCATTTCAACATAGTGTCTAGTGCGTATCACTGCTGAATTATTCATCTTTTGTCCCACCATTTCTGTGCTCCCTCTTTCCCTCCCCTAAACAGACAAATTTACATACAAGACAAAAAGTATAAGAGTGCATTTCTTTTTGGACAAGGTTGCCCTTCACTCTCTCTCTTCTAGTTTTTTCCTCTTGTACCTGCCCACAGTCTAGTGAGCACCACTGCTGCATTTGGTCACCCTTTGTCCCTCCATTTTGAAGTCTCTTCTTACCCTCCCGAGGACAGAGAAATGAACAAGACAAAAAGAAAAGAAACCAAAAAAAAAATCAATGAAGAGAAACCCTTTTGTTTCTGTTTCTTGGAGTCCATTTTCTTCCTGTGAATTTAAGAGCTTTACTCTCCTTCTCAGGCGGCATGGTCTCATCTCAGAGCTGCTTCATGTCTCCAGAACAGCACTGACTTAAATGTGGGCTTGACCCTCTGGATTTCTTTTATCCCCTGAGGATACTGGAGAAACAGCTAATAATATGAAAGTAAGTATCTAAAGAAATTGCTGAGAATGCAATCCACAAAGAGCTGCTTATGAGAAACTAAAAGTTGGTTAAAATTCTTGGAGCAGAGATGTTCTAATCAGGTACATCTTTAGGGCCCCTGAAACAGGAAGAATGGCAATATTAATGTAAAGGTATGGGTCCTCTAGTTATCCCCAATAGAATACTGTGAAAAATTCAAACCTGGTATGTTGTGTTGGAGCATTGAGCACAAACACAAACCTTGAGAAGGACAAAAGAAAGCTAAAGATGAAGACACAAAAAATTGAGCAGTACTCACTAGACACTATGTTGAAAATGAACTACAAGACTTGTGGAGGGGGGAAACTGGGAGAGAATAAAAGAAGGGAAGGGAAGGAGTAACATTATCCAAAAAGAAATGTACTAGTAACAAGATGAAATTGTAACCCCTCTGTACATCACCTTTATGATGACAATAAAATGTATTAAAAAGATCATTGTTATAAGATCAGGAGATGGTACAAAATAAAACTGTAGAAATAGTCAAGGACTCTGTAATATAATTACTATAAATGCAATGGAAGATGTTTAAAAGTCATATCTTGTTAAGTAGGAGGAAAAAAAACACCTAAAATATGAATGTACAGAAAACTCACATGTAAAAAAAGGGAGAGAAGATGTACTAGATTAAAATCCACCAAAATATTGATAGGTACACCTGTCAATCACAAAGGAGAACTAAATTCTTCACATTGTGGATAGCTTTCGTAGCACAGGCTCACAATATGTATAATAGAAAATTGATGAGTACAAAAATTTGCAAAGTTCTCTGAGCTATTGAAGAATCAAGTGACATTTTTCTTAATTATTGTCTAATTGTAATGATTTAAGTACACACTGGGGTGAGTGTGGTGAGGTAAATAAAACATGTCTCTAGGCAGTAGACAATTATTTTTAAATATATAAAGTATTTGGATAATATTATTAACAAGAAGAATCTCCCTAAATAAGAGTGTTCAATCACACAAGGGATAGTTGTCAAAATGGGTTCCATCCAAGGGAATATTTTTATAGCTTATAGGATCTAGAACATTTTTCAATAAGTTCAAATTAATAACTTGATATGTAGGCTAATTTTCATACGATGGAACACAAATATTAAAGTCTCTTTTAAAGAACCCATAGTTAAAAGCAGATAACATATACATACCTATATTTGTTAAATGCCATTTATGCTACCTCTGAGATCATATGGAAGTAGCTTAAACGCAAATTCTTATTTTAATTGAATGTATTTAATAAGAAAAATACAGACATGTTATTTCTTCATGAATTAGTTGTTAATTTCAGTTTTACTAAGAAATTTTTTTTACCCAAATTTTTGTGCGTGTGGAAAAGCTTATTTCATAGTTTTATCTTTTAGTCTTATTATCTACAACTGTCTTATTTTTCATCTTAAACATTGCTTATTTGTACTGTTTCATATTTTCTAAGGGCCTAGAAATGTCTGCTTTATTACTTTTTTTAAAAAAATGAACTTTTGCCTTAGTTTGTTCTCTCTACTGTATATTTGTTTTTCATTTAATTAATTTCCATTCTTATCTTTATAGTTTCCTTCCTTTGACTCTCTTTGTGTTTATTTTGTTGTTCTCCTAACTTTTTAAGTTGGTTGGCTCATTTATTTTCAGCTTTCTTCTTTTCCAATATAAGCATTGAGAGCTATAAATTTGCTCTTAAGTATGCTTCGGTTATACCTTACTACTTGGGCATAGAATAAGTTCTTCTTTGAGTTCTGCCAGAAGCAGGCAATGAAGTAGAAAATTCAGCGCTTCTGACATGTGAGAGGTAATAAGGAAATCTGGATAGACATATGTAACTCACTCTGAGACCTCACTCTGGGGTTGGTCCACAGAGGATTTCTTTTAGGAGCAGCACAGAAGCTCAGGGACGGCATCCAGCTCTGAGTTCAATCCCAGAACCTGCACACACACACACACACACACACACACACACACACACACACACACACACACACTGAAACAAAAACATAAGCATATTCATATGTTTATCCTTTCTTAAATAATGCCTAAAAAAGTAAACAGGCCAGAAAATAAAGTAAATCTGAATACATAAGAAGAATAGTTTGTAAAGATTATATGCCAGCAAATTTGAAAGCATATAGAAGTATAAAATGCCAAAATTGATACTGGAATAAATAAGTACATTAAAATCTTAAGACAAAGAAAAACAGAAGCAGAATATATTTAAAGTTCTGGGATACAGGAAATCCAATTCCAAGAGGGAAGTTTATGGCAATAAATGCCCATTTTTTAAAACAAATTTCAAGTAAGTAACTTTACAACTCAGGAAAACAGAGAAGAAAGAACAAATTAACTCCACAGTCAGTAGAAGGAAGAAAATAATAAAGATCAGAACAAAATAAGTGGAATTGAGACTTACAAGATGGTAGAGAAGATTAGTGAAATTAAAAGTTGTATTTTTAAAGAATAGAATTGATAAATCCTTATATAGGTTAAGAAAAATTAATTAAGCCTCCAATAAAAGCAGAAATGCAAGTTGAGAAATTGTAACTGATACCACAGAGATGAAAATGATTACAGGAGAATACTGCTCATGATCCTATGCCTAAAAAAATAGATAACCCCAAAGAAATGGAAAATCTCCTAGATTCACACATCCAGACTGGAACTCAAATTTAACATAGGATAGCAAAGTGACTACTAAAATGATGTCACAGATGCTTTTACCAGGATGGAAGGGGGTCCAGTCATACAAGCCTAACCAGGATTAGAAGGGGAACATCAAGCTGAAGAGAAGGGATGAGGATGACAATTGTGACCAAAGAAACCATTAATTTTATTTGTAATTCTTAAGCATTCTCTCTCTTAATTTCATTTCACCACCTCTTTTCCCACCCTTTACTCCCTTTCTCTCCTTTCCTCTTTTTTTCTTTTCTTGTTCATTCTTGATTCCTTTTAAATTTCTTTTTTCCTCTTGATAGTCTTACCTCAGTGAAGTATTTGTAAATGTACATGCTAAAAAAATACTCAAAGTAGCTGGGAAGGTGGCTCAGTGGTAGAGTACTTGCCTTGCATGCCTGAGGCCCTGGGTTCGATTCCTCAGCACCACATAAGCAAAAAGAAAAAAAAAAGCCAGAAGTGGCACTATGGCTTAAGTGGTAGAGCGCTAGCCTTGAGCTGAAGAGCTGAGGGACAGAGCCCAGGCCCGGAGTTCAGGCCCCACGACAGGACCCCCCCCCAAAAACAAAACAAAACAAAACAAAAAAATACTCAAAGTAAATGTAACCAAATGTGAACAGCTTTTAATTCTGGGGGTGGTTGGGAATATGCGTATTCATTGTATTATTCTTTGTACCCTTTTATCTTTTAAGGGCTATATGTAAAAATTAAAAACCCTTAAATGGAGCCTGGATTTTGTTCTTAGCAGACATTCTTGGTGAACTGCATTAACTTCTGGCATGTGTCCAAATTTAGGCATCCATCGCTGCTTACTGGGATTATCTATAATTATCTATAAATTTGAATCATATTACAGAGCTCTAAATTAGTAAACATGATATTCAGCTATGATCAAAAAGACAAATCTACCAAGAAAATATGCAGATTCAGGTGACAAGATTCCCTTCTTTTAATACAAGAAGTGAGCTCAGTCATGAAAGGAAGGAATTTGGAATCCTTGAAGGGGAATCTTTAGCTTGTGTTGAAATAAGAGCAGGTATCAGTACTCTTCTAAAATTAATTTCCCCATGGGCTGGGAAGATGGCTCAGTGGTAGAGTGCTTGCTTTGTAGGCATGAGGCCCGGGGTTCAATTTCTCAGCTCCACATAAGCAGAAAAGGCCGGAAGTGGCGCTGTGGCTCAAGTAGTAGAGCATTGGCCTTGAGCTGAAGAGCTGAGGGACAGCACCCAGGCCCAAAGTTCAGGCCCCACCACATACCAAAAAAAAAAAATTAATTTCCCCCGCACTTATGTCTTTCTCCACAGACATAGAAAATCTTGGTTGTATTCAATGCCTGCAAGAGTTCCTTGCAGCTTAGATCACAGAGGAAATGACAGACCAAGACAGAATCTTGACGTGGGCGGTAACAGCAGAAAGGGAATCAGTTTTCAAAGACAGTATTGACTGTTGTGGAAAAGAATACTATTAAGTCTACTTTACAAGCAACCGGCCTGAAAACTGGTTTAATTTTTCCTAGGAAGCACCAACTATACATTTGATTTTCATTTCCAAAACGGTTTGCCATTGTTTGTTCTAGTAATCTCTGGGGGAAAATTAGTTGAGCTCAGTGGGACAGTCTCTTGCTGGTGGTACTGCTGCATAGTGGGAAGGCACTGCAGTAATTCTGAATGTCTTAACACCAAGCAAACTAGAAAAGGACATAAAATAGATCTGGCTGTGTGGCAGCTTGATGAATGTCCAGAGCATGGACTTTAGACCTAGAAGACAAACCTGTACTGAGTTTCCAGCAGTGGCAGGTAATCTTCTCCGAACCTCTTTGACCTTTTTTCTGGAACATGGGCAATTACAAAGCTCTCAAGAGTGTAGCTGATGAGACGATTAATGAAATAATGAATGAAGTGCTAACTATTATTATGGGGTATTATTATTGGATCAGTAACTTAACTATATGTTGTCAGTCTTACTGTCATCTCTCATACTGTTCATTCTGTTAATTTGTAATTTGCAGCTCTGTTCTTACAGTATAATAGCTAACTGAATCATTAGCTTTGTTGTCTCTCTCAAAGCCTTCGATGATAAAATTTGGATTATAAATAATACTTTATGAACAGATAAAGGTTTTCCTCTCTTAAATTCTTTATGAAAAAAGGATTGGGCATGGGTGAACTAAATTAGGTAACTTAATTTATCATGAAGATATGTCTCTTTGCTAAGTAAATATAGAGTTTTTAAAGTAAACAATCACATTTTCTTGCTTTGTCAATTCCACAGGCACACAGAGTACTGATTTGATGCACTGTTAATTCTGACATTTAACATATGTTTTGTATTTAATTGTTTGACTAATAAAAATATCAGCCTACAACCTATTACTTGCACCAGAAAGTAATATGTGATTTATTTATAAATGTTTCTAACAGGCATTGCATTAATATATGTTTTTTTCCTTTGGCGTATACACTTGTATTTTTATCTCTAACAAAGTCCTTCATTATTCTGGAAGAAAGTTAAGGACACCTCAGGTAAAACACAATAAAGTTAAATATTATAGTCATGTTATACTCTAGCCCTGCATTTGAACTAGAGAAGCAATCCTAAAATCTAAACAATGTTTTTTATTACTTAGTTTAAGTGGTATTGTTGAAACACTTAACTGTTTAAATATGTCATTGATATTACTGCAAACACCAGTCAGTTCTAATGTAGATATTGTTTTTGTGCACTTGAATAATGGTCTTTGGCTGCCTACATTCCACTCTATGTTAGTGAAAGGTGAATTCTGAAGTGACTCTGGGTTAAATACATATAAGTGTATGGTAGTTTAAAAGTCTGAAAAATGTAACTTGTATATGAACCAATGTCATATCTGTGAAACAGGATTTTTTATATTAGGGATAAACTTAACATCTTTTGGGTATTTTTACACTAAGAATAACACATTAGGATTTGCTGGGATTGACAATGCAGTTATGCAAGACCCTGGATTGTTAGACATTTTCTTTTCTCCCCATCTGAGTCATGTTAGGTCACCTGTCCAAGTATGAAATGACTTTAAACTACTGGGCTATTTTTCCTCTAACCTCTTTCAGATTTTAGTATAATAGTCCAAGTGGCTTAAATCCAAACTCTGTGAGGTTGAAAAATGAAACTGAAAAATAAACACTTTAGACATAAAAAATATTTTCTATTTTCAATATTTTTTCTTTTTCTTTCTTTCTTTCTTTTTTTTGTTTGTTGGTCATGGGGCTTGAACCTTGAGCCTGGGTTCTGTCCCTCAGCTCTTCAGCTCAAGGTTAGCACTCTACCACTAGTGCCACAGTGCCACTTCCGGTTTTCTGAGTGGCTTATTGGAGGTAATAGTGTCACAGGCTTTCTTGCCCAAGATGGCTTTGAACCATGATGCCCAGATCTTGCCTCCTGAGTAGCTAAGATTGCAGGCATGAGCCACCGGCACCCAGCTATTTTCAATAATTTTTTAAGCATCTGGAATTTTAAGGTTTAGGTATGAGCTTTAAATTTAGGTTTACATTCTCCAATAAGAAATCTATGTTCTTCATTTTCTTTCACGTAAAATCATAGTACTTATGAAACACAAATTTCTAATTGGAGAAAGTAAATTAAATATTCCATTATAAAATTGCTTACAAACAATAGAAAGTCTGTAATAATGAATTTTGCATAGATTCCAATTGTACAAGAAGAGCTGTAATTTTTAAAATTATATTTATGTCATCTTTAAGTAGCTGTATAAAAGAGTACCCTTCAACAAATCACTTTATAAGTACAATGAATCTTGATCAATATCACCCCTTTCATCATTTCCTCTAGCCCTCCCAACCCACCCCTCCCCTTAGAGCTGTATGTTTTGTAATTTGTAATTTTATTGTTATTATAAAGGTGATGTATGGATGGTTGCAGTTACATAAGTCCATTAATGAGTACATTTCTTTTTGGACAATGTCACTCCTTCCCTTGCAATTGCCCAGTTTTTCTCCTCTGGTCCCCACCATAAGTTGTATAGTTCATTTACAAGATCATGTCTAGTGAGTTCCACTGCTGTTTTTGTTCATCCATTTCTGGACCCCCCCCCATACCTTTGTAAGGACAGAGAAATGAACAAACAAGACAGAAAGAAAACAAAAACCAGCAGCAAAAAAAAAACAACAACCCTGTTTCCATTGCCAGAGTTCATTTCAACACAGAGCTGTAATTTTGATGGATAGCATACCTTCATGCAGCATCTCTAACTGCTAACTCAAAAACCAAGTGTAGCCATGGCATGTTCTTGAACACTACTTGGATAATAAAAGATATTAATATCTAACCCAAACAATTTCACTATGGGTTATTTTTACAGTTTTGGTTTAAAGAAAATGAATAGTGAAGTTAATTCATTAGCAATGCTATTTCAGTTGCAATTTTTATTATTAAAATTAGCTTAAAACTTCAATATTATATTAAAATAAAGACCTCTTAAAATCAAACAATTCCTGATGAATAAAAATCCTTTTTTTTTAACCTTCTCTTCCGATGTTTTTCAGGAGAAAGTTTATTACCTTTCTGTTATGTGTCTCATGAGTCCAGTATATATGGAAACAAAAAAATATGTCAGAGTGTGAAAATATAATCTTACCTTACAGGTGGGAGAAGATGGAAAAGTCAGAGTGACAAACTTGGTTCCACTGAAGTGAGTTGGGTTTCTGTATTAAATTTGACTGAAGATGGCTTACCTAATGTAGATAGGAAATTGTGACATTTTTCTTTGGACTATGTCTCATCCTATGTGAACATTAGGTTCAGAGATTTAGAACTCCATCATCTAGAAGAATTATAGGGCAGAATTTCTAGGTCCAGATCTTGAGTAGTATTCTTGATTGGCAGAACTAAAACATGAAGATGCAAATCATCTGCTCCCTGTACCCAATACATAAGGTGAAATAGGCATCATATAACTATCAGATGGAGTAAAAAATGGGGACACAGAAGGTATAGAAATGATAGGTCTAAGCTGGGCGCCAGAGGCTCATGCCTGTAATCCTAGCTACACAGGAGGCTGAGATCTGAGAACCATGGTTCAAAGCCATTTGGAGCAGGAAAGTCCATGAGACTCTTATCTCCAATAAACCACTAGAAAACTGAAAGTGGTGCTGTGGCTCAAGTGGTAGAGTGCTTGCCTTGAGCTGAAGAGCGCAGGGACAGAGCCCAAGCCTAGAGTTCAAGTCCCACAACCGACCAAAAAAAAAAAAAAGAAATGACAGGTCTATAGCTTATCTGAAATATTACATATTTTAAGTTAAGCATCAGTACTGCCCCCTGGACCGAATTGTCCATGATTTTGCACCCAGAAGCAGCCCACATTTGACCTTTCCAATATGGTGGTTGTAGGACAGCTGGTGTCTCATGGAGGTTGACTTCTTCCACAGATGGTCTCAAGGAGAGCATGTCAAAGCTGAATGACCTCTTCTGACTTAGCCTTGAAATAATATTACTTATACTTGATTGCTCAATGTGGTATAAATATGAATCTTTCTGGTTTGAAAAGATTGGGGCATACATTCTACCTTTTGATGGGCATGTCAAGGCATTCTGGGAGTCAAGTAGTAAATGTAGCACAGCAAATGACTGATCATCTGCTCATTTACTAATTTGACAGTAGAGCAAACTTCACTTGAACAATGTCTTTCATACCACAGTGATTAAATTACTCCTGAAGTTGGTCCAACTGTAGTTACTATAGCAGTTTCTCTTTTCCTCTAACCACAGGACTGAAAAAAAAAAAGTTGGCTGTAAAATACCAGGCTCAGCATCTTGGCAAAAGAAAACAGAGCCCTCAACAAGGCCTATCTGGTGACAAGAACAAATTTCAGAACTTTATCTCTCAATGTAGACATGTGGTTTACCCAATCTCTTTCCTTAGTTTATTGAAGAACTGCAAGGACACACCTAGACTGTGCCAGCTTTTTGGGTTGTGTGTGTGTGTGTGTGTGTGAGCGCACGCGCGTGTGTGTGCATGCGTGTGCATATATGTGTTTTTCATACTGATGATGGGATTTCACACAGCAACTCTAAGATAGCTGTGGCTTGACTAAGAAGGAATAGTTCTGTATGCTACAAAGATAAGTAAGCGAAATCAGAAGAATGTAGATCAGGGCTTCCTTGCTGGGAAAATGACTGGGGCCCACTGTGCACAGACATCAAGACTGTCATTAAATACAGAGGTGACACATGAGTCACTCACAGGGTGGGAGACATGGTTTTCAGATCAGACTGAAAATGGTTTTGTAGTTCTGGGCCAACTTGAGCACTTTCTCATTGTAGTGGCTAGCATCACTGTTGCTTAGATTGGCATGTCACCCTCACACAAAGGGTAGACCTAAAGAACAGCCAGCATGTACAATTATTAAGTTAATGTGATAGGGAAGGAATCCAAAATGTTTAACATTATTTTATTTAAGATGAAGATAAAAAGAATCAGAGTTCCCTCACCATTAATCTTCTCATACTCTTATCTTTATCTTGGCCCGTCATCCTTTCTTGGTGGTCTGGTGACTTCTCTCTCCTCTGTTGGCTCTCCTCCAAATCACTTCCATGGGGATGCTGGATGTTTTAATTTCTTCCTCTATTATTGCACTCCTTTCCCCTCCCCCCTCTGATAAAACTTTCTTCTTCAAATCCAACTTGAAGGGAGGGTGTAGATTTTCCCTCTTCCCCAATCCTGGGGCTAGAAGATTGCCAGCTCTCTTCTAGCATTCTCATTTGGCCTTAGTGGCATTAGTCTTCAGTTCCTCCATCTTTGAATTCTTTTCTTGTCTTAAGTCCCAGTAGACGGTTCTGAAATCCCCCCTCTTCACCGCCTCTCTGTATTAGTTCCTTCCCTTCCCTTTGCCCACCCTCTCAGGATTGGCATTCTCTTAACACCTTTTCTGTTTAAACTATGCATGCCTTCACCAGCTTTCTTTGTCTCCCCACCTGCTACTTCTCTAATTAGTGATGCTTTTTCTTTAGTTATTCTCTGAGGTAATAGCATATCTGTACATTTGAACACCAATGCTTAATGACTAACCACACATGGATGATGCTACCTCTAAAATGTTTCTCAGTTGATTGTCTATTGTAAGTGCCATTGTCTTAGTTTAGATATCATCTTCTCTAAAGTGGTCTGGGGAATATCTTACCTGATTTCACTCACTTGGAGTCCTTGTATTACAAATCCAAGAACATCCTCTTTCCTCTCCTCCCTTCCTGTCCTTTCTTTTCTCTGCCCTTCCCTTTTCCTTCCCTTCCCTCTCTTCTCCTTTTCTCTTCTCCTCACCCCTCTCCACCAGTGGTCCATGTCTGTATGTCTGAACATAGAGATTGAGAGAATTGTAGTTCAAGGCTAGACTGGGAAAAACCTAATTATTAAAGAAAGAAAGGAGCTAGACTTGTCATCTAGTACAGTGGGTACTAGAGCTGGGATTGAGTAAAAGAAGTTTGTGTGAACACAAGCATTGTAATATCATGATAGTAGGTATGATTGATATTGATGATGGCTACTAAGTAATGAACAGGCAGGTAGGATAGAAGGTATGAATGTGCTGGTCAAAGGGATAATTTATGTTCCAAGCAGAATGTAGCTAGACAATATGAGAGTTTATTACTCTACTAAGAGTGATACGTAAGGGCTGGGAAGGTGGCTCAGTGGTAGAGTGATTGCCTTGCATGCATGAGGCACTGGGTTTGATTCCTCAGCACCACATAATCAGAAAAACCCAGAAATGGTGCTGTGGCTGAAGTGGTAGAGCTCTAGCCAAAAAGAGTGATGTGTAATTTAAAACAGGATTTTTTTTATTTCTATAATCCCTCATGTAATACTTTCAGACAGTGGGGAATTAACACTACTTAAAGAAAATTTAGAGATAAGGAAGCTACTACTGTTTATGGACCTAGGGATGAGGAAAAGATTGCTCTCTGCATTTGATATTGGTGGAGTGTGTTATCTAGTGTATTACCTAGTGTTGCCTAGTGTGCCTAATGTATTTAGTGAGATCTAAATAAAAATGAATGCAGTAAGACTATTAACCATTTATCTTTATCTATGCTAGCAATATTTCTGAGCATATTAAAAACCAAAATCTGTTACCAAATATTAAGCATTTTACAGTTTAGCCAAACCTTTCAAAGTCTTAAAAGTAGGAAAGTTTATTTTAATGTATTTCTAGAAATTAAAAATTAGAGATTACAAAGATTTTTAGGTCTTTCATATCTTCTGAAGAATCAATTCTTGAGCCAGGTGCAGGTGGCTCATGCCTGTCATCTTACTCAAGAGGATAAGATCTGAGGATAGTGATTCAAAGCCAGCCCAGGCAAGAATGTATGTGAGAATCTCATCTCTGTTAGTAATCAAACAGCTGGGAGTAGAGCTGTGGCTCAAGTGGTAGAGTACCGTCCCTGAAGGAGAAAGCTAAGTGACAGCATTAGCACACAGAAAGGACCCCACTTCCCCCCACCAAACCCTACGCACTAACACTAAATTAAAATGGATAATTTTACTTTGCATTCTTTTGTTCCAGGTGGGTAATATTAAAACAAAGCTATGGAAATGTTAAACACAGGTAATTTCTTTTAAAAATGTAAAACAAACAAAACTTTAGATCAAGCAGGTGATATTTCTCGTGTGGGGAAAATCTTATAACTTGTAAAAATGGGATACTTGTACAATAGGCCAAGAACGCCTGGAATTTGAGTGTGGGATTTTTTTTAAGAACATTCTAGTCCAAATCCCTAGCTGTAAAATGAACTCAATAAGGCCCAGCAGAGGAAGTGATTAATTACAATCATGGACAAAGCAAGGTTAGAGCTAGTGACCATCCCTAACAACTTTGATTCTTCTTTGCTCTCACTGTTGCTGTGAAGTGAAATGCATGCTTTATTAACAATGAGGGGACAAAGCCAATTTGCTGAAATCAGAGGAGCATTGGCAACCAGCTTGTGGTTTGTTAAGAAAGGAGGGCCGATTTGTGCTTCTATTCCCTTCCCGCAAATGAGTCCAGTGAGATACATACTGTGGAGTGAGAAGTGTAAAATGTGATAAGTATCCCCCAAATATGGGTTCAGCCTTTAGCACAATGAAACAAGAAACAAAACTTAGGAAGATACAATTAGGAAGGATGTGCTTATCTAAGCTTTTCCCAGATTAAATATAACCTCACATGTTAGTCAAAGATGACCAGAGCCAGTAATACTTTGGTTGATTACAGAGGAAATTCAGACAAGTCAATTAAGGAGAAATTCTTGCTTAAGAATTATCTTTATGGCTTGTCATTATAAATGATTCTATATTCTCTATTTATAAAATAAAAATTCTTATTCATAGACTTTTCACTCCTTTTCATGCTCAAGTCTTTACTTTTCCTCTGGAGGACAGATAGATCTGCTTTTGCTCAAAGAGTTTTGAAAATTTCCAGAACCAGGTCCCTGCCTTTCTCCCACTAGTACTTCTCCAAAGCTGAAGTATCCGGCTCAAGTGTTTTTTTTTTTTTTTTCTGTAAAGAAAATCCTTTGATTTGTCTTGCATCTGGCCAACTTCCAGCTTTGCTACATGATGATTAAGTGTGCTTTTACCCCTGCCCCTCCAAAAAAAAAATTCAGAAAGACTTAAATTATTCTCTTAAAGCAGAAAGTGTTATCAGACTTCATATACAACTGAAGCCCAGATAGTGATGAGCCTTTTCTACCTCCATAGAGAGAGTGCTACAAGAGAGCAATCAACCACTCAGAAGAGACTCAGATCTAAAACACAGAAGGGTGACGCAAATTGCTGATGCCTTTACAAGTACCCCCTGCTGCTCTGTCTCATATCATTTCCTGTTTGCTCCCCTGGCCTTTCACAATATCCAGATATTATGTGTGTTTTCATTATGCCGTGGTCCTACACTCATGAGTTGTAACAAATTGATGTCATTCAGTCGGTATCACTTGTAACAAGAACAAGGACACTAAAAACAACTTCAAAGATGATTAGAGTGAAAAGATGAAGTGAAGTGTAAAGTAGGAGAGATAGACAGAGTCTATTTGAATTTGGGAGTTAATAAAAACCACATCGCTTTAGAGTGAATATTATTTCGTGAACTCAATTGTAAGTAACCCAGGCTTGCCTATGCTTAGTTGTACCACATTTTAAGTAGTTTCTTATAGAGATTTAAAAAAAATCCCAATATTTCTCAAATCTGCCAAATCATAGCACTTTCTTGCCTTCTCCTTAGCCTCAACCCTTAAATTTAAGCTTAAAAAAAAACCCAGTGTCACTTTCTGGACCCCAGTGGTGAAGAGAACTTTCCTAAATCTTGATCACTACACAACACAGTGAAAACCAATCCCCAAGCCTTTTGCATGCAGTTCTAACTCTCCTTTTTATATGAAATCTGCCTAAATCTGATAGTAGGATTATGAGGCTGGTAACTGAGATGTGTTTGATTCAGTCATTGTTATTTACCCAAATAATATTTGGTCCCAAATAAGATTCATTCAGTCATGTCTTTACTGGTCTAATATGCACCAGCTGGGAAGGGATGTGAAATGAGTAAGACATATGGAAACTTAAGATCTGTTTGGGAATGCAAATAAGTAAACAGGCAATCACATCTCTAAGCGCTAGGGAAGAGCAAGAATAGTAACCAAGAAAGGATGCATAACCCAGCTGTTAACAGCATGGAACACTTCCCAGAAAAGGTAGCAGGTAAGCTGAAAGGCCAAAAACCTGAATTGGGGTCAGCCAAGTGAAAGCAGGAAAAATAGAGTCTGTCACATGAAGAAAATAGCACACATGGAAGTACAGAGGAGGGCCTGAGATATTCAAGGGAGGTCCACACTAGCAGATGGCAAAGCATGTGTGGTTTGTAGGTAATGGTGAAGCTGGGAGCTGGAGTGGCACAGTAAGTAGAGGCTGCAAAGGGTTTGCTGATCACACCACCAGTTTCAACTTCAACTTCAGTGTACTAGAAAGTCTGCAAAACAGAATGACATGATTGGATTTCTGTTTGTAAAAAGATCACACAGGTTGCGCCCCAGTGCCTCATGTCTGTAATCCTAGCTACTCAGAAGGCTGAGAGCTGAGGATCGCAGTTTGAAGGTAGGCTGGGAAGGTGGTTATCTCCATTAACCACTGAAAAGCCAGAAATGGAGCTGTTGCTCAAGTGGTAGATCACCAGCCTTGAGCTTTAGGGACAGTGCCTAGGTAGTTAGAGGAAGAGAATGGATTGGTGGGGGACACTTCAGAGACTACTGCAATAGGCACAAAGCAGAAATTTTTCTTAGTTCAGCAGCATACAACAG
This sequence comes from Dipodomys ordii, assembly GCF_000151885.1. Lineage (NCBI taxonomy): Eukaryota > Metazoa > Chordata > Mammalia > Rodentia > Heteromyidae > Dipodomys > Dipodomys ordii. Next base: position 6,829,865 of record NW_012267313.1, on the reverse strand, counting down.
TGAGTTGACCAGAGATTTAGGAAGTGGAGGTGAGGGAGTTGGTGTTTAGTGAGATAGTGGGAAAGATAGAGTGGAAGGACACGGACATGATTTCTGTTTTTAGCTGATTAACTCCATGAATGTGATACCTTCTGTGGAGCTAGCAAAAGACAAACATTGAGTTCTCATGGCTCCCTATGATCAGCATAAATCCTTGGCAAGTATTCCTTTTCTCCACTCCCCATCACACCTAGTCTTGTCTTTCTCCTGCTCCCTTATTTTCTGGTAGGAGATGGCCACAAGAAAGTGACTCTCGGTGTTATCAGATTTTAGAAGGGTTTAGCTTTTCTCTTATGGAAAACTTTGTCTCATAATCTCATGCTTTATTTTCTACTTATTTCTGTGTCAGAAATGCTCTCTACCCCTTATTTTCCAGGCATAAGTTTGTCTCTCTTTTGGAGCGAGATTATCTCTGATCCCTTGAGTGTACTGAGTGCAATTACTCCCAGCTCCCATGTGGGAAATTTTGGGGGACTTCTACAGCACTTTGTTCATAGCACCATAGCAGAACTTAGTGCCTGACACATTGTCTCTCTTCTTTCCTTCGCCTACCATCACCTCATCCAGATTATTATCACCTCCTTGCAGGCAGAGATTCAAATTACTATTTGTCATGAACAAATAGACATTAAAAATTAGGTGTTCAAGGGGCTGGAAAGGTGGCTCAGTGGTAGAGCACTTGCCTTGCATGCCTAAGGCCCTGGGTTCGATTCCTCAGCACCACATAAGCAAAAAGAAAAAAAAAGCCAGAAGTGGCACTATGGCTCAAGTGGTACAGCACTAGCCTTGAGCTGAAAAGCTGAGGGACAGCGCCCAGGCCCAGAGTTCAGGCCCCACGACCAGAACCCCCCCCAAAAAAATTAGGTGTTCAAGAGGAGTGAACAGTATCAACGAACTACCCAATTGCTTTTCTTTACAAATTACTTCTAGTGCCCACCTTCTTCAAAACCATTTCCTCAATTAACTCTATCCATTAGCCAGTTTATTAACATATATTTGAACCTTTCTTGCAATAATTAGCCTGTTATATAACTAATTAAGCCAAGTCAGTGGAAATTCAAGTTTTTTTTTTTAAATGAGATGTTATTCTACATAGGAACAAACTAATGTTTAATGAGCACAATGCTAACTAGATACTGTGTGTGTATGTGTGTAATTTGTTGAGGTTGCTAAATCTGTCTGAAAAGAAAGCAGGGTATATGAAATACATTACATTGGTTTGTGTATTTGCCTTTAGCAATGATCTTGTAAAAGTTCTTGCTTTAAGTTAATATATCAGCTAATTTTTTTCTTGTACAATGCTTCTTACTCTAGTGAAAAATCTGTTTTGTGCTTATTAGACCCTCAGGAAATATCTTAACAACTCTAGCCCTGCCCTCTTGATTTGGAAATATGGGCGAAACTGTCTAATCTCTGAAGTTATGTCTACAAAGAGCCATGAGCTAGCTTCTGGAAGGAGAAAAAGGTCAAGAGTGATCATTTCCCATTAGTGTAGAAAGCGTTGAAAGTCCTCTCATCTTTTTGCTATTACCAGTGTTCTATGTCTCAGGACCCAAAGCGAATATTTGAAAAACTAACGAAAAACGAAGAGCTTATTCAAGGCAGACTAAACAAGTGTGTTTAGAAATGGCGAGGGACGTTAGTGGTACGTGTGTCTAGAGGTATAGGCTTATGACCTTGAGTCATGCAGTGCCCTGCTTCCTGGAAGTAGCATTTATGAAAAAAAGTATGGCATATACCCCTCCTTTACTTTCTGCCTTTCCTTCTGTCCTTTCTGTCCCTCTCTCCCTCTTGCTTTTGCTTTTTTTCTCCCTTCACTTCCTGCCCTTCCTTTTTTTTCTTTTCTATTTAGGAATGTTTTTTTTTTCTTATTGCATAACAGACCCGTGGAAAGCTTTGACTTTGGATCTCAGAGTATTGCTCACCTTTTCTTGGTATTACTTGTGTCACTATGTGTCATCAAATGGACATTCTGGAAAGCTTTTGAGTTAGCTTGTGTTGTGATAACTCACTGGAAGAGGGAGGAAGGTGCTACTTAACTGCACAAAATAAGTGAAAAATAAAATATTTTTGATAGACATTTGAGCTAGACTTGCACTTGAGCTTTTTGGACTTTGAATGGGTTAGTTATTTCCTTCTGGTGCTCCTTTAATATTAGACAATATGAAAGTCATGAAAGTCTTTGAATATTTTGGTCACTCTTGATAATTTAGTTGCAAAGGACTTTGGAGATGCCTTTGGCTGGTTTACTTTCTACTACTGTTTCTTTAGGAGGCTTTCTCCATAACTTGTCTTTTCTATGTACTCTTCCTTTTCCATATGAACTTAGTCTTCTTGCTTGTCTTTTTCTTGGTTCTATCTTAAGAACTGGCTCATCCCAATTCCATGACCCCATTCACCAACTGAATGGGGTGCATCAACTATGTTTTCTGCTGTGGCACATGTCATGGATCCTAAAGTTGAATCTACTCTTAGAAAGAAAGAGAATGAAGGACAGATCAAATGAGGCAATGGGTTGACAAAGCCTAGTTGGAATTAATTAATCATTTATTACATACTTATTGTACTTCAGATGTTGTGATAAGTGTAAGATGGGTGTGATCTCTGCACTTATGACTTGGGTAGTGTAGGTGCAAGAAAGAGATACTCTAAAAGAGAGTTTGGGGCAAGGATGTCTAAGGAACATAGTCTTTGGGGTCTGTGAGAGTTCTTGGGGGTGCCTACTCAATTAGAAAGTTGTCTTCAAAACTCATTTGTGATTGCTACTACTTTCCTCTTGTGAGACGGTGTCAAGGTACATCCCTGATGTACATAAATATCAACCTAGTGTGTACAGTATGTGGACTGTAAATGACATGAGTCCTTAGAAGATGAACACATTGCTATAAAAGTGTGAATGTTATCTGAGAGCTCAGAGTATGGTGATATTTAGAAACAGACTGAGGATTCATTTAGGAGTACTAAGCTATTAAGCCTGAGTTATGCATTTTATATTTTATACATTTTACCAGTCAAGTCTCTATTGAGAAAATGGTACTCATCAGATTTGCTTGTTCACTAAACATTTGATGAGTAAATAAGAAGACAGTTGAATAAATTATCATGACTGGATATGTATCAGTCTATTTATTCTAAAGACTTCTTAAATATTTTTCCATCCTTCTTCTCTCTTTTTTCTGTGGTGCTGAAGATTGTATCCAAAAGCTCATACATAATAGATAAGTGGTCAACCACTGACCTATACCACCAGACCAGTTATTAATTTCTTTAGCTTTGAAAGTTAGAGTAGGAAGATGTACTAATTGTTGCCTTTTTACCAATATTATTATCATAATCTCATAGCATCTAATGAGCAACAGTATCAAAGTCTCTGGGAGCCAAAGTCAGGCAAGCATATTTTACATATTTTGGAAACTATTGATTATAAGACAGTAATATTTCAAGAGCTTATTTTTCTGCAAAAAAATGACCTATGTAAATGATTCATCCATTTCACAGATTTAAAAGATGGTATTTGGAAACATACCTTAGGCTTTGCATAGAAAATAAGTGACAGACTAAAGCTAGAAAGGCAGCCATTTGTTTCTTCTTATTGTGCATAGCCAATTGCAGACAGGCTGTCTCCAGACTATATTTTCTAATAGCTATAAAGTAGATGAACTCAAAGGACAGTCTAGTGTCTTGCTGTGATTGATATGAAAAAGGACAGGGAAAGAAAAGATTCCTCATTAATGGATTTATACTCTAGTGATAAGGTTAGAGGGTAGAGAGGTCATTCTGAAAAGTAAAGTGAAATATAGAGCATGCACAAAAATTATCTCCTTATCTGACTCAGAGACATGAGGCTGCACGTTATTCTCTGTTCGTTTATTTTTTTCTCCTAGTTTCCTTTTATTTTTAGATAAATGTGAGTCAGACAGATGAGGCAAGAATAATTTTTAGAAACTCTCTTTGCAAGCTTTTGCTAATAGAGTTTCACTCTTCTTGTACGTTCTGTTGGGAAGTGCTGTTGACTAAAGGAAGAAATCTAGGAGCAAAATATTGACTTAGAGGTTAGGGACAAGTTAGTAAAAACAAAATGCACTAAAAAACTAAAGACACCCTCTTATTTAGATCACAATCAAACACAAATTAAAATGTAACTTAGCGATTAAAATTGGTATCCTCTCTGGATTATTTTAAGAGAAAAGGGGAGGAAGAGAGAAGGAGAAAAAGACAGCATAATGGAAGGCATGTTTTAGTTCAACCTGGAACATGGAATTAGAGTAACTATTTTGATGATCCTGTTTTTGGTGGCAGGACCTTTTTATATAAACAATTGCATTTAATTTTCAACAAATACTTCACCAGGGATTCTTTGTTAAAAAAAAAAAAGTCAACGAGGAATTCCAGGCACTGAGGGTTGAAAGTGTCACTCATAGTCTCCAGGATTCACCTCCAGCTTTGTCTTGCTTCTTCTCCTTTCTTGTGATCCAGTTCTCCTAGTTCCTAATGCTGTGGAGGCAGCTGAGTCAGCACATTGTACAGTATTCTATTAGCTTACCATCCAAACACACACGAGTGACATGCTGCTTGTTACTCAGAGTGTAGCAGGTATACTGCAGTACAAAAGAGTCTATGCTCACCTGTGGGGTCAGTGTGGTGTAAGTTGGTCAGGACATTATGAAAGGGGGTGGGGAGGCCAACTAAGTTGGATCTTCCTTATAATCAAGATTAATAGGTGCAGTACCTACAGCAGGGGGAAAAACCTTCACCAAAAAGGCTTGAACTAGCATGATGATGTATCTTTCAGCTTGCTATGTAAATACAGAGTTACACTTCAGATAGACAGTAGACAATGTACTATTGTAAGTATTTCCCATGTACTTGGTGTTTATTAGTGCAAATTTAAATTTGGTTGGATATATGGTAATTTAATTCACTAATGTGTAGTGCTATGCATTTGGGAGTGTTGAGTTGTGATGTATAATTTTGTAAGGCCAGGAACACTGGGGATGTGTTGACAGAAGTTGATGATTAACCCTTAGAGAACTGGGATTAAACCAGAATTACCCTTCATGACAAGCATCTGTTTGTCTTATATATGGAATTATTCCTGTTAGTTTTCAGCTAAAAATAAAAAAAAATTAAACAAAACATTGTCTTTACCAAGAGTACTTTTTAGTTCAAATAGTTCTATAACAAAATGACTTACATTATTCACTTTGACATGAAAGAAATGTATGAGAAGAGGAAGAAATGCTTGGTTTAGAGAGAGGGGAAATTAAATAAAGCATACAGGATAAAACACAGGCACATTTATATCACATTTACAGTATATATGTGTTTCCTGTTTAATTTTTAAGTGGGACCAAAAAGGCAGCTGGAATTGTCTTATCCTGTACAAATCCTTTCTGAACTAAAGCTCAGATAGGTTGCTGTGACTCAACATCATGGAATTCTTCCCATAGTCACAGAGGAACCACAGCACACAGACAACTGTGAAGAGCCCCGAGGATGGCAGGTGGCATCTTTACTAGCTGGTCTGAAAAGAAGCTTTGTTAGCAGGATCTGTGCTCACTGATATCCAGTGTATCTGTGACACAGATAACCTAGCACATTTTCTGCACTGGTGGTATTGGCTGAATGGAGGCAGCTTCTCATTTCAAGGTAACATTTGGAACATAAAAAAAGTTTCTGAGAGCAATGACTGCGGACCAATTTAGACTTTTCTCTCCCTCCTCATTAAATATGTGACTGAGACTTTTGTTTACTTTTCTCCTTGCTCCAGAAAGGATTTAAGGCAGCTCATAAATATGTGCAAGACCTATTGCTCCCCCGCATGGGCTGTTCAAGGGTTTTGATGATTGCACATTTTAAAGCTAAATGCAATGGATTTTTTATATAGTGTGTGCACTGTGTGTGTGTGTGTGTGTGCAGAAAGTTACGATAATCATTACATTTTTAGCAACACTACTATTTCATTGTAGCTAATGAACAAATGACTAATTTCTATGTTAAGCATACTCTGAAAGCTATTAGACATAAAAATTCCATTGAGAATTCTCTTTGGATTCATTGTTATTTAATAGAAGATTTTACTGTTGTTTGCTTGAACCTGTTTTTACTCTAGGGAAGGTGAAGGAAAGACCAAAAAATCCCACTGGTAAACACACTCTGAGCTTCATCATTTATACTTTCATAGAAAGAACAGACAAATGACCACAGTAGATATTGATCATAATGAATAGCTTTGGTTTGTTCTGCTTTCCTTCATCAGGTATATGACTGCATCTTTTGTTTACCTTTATTAAAAAGTGTTATTAGGAATCAAGGATGGGGTTGATGAAGAGTTAGTTAAGTTTTTAATTACAGACTATGTGAAATCATGTTTCCTCTGGGGAAAACATTTAAATGTCAGCAGCAGTGGTTTAGGGGTTAGGGAAACATGCTTTTGATAGGGAGAATGTAACATATTAGAATGAGTTGCCTTCATGTTACCTTCCATGATTTGGTGACCATTTTGTCATTGGTCAAATGAGCTGAAGTGTTATTGAATTCACAGATTGAATATGTGACTGAAGCCCATAACGTAAAGTCCAGTAGGAATAAACATATGGCTTTTAAGCTAGGGTCAGAAAACTAACTGGGAATATAGCTTGCATTGAAAATGGTAGGAAATAATGGTCTAAGGCTTTCAAGAAATACATATATATATATATGTATATGTATATGTATATGTACATATATATTTGTTGACAGATGGTAGGATCATTATTAATCTAAAAGCATACTTGCTAGGCTGGAAGATGTGAGAATGTGATCTATAGTTCACAGTATGCTAACTGAAACTTCCTCATTCTCTCTCTTCTCCTCTTCTTCCTTCTCCCCTCCCCCTTCAATCTTCCTTTCTTCCTCCTCTTTCTTCTTCCTTTATTCATCCCCATTTTCCTCCTCTTTCTTTTTAGACTCCATTTTCACTTCCTCTTTTCACTTTAACCTCTACCCTCCTATTCTTCCTCTTCCTTCTTTTTAATTAATTTATTTATTCTTGCCAGTCCTGGGGTTTGAACTCAGGGCCTAGAAGTCACTGTCCCTGAGCTTCTTTTGCTTAAGGCTAGCACTCTACCACTCAAGCCACTGAGCCACTTCTGGCTTTTTCTGTGTATGTGGTACAAAGAATCAAACCCAGGGCCTCATGCATGCTAGGCAAGCACTCTACCACTAAACCACATTCCCAGCCTCCTTCTTTTTCTTTTTCTTTTTTCTTAATCCCGAGTATATGCCGGAGAACCCCATTTTTATTTTAACTACACTAGGTTTGAACTCAGAGCCTTACTAGATAAATGCTGTACTACTTGGCTATCCTTCTAGTTCACAATACTCTTTAATTTTTTTTTTTCTTTTTCGGTTGTGGGGCCTGAACTCTGGGCTTGGGCGCTGTCCCTCAGCTTTTCAGGCTAGTGCTCTACTACTGGAGCCACAGTGCCACGTCCAGCTTTTTCTGCTTATGTGGTGCTGAGGAATTGAACCCAGAACCCCATGCATGCAAGGTAAGCACTCTACCACTGAGCCACTTTCCCAGCCCTGAGTACCACATTTTTAGAGCACGTTTTCTGCACTAATTGAGAGAGTATCACACTACATTAAAAGAAGAAAAGTTACAAGAGTGGAAAATATTTTAGCAAGAGAAAATAAGAGCTTTATTGTATAATAATGAAAGAAAAAAATTGGCTTAATGCTCTCTGATGTTGAGAAGTTTCCTTGTAATGATGGACTTACCGAGAAATCATCCTTGGTAGATAGAATGGACTGTGATGCAGCACTATCAACTCTCACTTTCTGGAGAGGCCAGGCTATAGAGAAATGATTTATACATTGGATCTAGGAGGATCTAGAAATTCAAAGTGCTTTTAAATATATTAGAAGTGTTTGAGGTACACACGTTTTCTTATACACACATCTCTTAAGAAGCTTATTTCAGGAAACTTGGTAACATTAAAAAACAAATCGTGGGCTGGGAAGGTGGCTCAGTGGTAGAGCGCATGCCTTGCATGCCAGAGGCCCTGGGTTCGATTCCTCAGCACCACATAAGCAAAAAGAAAAAAAAAGCCGGAAGTGGCGCTGTGGCTCAAGTGGTAGAGTGCTAGCCTTGAGCTGAAGAGCTGAGGGACAGTGCCCAGGCCCAGAGTTCAGGCCCCATGACCGGACACAAAAAAACAAAAAACAAAAAACAAATCGTGGGCTGAGGATGTAGCTCAATGGTACAGGGCTTGCATAGCATGTGCAAGGCCCCAAGTTCTATCTTCAGCACTGGGGCAAAAATAAATAAAAGTCAAACAAACAAACCAACAAAAAGTACAAATAGAAATCCCTCCAATTTGTTTTTGTGACTCGGTAGACACAGGATCTGGTTGATTCCAGTGGCAGTTCCAATTCTGATGCTCAGATACCTAGGGCATACAGCTTATTGTGTGCTTATGGGATCATCTCGCCTGTATGCAGGACTTTCGCATTATCCTGCCCATGCAATTGTAACCCCTCTGTACAGTATGTTCACAAATAAAATAAAATAAAATTAAAAAAAACTGTCTAATCCAAAGATCAAAATGAATCGTACAAAGTACACATGAAGCCCTGACCAAAGCAATTCCTGGGTTTGGGAACACAGATGAATGCAGAGTGTTTGCCAGACATGTAAGGCTCTGGGTTCAGTCTCCAGCATGGCAAAGGAAAAGAAAAAGCATTTACTAAAATATATTATCTTCACAATGTCATTACACTCAGAAGGCTTGTGCTGCTTACATCTGCTTACCATCGTGTATTTCAACCTTTCAATGTATAATGAAAATTGTCTAGATAAAGCAATTTGTCAAGCTCCGGTAGTGGTTCTCTTGTCTATAGGAATATTTAATAATATAAAATACATGATAATATAAATAAGTCTGCTCTTCTAGTTCTTATTAATAAGATTAATAAAAGTAATGTTCTGAATTTTTAAAATTCTCTAACAATTTCATTAATTTTTTTGCTAGCCACCAGCTGTCTTTGTTCTCATTGTTTCTGACCACAAAGTAACTCTAAACAGCAAGAGATTTGCTCCAACATTTACCCAGAGCCAACTATGTCAACAATGGAAAGAACTAGTACATTTTGTTTTGAAGATTAAAAAAAAAATCCAAGACCTGGAAATTTGTCTATTTAACCCCCAAATTGTCTTGTGTGTAGAAATAGAAGTGAAAATAACTTTCCTTTCTCCTCCTCTCACTTATTTCTAATGTTACCAGGTAAAAGTTAGGGTCACCTCCAGGATCTTTTATAAAAGTATGTTGAACATTAAATTGTGGGCATTACAATAGTGTAAATATTAGTCTGTGAAATCATATCCTGAGATGATTGGGATGTAATACCTTCACTGATCTTTCTATCACTTGGAGTCAAAATCCTGCTAATAGTTTGGATATATTCCACAATTAAATATTCTTGGTATTAAATTTCCTTTGCATCATGCTCTCTTTTCTTTCTTGATATTTTAATATTATTACAAGGTACATTTAGTTCCAGAATCTTGAGGTCAACTCAAAAATTCAAGCCAGACTTTTCCAGCCAGGGCTGTTTCAGATTGCTCAGAAAATAAAAATTCACCACCAAAAAAACCAAAAACAAAAACAGGTGGTATGTCGCTAACATGGTATTATTTCTCTCAATAAATGAAAGTCTATTCAATTCACTTTCCAGGTAAAATGCCCAGCCAGAGCTGATGGAACACATTCGGCGCTCACTTCATGTACTGAGATGTGAGCCCTCAGGAGCAGGGCATAATGCTGGGGGGGGTAGATAATCATGTTGTAAGACAGATCTTCAGCTTTCCAGGAAATGAAAATAGAGCTTGTCCTGTTATTCTGTGTTCCAACAAACTCCTAAACTTGCTTTAATGCGTTTCAATCCATTCTACGTTGTCTAATTGAGAAGCAAATTTGTACATTCACATCATGGCATTTTGAAGAATGAAGCTTTGCTCAGACACATTATTTTCATAGAGCTATACATACTAAATATACTGAACTAGCTATACATCCTAAACTCTGAACTCATGGAAGAGCTTAGGGCCTTCAGGTTGCAGAGGATTAAGTTCTAGCCTAATTGTCTTTCTCAGAAAGCCAGTGGAAAATTAGATACATCCAGGCAATAAATATATCATGTTAAACAAAATTTAAACTAGAGAACAATCAACCTTTTTTTCTTTGTTCTTTCAAAGGAGAAGTAGATTCGACCTTTTAAGAAAAAGATCAAGAGCATTTTATGAGAAATTCAAGGGGAAAAAAGCCTCTTTGGACTGAAATCAAAATGTTATGAATAGTACTTTCTAAGTACTGACACATATCAGCAGTATTTGTAACCATAAGAACAATGAGATAAATTTTAATCACTTGGGACTCCAGCTCTGTGGGAAGTGCTTCCTACACAGACATCATTTATAGGTCTCCAGTTATGACCTACGTCTAAAAGACATTTTAATGATAACTGGAGAAAGTAGATAGATTGTCTTCCTCAAGTGTTGAAGTTCCTGCTTGATGTCATCCTCAGCTCTATTTCAGAGCCAAGACTTTCAAAGGTATACTTCAGCCTAACAGTCAGGGTGCAAGACCAAAGGGATGGAACTATCTAAGATAAAATATGCCAGAAACATACACTCCTCAGGATTTCCTGTGGGAGTCTCACCAAAATAAAGCAATATTAATAAATATAAATTCTGGAACACTATTATCAACAGAAACAGGGTCTTGAAATGTACCCTTGAAATTCTTCTCGTTTCCTCAGGCAGGTCAACTATTTTAGTGCAACTTTGTTAAAAAAAATAAAAAGCAAGAAAGTAAGACCTCCCTACAGGGACAATTGCTTTAAATTATATTAAAGACTCAAAGTCTCTAATAGACATGTTAGAGGAAGGAGTTTAATTTGTTGGATGCTCTAAATCTTGAGCTCACTCAGGGTCTTTTCACGGCCTCTGACCTTGAAAGTATTTTGAAGAAAGGAAAAAAGCACTTTTTCAAAGCCTCTGAACATTAAAAGACATGCAACTGGTCAAATAATTTTTGTTTCCCCTATGGCTTTTTTTGTGGTTGTTGTTTATTTATTTATTTGCAATGTTCAGGATATAATGTAAGGCTTTGGTCATGTTAGGTAAGTATTCTACCATTAACCTACAGGCTCAGCCATCATTTTCTTGTCTTTATCAAATTTTTGTACAGAAACAAAGTTCAGGTGATCCAGGTGGAACCAGAGATGAAAGCAATAACAAGGGAGATGGCTTCTGCTCTTCGATCACAAGGAGCTGTCACACTCCTTCAGACTTAATCCCAATAATTTGGGGGAAAAATCCTTTGAATACAGTTCAAAGTCAAGTCAAATGTCCTAGGCCAAAATTTCTCACATGGTAAGAGATGTCAGAAGCTGCGTCTTTGACTAAAGACTTTCTCATGGCTTTATGGGCAAGCAACTCATTTGTCATCCATCACAGGAAGATGCCTGCTTGCAGTCATTTTTCTTTTTTGTCATTTGGCTGCAACCAACATGGGGGATGCAGTGACTTCTGGTCTTTCTTCTCTCATCATATCCTAGGTTTCAAGTACTTTTTACTTCATAAAACGTAATTTTCTTTCCACAATTAGTGGAACCGTATGTGCTCTACAGAATAGTGAGGAGGTCAGTAATGGTTACTTTTATATACATGCACACAAGTCTAGGGAGATCTCTGTTGCTTTCTAGTTGGTAAAAATTTGACACATTTTTCTTTATTTTATTTTATTTTTTTGTGAACATACTGTACAGAGGGGTTACAATTACATGGACAGGATAATGCGTACATTTCTTATCAAGCATTGTAGCCTCCTCCTTTGTTTACCCTTCACATCCCTTCCCAGCCTCCCCCCCAATCCTTCACACACCCCCCCCCCCCCGCACCAACATTGTAAAGCTCGTTTTCGACATGACAACTTGTACTTCTCATTGTTGCAACAGGTCACCTGTATCCTTAAACGACTTGTTTTTCCCCATCTCCTCCACAAGTTATACTGACATCAAATATAGTGAAAGCAGGGGTTATACTGTGGGGGAGGGACATACAAAGCAAAAAAAAATAATCTTACAAATGCGTTAGAAACAAATGCATGAAAGAAAAAAAAACATTAAAATACATATCTAAGGGTTCATTTTCCTAACATCACATTATCTGACCTTTTCCGCTTGACTCATACATATACTAGATATTGCAAATAAGGGAAACCACGGGACCTATGTTTCTTTGGGCCTGGCTTACTTCACTTAATATAATTTTTTCCAAGTTTTTCCATTTCCTAACAAATGGGGCAATGTCATTCTTTCTGATGGAGGCATAGAATTCCATTGTGTATATATACCACATTTTCTTGATCCATTCATCTCCTGAGGGGCATCTGGGTTGGTTCCATATCTTAGCTATGGTAAATAATGCTGCAATAAACATAGTTGTGCTGGTAGCATTAGTGTGGTCTTGTTGTAAACATTTGGGTAAATGCCCCAAAGTGGGATTGCTGGGTCATAGGGAAGCTCTATGTGAAGTCTTTTGAGGAACCTCCATACTGCTTTCCAAAGTGGTTGAACAAGTTTACATTCCCACCAAAAATGAAGTAAGGTTCCCTTCTGTCCACATCCCCTCCAGCATCTGATGTTGTTAGAGTTCTTGATTTTTGCCATTCTAACTGGAGTGAGGTGGGTATCTCAATGTTGTTTTGATTTGCATTTCTTTTATGGCTAGGGATGTTGAGCATTTCCTTATTTGTCTATTGGCCATCCTTCTTTCTTCTTCAGAGAAGTTTCTCTTTAAGTCTTTAGCCCACTTATTTATTGAGCAGTTGTTTCTTTGAGAATTTGTTGTTGGGGGATTTAATTTTTTGAGTTCCAAGTATATTTTAGATATGAGACCCTTATCTGTTGTATGGCTAGTGAAGATCTTCTCCCAATCCGTGGGCTTTCTATTGATCTTACTAGCTATGTCCTTTGGCATGCAGAAGCTCTGCAACTTCATGCAATCCCATTTGTCCAACCTTTCTTTGATTTGTTGTGACACATTTTTCTTAAAGGAACTTCTTTGATGGAACGGATGAAGTCGTTTTGTATCAAAGAATCACTAAACTCGAAACCTGAAACAGATTTTAGGCTTGGAGAATACTGAATATTATTCTGTGATAAACCAGCAGAATGTAAGTATTCAATAGGAAGTCTTGTTTGTAGACACACGGAAACACCAGGATTTATGTTATGTGCTATTATTTGTTATTCTTAAAAAAGGAGTAAGTATAAAGAAGGGGTAAGTGTCTGATATTTTCACTATGCAAATGGCTATAGCTCAATTCATTGAACAACTGGTTAAGAAAGCATAGGTTTTTTTTTCAGCTTGGTGAAAAATCACCTTGATCAATTGACTAATGAAGGGGTTCATTTAAGTCACAGAATTTTCTCATTATCACTACAGTCATTGTACTCATTAATTTATATTTTTCAAGTTTTAGCAAGGGTTTACTTTAGTATAGCAGGGTTAAAAGAGGGAGAAATGGACAAAAGAGCTACATATTTCCTAATCCCCACACCGGAAATGGGAGTTAAAGACTCTTAGGTCATTTAAAATGACCTTAAGAATCTAGATGCTTCTCATTCTTCCTACTCTATCAGTGACTAATTCAGTAACTTCCTAGTCTTCTAATCAAAAACACTGGTTTATTTTTGTTTGTTTTTCTTTCTAGAAACCTACAACTATAGTTTGCTTTTATTGTTATGAGTTTTAAAAATTCTTTTTCTTTGCTTTTACTGGAAAGACATGCTAGTAGAAATGTTTTCTTAAATGCTTTTGATTTTCTTTCTTAATCTATTCTTTTAAGAATGCTTGTCTTGTAGAAAATGACCCTATCACGAGTGGAGTGTTTGTGGAGCTGCTGAAAATATTGAATGATTAGAAAATAGCAGAAGAATGATACCCAGTACCAACTTCCTTGTTAGGCTAAATGATTATACATTCTGTGGTTAATAAACTAAAGCTTAGCTGTGAGCACTACGTATAGTCCAGAGGTGTGGTTTCGCATGAATGTGATAGGTTATCTACTCAAGAGATGTGTTAAATTGTAGAATACTATTAGTCTTTTGGTTTCAATTGAAATAGTAGAGCCTGAGCTTTTCATTCCTTCCTTCTCTATGGCAGTGAATAAAATTTAGACAAAGGATCCTGTATTTGATTCAAACTGTGAATCAGGCAAATTCCAGTGTATGATAAATTGCTTTGCGATATCAATTCACAAGTTATTTATTGCAAATCCTCGTTCAGACTAACAAAGATGGAATGATAATAAACTATCAAACAGAACAAGAGGAAATGAAAAGAAGAAAGAGGTACTGGATAAAGGAAGAGTTTGATGGATAAATGAGACCTCATAACTGACAGAAGTTCATATCTAAGAGTAAGGACTAGCCTATTTATCAATTGCTTTTGGCTCTTTCATTCACACGGGATGTTTATTGTTGAACAGTCAACCCAAACCACACTGGACTTTTGAACTTCCCATTCCAATGGAAGTCCCTGGCAGAGAGAAATCTCAATTTGTACAGAGTTGTGAAGTGATGTAGGATACCACAGACTGTGTTTTGCAGACTTTGAAGCCCAGACCCTTCCCACATATAACACACACATCATTCCAACACTCACAAAGCTTAGCTGTGATGAACAGCTCCACAGAGACAGAAATTATTCAACCAATATCCTATCCCCTGCTTCACCAGAAACCTCCTCTATGAACAAGTCCCTTTGAAGGCCTCTGTGTTTAGGGGAGAGATGTGGCCTCATCTCAAAGGTCAGGAATCAATCAAACTTTGATTATTCACAATATTATTGCCTGGGAACTAGAACTTTAAGCCCTTGTAACCGTGGCAAGGCAAGTGAGCAGTTTTCATAATATTCATCCTGAAGTGAGGAATATCTTTTTTTCAGTTCTTTCCAAATTTAATCCATAGTACAATAACATCTGAATTGGTTATAGTTATTGTTTATCATAGATTCAACAATAAATGAAATAAAATTTTAATTATTTAAACAAAAAAGAATTATGACATTACTATCTACAAATGCCTCCTCTTTTCAATCTGCTCAGACTGCCCAAAACAAAGCAGAGCTTAACCTTGGGTCAACAGGATTCTATTTTAGAAATGGTATTTTTGCTTCTCTAATGTAAGGATATCTAATACTGCTAGTTGCTATCCTCCAATTGCATGCAACAGTCACTAATTAACTCCCATCCTCAGCTTTAAAAGAACATAATGGAATGTGAAATTTATTTTTTTTATGGCCAGAGTGGAAAGATTACTGTAGTCAAATCATACAATTTTATTTTCAAGTAAAACAAGTTAAGCCCTCTATTATGAATGACTGGAATTTAAAAAAAACAACAACAAACCACTCAGATATTTTTCCAAGACTCACAATCTGAAGCCTTCTCATTTAGCTAAACCTCCCGCTAGACAAGTAGGAAAGATAAACAAAGCCACAGACCCCTGGGTTGTACACACTGACAAGACTGCAGACCCTAGGATTAGAAGGTTTCATCCCCAGATCCAATGTCTCCCAGAAGGCCCTCTAGTAGGAGGAAGGAAGAAGCACAAGGTTAGGAACTTAGAGAGATTGGGCAGATAGTCAAAGCACTGGATGGATGAGGCAGCCTGTAACTCATTAGCCCAGCATCTCCCAGGGGTCCTGCAAACATCCTACAGCCCTGCTGGCAAGGGAAGCTGAGATCCCTGACGACCAGGCTGAGCATTATATCAGTACCCACTGCTTTTAGGGTTCTGCTCACCCATGGTAGGGAGAGTATAGGACATGCTGGAAGCCTAAAACCTCAGTCAATGATTGTTGAAATGAAGATATGGTGGTATTGTGATTGTGGTTGTTTTTATGCAAAGGGCAGAGAAGGGAAGGGAAGGAAATGTTTATGTTTTAAATGAGCATCAATTAGTTGTACAGAGATGTTTCATTTTAACATACCTTCGAATCAATCCTATACATCTTGATTATAGTCATCCTTCAGTCTTCTTCCTTCTCCTCGCTCCTCCTTTCCTAACCAGCCCCACTGAATTTCCTTGTTCCATTTTCACACACGTACATGGATGTTTATGACTATAGTTGCCCTCCTCCCCCCTTCTCTGTTCACCTAGCCTTCCCACTACCATTCACATCCCAGTGCAGACATGTTTCAACTTCCTGCTGCTCCTTTGGTATGCTCGCTGCCTGTTAATTGCTCAAAGTGATTTCACCATGGTATTTTTAATTGATCAGAAAAACTCACAACTGCCTGGCAAACACAGATACCAAGGTTATGTTTCAGAACAGAAGGGACAAGCACTTGAGTTTTGGTGAGGAATTTACTTAACAATGCTTTATGTTTTCATTTCTCCTAGGGTAGGTATGCTAATGATAAATACAATTCTGTTAGTAAAAGAAGGATTTTTTTTAATTTAATTTTATTTGTGAACATACTGTACAGAGGGGTTACAATTACATGGGCAGGATAATGCGTACATAAGAAGGATTATTTTTGACATTACTTTTTCAGTACACTTGGGCATTATGTATGTATTTTTTTAGCCTAAGACCATTTTGCTTTAAAAGTAGTACCAGACAGGTTGGAGCACAAGTTTTGCTCCTATCTGCAAGAACATAGAAGTTTTGGCTCAGAGAAGATCACACATCCATGGTTCCCAACACAGTGACTCCAAGCCTTTCTCATTTATAAAGATTTTGTGCAATTCTCATGATGACCTATGATAAAATTCATCGAGTGTGGGACACGTGGGCAGCAAAGATGGCGCTGAGAGGGAGTTGAGTGGGCAGAGCCCGATTTGTTCACATTTTAGTGCGTAAACAGCTGGTGGAAGCTTAGGTGCATGGTAGGGTGTGACCTTTTACAGTGATTGGTTGGTTCCTTTTCCTCTCCATGCCACCTGGTCTCTTTTGCTTTAAGAAGTGCTTGCTGTGTGTTAATAAAGGAGTTCCTGCTTGACTTGACTCCTCGATGCATCTGATTGTCTCCTGGGCTAAGGGAGGCCTTTGATTGTCTCCCGGGTT
Organism: Dipodomys ordii; assembly: GCF_000151885.1. NCBI lineage: Eukaryota > Metazoa > Chordata > Mammalia > Rodentia > Heteromyidae > Dipodomys > Dipodomys ordii. Next base: position 6,812,704 of record NW_012267313.1, on the reverse strand, counting down.
AAGGGAGGCTGGGGAACCCTAGAGCAGGGCACTTACTTTCCTCGGACCCAGTCTGTCTTTTGTAGGACAGACGAAGACCCGACAGTTGAGTATTTCAAACTCATCTGTACACATTACTTAAAAAACTTATGTGTTATTTCTTTTTGTCAGTTATGGGGCTCAAACTCATGGCTTGGGTGTTATCTCTGAGCTTTTTCACTCAAAGCTAGCATACTACCACTTGGAGCTACAACACCATTTTTGGTTTTCTGGTAGCTAATTGGAGATAAGAGTCTTGTGACTTTCCTGCATGGGCTGGCTTTGAAGCATAATCCTCAGATCTCAGCTCCTGAGCAGCTAGGATTTATAGATGTAAGCCACTGTTATAATAAGGAGAAATAAAATAAGAAAAGAATGATTTTTTTCAAATGTGACATTTTGGTGTAAATCTGGAAGACATTATGAAGCAATATGTTGCTTGACTAGCTGACAGTATGTTTGGATTTAAATGAAGGCAATATCCAAAATGCATATCGTCACTATTTTCTTTTATTCTGGCACTTTGAGATATAGGTTACATGATATATTTTTTAAGTATTTAGACTCAGCATGAATGAAACAATATAAAATGTAGTGACATAGGTATATTTTTGTCAACTCAAATAAACTCAAGAATCTTTAAATTTCTAGTGAAATTACGTTGGAATTTGATTGAGATACTCTGTAGTTTTATACAAAACAGAATTGCCTCCAAGGCTCATATAAAATAAATATTGTGAAATAAATAAATGTAAAAGCCATGTGGCGTTTTTGGGGTGGGACTTTTCTGTACATGACATGACATCAGCCCTCCCTGGGTAGGTACATTAGATGCTAGCATCTCCCCCCGTCTCACATCTGTGTGGGAGCCATTTTTATCCCTTCATGACTTTCCAAACATTTCTGTATCCAGGTGTCAAGAAATGATATCCTTATTGTTGCCTTCCCAATGTACAGATTTAAGAGTGGAGATCGCAAGAGTTTAAATGCTTTCATCAGTATCACACAAGTCAATGTCAGCATCAAGATTCCTTATAAGAGTCATAGATTTATGGATTCTTTATCTAATTAGTTTCACAGGCCGAAGGAAATCTGTATACCGGCTTAAATCCTTTCATTCAGACTGCATTTGACATTGCTTTCTTACAGACTGAATTTTTTTCTTTCAAAACCTGAATACTCACTTTCTGCAAAATATGGTGTGATTTTGCCACTTTGGTATGATTTTTTTTCATACTTCCCATGCTGAAAATATCCTCTCTGGGAATCTTTTATTTAAAAGTACTCTTTTATGGAAGATTCCTGTCCCTGTCAAACCAGAAATGGTCTTTTCCTATAGGCAACTTCCATCTTTGTTCAAGCACTTGTCCGGTTACTCATGGTCATCAGTATCTCAGGAGTGTGTCTACCTTGCAAATACCTTGCAAATGGAAGAACGTATCTCCCCATCCCTCTTTATATTCTGCCCACCAAACACAATACAACTGGTCCTTGCTTCTCAGTTTCTATTGGCGAATCACTATAGTGTGTTCAACCATCAAAATAGTACTGATAATGGATGTATCATGTTCCTCCAAGACTGAAGTAAAACACAACTTTGAGCAACATGGCTATACTGGGGAACATCTGGGAGAGAACAACAGAGACATGATCCTGGCTTGCAGCAGTCAGGAAATGAAGTGGTTCATTCCTAGCAACGGTCCATTTTGTATCTTGGAGGCAGAGATATAAACAATGGCAAACTCTGAAAAGCAGCTGCAGCCACAAATCTCTCGATGAGCTTCACATATGCAAACTACAGGAAGAACTCCTGGTACCATATTGGGTCACACACAGTACATGGAACAATCACTGTCACTCGTGTCATTTTTGAATGTTGGTACAGAACAAGTCCCTAACCTGCTTGCCACATAAATGAATGCAGAAGAGAAATGGGATAAGTTCACGGACACAGTCTGGTCATTTTTGAAAAGGTAATTTTTAACACTAAAAAATATGAATAAAAGTATCATCCTTGAACAAAAATTTAAAAAAAAACTCTTAATTGAAAATAGTCTTCAAATTAAATGTGCCTTGATTTTATAGATTCTCTCCACCTTCAGGATTTATTTGTTCTGAGTGTCTGCTGATTGGATGTCAGGTTGTTTGGGTTATCGTCTTCTCATCGGAGGGTTTTATTGTGAAAGCATGACATGTGAGATCTAACGTGATGTATTAGGCATAGAAGTAATCGTGGAAAAATGCAGTTAAGCCCAAGGATTCTTTGGAAATGTGCATAAATATTTACAAATTATGAAGTTAAATCCAACATTTTTTTGGTAAAGAAACTATATTTCATTTTTTTTGTAAATGAGAAACATCAAAACTCTGGAATGCAGTTATCACAGCACAATATAAAATACTAGGGAAAGTGGTTTACAGCCCTGGCTACCTAATTGTCACACATGATTTTCATCGTTCTGTCACTCTGTCTCTCTGTCTCTGTCTCTGTCTCTCTTTCTTACTGAGACACAACACACCCACACATCTTCATAGAATTACACATTTCAAATGGGTCTTTTACAGTTTTAAGTAATTTGGAGATGATTTTTGATGATTAACTCTACATAAGCACAAAGCCATCTGAAGCCAAAGCTTCTTTAAATGTTAAAGACACTATTCATCTTACCTCTGGCTCCCCAACTTTGTGATTCATAGCTTAAAATTGATGAGTTACTCAATATTTGGGCTTAGGACCTATTTTCTTAGAATTTGATTCATGCATAGCAATGAAAGCCAAGTTTTAAAGTATGGGCAAGGTAGGTCCTATAGATTAATTGATCCCTTCTCAATCAGGACACTGAAAGAGTTTTATAATTAACTGCTTTGTGTAGTTTTATTGTATAAAAATTCTATTTAGTAGGGATTCTTTTCATTTAGAAGTGAGGTGTTTAAAAGTTACCTGTGGTTATTAATATAAGTTTCACTGACTAACCATCAAAAACCCTGGCAAAAAGGATAAGATGCATGGGTAAGCTAGGCTTGAAGGGGTCAGAAGAAATAGGAAGAAGAACTGTTATTTAAGAAGTATGGAGGATGTCCTATACAAACCATAAAGAGACTTTTTCCTAGAAGCTAAATGTAAGTGTGATTGGCAATGCTGTTTTCTATCTTATCAATGGACATACAGTAATTACTTGGAGGACTCATTTCCATATTTGTTGCAAGGATAAGAAGCCACAGTGTCTGCTTTTTATCATGCAGAGATGATGGTAAAGGGCTAAGCACCATTTCCCTTAGACAATGATCATGAATTCTTGCTAAAGCAGAAACCATGCATTAGGACTATTATGACTGAATCAATTGATTCCATAAAATTGGGTAGACACAAAGTATAATTTTATTTTAAAGACATCATCACCAGGTATTGGTGGCTCACACCTGAATCATATCTACTTAGAAGGCTGAGATCTGAGGGTCAAGGTTCGAAGCAAGCCCTGGCAGGAAAGTCTGTGAGACTCTTCTCTCTAATCACAGAAAAAGCTGGAAGTAGCATTTTGACTCAAGGGGCACAATGCTAACCTTGAGCAAAAGGAGCCCAGGGATAGCACACAGGCCCAGAGTTTGAGCCACAGGACTGGAAAATAAAACAGTACAAATTCCTGCTTAACTTGGTTTTTTAATATATGCAAATGTATGTATATGTGGATTCAAGCAATTCTGTCAGGTGAGATGTAATCTCAAAGCTGTTTTGAATAGCAACCCTTCAATGTTTAAGGATATTGAACATTTTCAGCTGTTTTTTAATTATTTGTATGTATTCTTTTGAGACATATTGTTCAGTTATTTGCCCATGTATTGGTTGTTATTTGTTATTTTTGAGGTTTAAAATTTTTAGTACTTTTTATATACTGGAAGTTGACAAAGATTTTCTCACAATAGACTGTCTCTTCACTTGGTATTTTTTGTAGTTGTTGTTCTTATTTTTTGGTTTGGTTTATTTTCTATGCAAAAACTTCTGAATTTGGTGTAATCCCATTTGTCAGTTCTTGCTTTTATTCCATGGGCTGGTAGAATCCTATACAGAGAGTCATTGCTTATTCCTACATCACATTCTTTTTCATATATATATATATATATATATATGTATGTGTGTATACACACATTTATGCATAGATGTGTTTATATATATTGTGTATTATATATACATATATATGAATGAAGAATCTTGTCTGTGCCACTAAATTTGGAGGCTTAGAAATAGGTTAAATTTGAGAAATAATAGTAAGAAAATAAATGTTTCAAAAGTATAATCAGTAACATTGTTTCATTTACTCAATTCATTTTTGAGGAGATATTTTCCTAATACATTTGTTTTATATTTAAAAATATGAATGCAAGTACTATATATATAAATTTGTTATTGTTTATAGGAATTTATTCTAGCTATATATCCTTTTCAAAATTACTTCAATGCATGTAAGAGTATTAATATTTTTTCAGGTCTCAATTGGTAATTTTTCTAATATCTAAAAATTGTATTTCCATTCTTTTCCTCTTCTTCCTCCTCCCCCTCCTCCTTTTCTTCTTCTTCTCCTTCTCCTTCTTCTTCTTCTTCTTCTTCTTCTTCTTCTTCTTCTTCTTCTTCTTCTTCTTCTTCTTCTTCTTCTTCTTCTTCTTCTTCTTCTTCTTCTTCTTCTTCTTCTCTTCTTCTTCTTCTTCTTCTTCTTCTTCTTCTTCTTCTTCTTCTTCTTCTTCTTCTTCTTCTTCTTCTTCTTCTTCGTCTTCTTCTTCGTCTTCCTCCTCCTCCTCCTCCTCTTCTTCTTCTTCTCTTATAATTATTTAAATTTCGGACAAAGATGTACAGATTATTTACGTTTTTCTCTCACAATATTTTCAGACACCTTTTATTTTCTATACTGTAGTGACAATCTGAAAAATACAAGCACTGCTAACTTGCATGCTAGCCAGCATGCTCACCTGGTGCAGTTTTAGTACTGTATTTTCACTTAGTTCATTAGTATGGACCAACTAGTAAGTATTAGGATTGCTTCCTGGAAAAGTTTTGTAGTAGATGCCCCAGCATGTTTTTCTGAGTGGCTGGTTGAACTGAAGATGTACACATCGTGAGTGGCTGGTTGAGCTGAAGATGTACACATCATGAGTGGCTGGTTGAACTGAAGATGTACATATCATGAGTGGCTGGTTGAACTGAAGATGTGCACATCATGAGACAGGCATCAAGAAGTGATAGTCGAAGAAAAGCTCAAAAAACATCTGTTTGACTGTTCTTTATGTGAGAGAGAAGCCTGAGTCTCAGTCCTTCCAGGTCCTCGAAACCAAGATTCTGCTCAGGAGAAAGAGAGGTGGGCCTACTCCCTTTGAAGGTGAGAGCCAGGGAGAATGGATTTAAAGTGCTGAAGGTTCAGCTCTGTGCGTTTGTGTGAAGTGTGCAAGTGTGCGGGTGTGAATGTTGACAGTGGGCAGGGGCAAGTCTCCAGTTAATTGCAAAGTAATAGATCCGATTACACATGTTTCTCTCCCCTTCTCTCTCCATTATTTCCCCGTCAGGGTAAGAGCAGCTAGGCTGGTAATTAGGCTGTGCCTGGCTGCATGAATAATGGCAGCAGGAGGACTAGCTATCAGATGACGACTCTCATTTAGTTCTCTTGCTGTGGGCTTTGAGGCCAAAACCTTCTAATGGACAAGTAATCAACACTCTTGGGAAGAGACTTTCTTGCTGCTACTACCTCAGGCTGGAGAGGTATTTGCTCTGTCCTCCAGAATTAACTCTTAAGTCAGAAAACTACATCTAAAAGCCTGGCTCAGGCTAGGATAGAAAATTCTCACTGAAGCTTCTTTTCCCCCTCAAGGCTATTGATCCCCACCAGCCCCCAGAGACAGCCATAGTCTGCTCTCTTTTAGCTCACTGACTGATAAGTTAGAAGTGAGCAGATCTGATTTCTTTTCTGTTTAGTAACTCACTTACTTTAATAACATAAACACACCAGAGAAGGTATTTGCTAGGTGATAAAATTTCCTTTAGTATTTTGCTCACACTTATTTAGACGTTTGAAGAGGCATGGTATTAATTATTCTTTTGGTTCTTGGTAAATATATTAAAAATACACTTAAAATCTTTCACTATCAAGGAAATGCACATCAAAATAGCACTGAAATTCCATCTCACCACAGTCCATATTATATTTAATTCAGAGAATAAACAACAATGAATGCTGGCTAGGATGGCCTGTGGATGGGTAGGGTGAGAGATAGGTGGAGACAACCTTCAAATACTGTTGGTGGGAATGGAAATTAGTGCAGGCATTATAAAATATAGTTAGTAGGATCAGCAAGACCATATTTGAATTACAGTTATGCTTTTTATCAGCTAATCTGTAATCTATAGTTTAGATGTACCCCTTAAGGGATGTGTTAAAAGAGCTAGTCTATTGCATATCAGGAGTTACTGGGCCCAACACAATTTAGAGTCAGATGTGGTGTGGAAGATGCTAATCATTCCAAATACTTGGGAGATAGAGAGAGGAGGAGGATCACAGTTTGAGGCCAGCCCAGGAAACATTAGTGAAACCCTATTACACTGAAAAGCAAAAGGACAAGGGTCCAGCTCAAGGACGAGGGTATTGTACCTATCCTCTCGTAGCAAGCAAAAGGCCTTGAATTTAATTGCTAGTATTGCCAAAAATCATATAAAAAATCCCCACAATAATTGATTCCCTCCCTCCCTCCCTTCCTTACTCTTCAGTTCAAAATCATTTTTGGGGAGGGGGGGAGATGGGAAGGGATGGGAAGGGGAAACAAAGGAGGAGGCAACAATACTTGATAAGAAATGTACTCAATACCTTGCCCATGTAATTGTAACCCCTCTGTACGGTATTTTCACAATTAAAAAAAAAAGAAAATGTACTCAAATATCATTGAATTTCTTGATGTTAGTGTTCCAACAGGTCATAATTGTACTTTTGAATGATTCATATTTAACATGTCTTATCACATAGTACCTCAGTTAAAGACAATTAGTAGACTGGATCTATCTTAATGCTATAAACTACAGGATAAGTTAAGCTTTCAAATCAAGCCTGTATAGAGAGAATTTACATCCAAACTGGAAAAAAAATAATACTTTCTTTTTTCCTTATTGACACAGGGTCTCACTATGTAGCCCAATCAGACCTAGAACCTCTCCTTCAGCTTCGTGGGTGCCAGAATTTGTGCATTTGCTACCATTTCAGGCTTTTGTGATATATTCTAACTCTTGTAGAGAGATCGAAGAAATGAAGGAATGTTTAATCCACTTGATTAAATAAATACAAAATTAGCAAACATTTGTGAACTATTTACTATGTCAGGTGAGGTTTCAGTACTTGAAGATGCTTAAATGGATAGTGAAGATAGGCTTGAGGACATGTTCACTGAAGATGAGGTGGTGAATAACTGGGTTGACAATGAGTCTGTGTGTGTGTGTGTGTGTGATGATTTGTCTCCCCTTCCTACCCTGAGATGGCCTGTTAAAAAATTGTAAGCCCGGGGGAGGCAATTCTGGTGCTAGGTTATAAAAGTAGGGCCTATAGGACATGGTTTTAGAATCATGCTAACCGAGTTGTAGTAGAGTATAGAGGCTTTGTCCAGAGCTGGAGTGCTGGAGTGAATGATTCCAGACGCTGGCTGGATACAAGGAAGCATGACAAACAGCTTACTTCCTCTCTATAAAGGAGGAATCTGCTGCTCTCTAACACAGGCAGCTATTATTTGTGCAAATGTCATTAAATTTAATGGCTATTTTATACTTTCCATTTTATTTGTCTTTTCTGTAGCCTTGAATGCTGGTGGACACATCCTTGTTCCCACAAGTTACTCCTTTGGTTCTCAAAATACCACACTTCCCTGGTTTTCTTTCTCCTTGCAAGGTTTTTTTTTTCCTCTAAGTGTTCTTTGCCAGATCACCTCTGTCCCAACTCTGAGATGTAATTTCTTTCTGTTTCTGAAATGTAATATCATATTGAAGATTTATTTCTTAGATCCTTCTTTTCTTTCATGCCTCTTATTTTCACAAGATTTCTTCTCTTCCTGTACCTTCAACTATCTGTCTGTCCTAGCTTATTTTGTATTATGAACCCTTTCCTTTTCCTTTTCCCCTTCCTTCTAGTCCCCTCCTCTCCCTTCTTTTTCTTCTTTTCTCTGTTCACTTGGAAATCCCATCAAGCCTTCAAATAAGTGATCTCTAGTCCCCTATTCCAAACCTGTGACCATCATTCCCCCCACCTCCATCCCATAAATCATGCATTGTTTATCTTTTAGTCCAAAACATCATCTTTAACAATATTCTTTACACATCCTTCCTCCAGACTTCCATTGTTTGAGTACTCACCTAATCTCAGTGCCCTTCAGATTCATCCACGTCTCTTCATTCCCTTGTTCCTGCTTTTCATAAAGCCATCAGCCTCTCCACCATGAACGATTATAAGGATCTTCCCAACTCCTATCATCTACTCTCCACATGGTGACTTCTCCAAATGAAATTCTAATCATATTCTTTTGGCTCCCCACTTTTCTTGATACAAACAGGCTCCATACCAAGACATGTGTTTGCTAACTGAGACTTGCTCCCCTTCCCAGTCTTAACTTTGCCCCCTTATATGCATAGTATAAAGCCTATACACTATATTCATGTATACTCTGTAAGTTCCAGCTCTTTGAACTACTCCTTATGTTTCTAACACATGGCCTTGCTAAGCAACATTTATATGATGTGTCCATTCAGTTTAGGTTGAAAACTCTTCCTATATGCTTTCATCAAAAGTATTTGCCCTCTCTGGCACCATACTGTCTGGAAATGACATTCCTGTTTGCCTATATCTCCCCGTGCAATCTAAGCTTCAAGAGGACAGAGACTCAGCTTTGTAGACCATTATTATTTAGTGTTGCTCATATTGTAAGTGCTCTAAATAAATTTGTTCATTGCAATATACATACTCTAGGAATGTTAAAAATTGCTCTGTCTGTGAAGGAAGTGACTGAAGGTTCATGTTTACATCAACTCTTTCTTACATCCCTTTTTTCTTGTTGATCTCTTCATTCTGGTATCTCTTTTATTTTGCATCCCTAAATCTTATTAGAAGAAAACTAAGTTTTATTTACTATTCCTTTCTTCCATTTTCAGATTTGGTATGAGGTAAATCCATAGTGCAAATTGCTTTCTTCAGGGATGAAAATTCAGATCTCTCAATACTTTCAAATAAGGATTAAATATCTGAACCTCTCTAACATATTTTTTTACTGCTCTATCATGTTTCTACCTTCTGGTTTTATTTTTCCTAAAGTATTTTTGAAAACTAAGAAAATGACTTGAGGATTTCTGTTTCTTATACATTGTTTACCACATAACTTCACTGGCCTTTCCTCTTTTCAATGTGATTTCATAAAGCTGGATATGTATGGCTGTGTATTAGGATCTTAATAATTTAAAATTAACATTGCCCTGCTAAGCCAGGAGACTGAGCTATTTTACTTTGTCTGAAATTTGTGAGATATAAAGTTTTTAGATACTTTTCCTGTTCATTACATTTTTCCATCACTTTATAATAAGAAACCATCGCAGCTTGTTAAGAGGGTCCTGGATCTGTGTTTAGATTTCCAAGGTAATAAGTTCAAGGAAAATTTAGCTCAGATCTTTAAATCGAAATTACTCTGTCTCCATGTTTATACTTTATATTAAACATGACTATAATATTGTATCTTTATACTTTTACATTTTTACAAGGTCTTGATGACAAGGGATGTCACATTTGTACATTTGAAAATGACACTTAGCTTCCTGACACGCACAATCTCAATTTTTACAACACCTTCGTGCATCTAATTATTTTTGGCATATCAAGATTCAGTCTCTTTAATTGAATGTATAAATATTTTGGCCTAATGGTGGTTCTAACTCTAATATTTTTATGATAAAATCTTTCCAACAGAGAAATAGAGGTTGTTGAATTCAGCATAGGAGCCAGGTAAATGTCAAATGTTAAGGGTCTATAAAGTTTTAAAATATTGTAGCTGTGTTGTAGAATACATTCTGCATAGCTAAAAAAAATATAGTCCTCCGTTTCAATATTAGCATTCTTCATCTCATTCTCATAGTCTCATTCTCATTTAAGTTTAGTACAGATTAATTTAATACCACCTAATTTCATGAATATCATCTTTCAGCTCATCTTCTGGGATAAGTGTGATTCTCTTCTTTGCCTGTACAAATTTAGATAGAAAGAAATCTTTCTTAAGTTGTCCTCCATCTAAGAAAGCGGTGATCAGGACACGGTCTCATGACACTCCTCTCAGACTCTTCAAATTCTTCTGCTCCATCCTCCTTTGGATCTGCCCTGCACTCAGTCCCTGGAAAATTCCATCTTTGTTAAATAGAACTGGTCAACACTGTTATTCACATTCAACTCATGTGGGTCAGTCATGGGGCTTGGGTGCTGACGCTGAGCTTTTCTGCTCAAGGCTAGTGTTCTACAACTTGAGCCACAGCTCCACTTCCTTGTGCTGCTTCTTTATAGTCTGTTATGCCTTATCTCAGACTTTCACTTCTAGTCAGGTTGAATAAGTTCCTATTAGACTCTGCTATCTCACAGAGAGCAATTGTAAACAACACATACATTCACATGCATGTGCACACACACACACATGCATGCACAAATATTCATAACAACAACCACCTAAAGGCATACTGGATGAATGGAGAAAAGCAGGCAGACTTTGGAGGGGAGTTAACATAAGGAATAAGGGATCATCTTGGGTGATATTGTCTTTCTGTGGCTGTGACAAATACTTGGTAACAAAAAACCTATGATAAACCTGGTAAGTCATGTTTATTTGGGGGTCACAGTTTTGGAGCTTTCAACCAACAGTTGTTGGCTTTATTTCTTCCAAGCCTAAGGTAAGGCACTACTTGATGGCAGAGTAAGTGGCAGAAGCTGTTAACCTCCAGCTAAGGGAAGTTAAGAGAGACAAAAAGGAAGAGGTTGGGATTGAAATATCTCCTCTTATGCCATGGCTCCCAGTGATCTAACTTCCTCCTACTAGTCCCCACTTCTTAAATGTTTCTTCCCTTCCTAACTGAGTTACAAGCGGCAACCAAGTCATGAACACATGTGTCTTCGATCAGCCTCGGTCCTGTAGCCTTGATGGTATGGCTGGAGTCCATAGTCTGTTAGGAGTAGCACTGTCACTGAAGCTTCTGTTGGTTGTAGACCATTTGTCTGGTGTTCTTTTGCTTTCTCCTATAGTTCTATTCTGGGCCTTGGGAAGATATTTACAGAGAAAAGTGGAATGAATAGCAGTGGACAACAACACTCAGACCCAGGGCTTTGCCAGGGCCAGGGGCACAACCTTTGGGATTTGGGGTTTCAGGGTCCTAAGAATTACAGCTTTTATATCAGGAAGGGGATCTATGATAACTGATCCTGAGCACTCACTATCAGTTCTTACTTTTTATTTTTTTTTTACATTTTCTATTGTCCATTAATATTCCTTCCTGCCATCCATTCTCTGCACCCAGGAAACTGTCTTTCTGCTACTCTCTTCTTCCATTTCCTTCTCTTTTATTTGTATATATTTTCTTTAAAAAATTTTTCCTTGATCTTATTCACTCAGTAAAGGTGGGTGAGAATATCCAACAGAAACTCTTTATTGATATTACCAGAATTTCTTCTATTCGTACATGACCTCAAGTGAAAGGTTTAAACAAAATGTGAACATAGAAGAAACAATATTGATAGGTATTAAGAGAAGTATGATTATATCCTCAAGAGACATAAGATGCCGCGTGTGAAAAGACTGCTCAAAAAAGAGATCGACCCCAAAACTCTAGGACTCCCAGCATTTATATTGATATAAGAGGCAACTTTGTGTCTCCCAAATGCTCACAAAGTTAAGCTGCATTCTTAAGCAGCTAGAAAGGAGGAGGAGACAAAGATATTGATAGAATCACATTAGTTTCCTCTTACTTACACCAATTGTGATATATCCATTATGCAAAGGAGGGATTATCTTTACACCAATCACAGGTCTTCTTTTGGGCTAAAGCCTGATACAAGTTTCTTGCTAGGGTAGATCTTTCTGCATCTGGAATCATACCTTGGGTGTTCACCTGAGGGCAGACCTGACTGCTCATTGGCAAGCCCTATGCTTATGGCAGCTGAGAGTGCAGAGACGGATCTAGTAGCTGTTATTTAGGGAAGAAAGTTTTCTCAGCCCTCAACACCGAGCACATTTAAAGACCAAAATGATCATCTTTCAGAAGCTTGCTTAAAACAAAGGCTTATGGGTAACATTGCTTTAACAATATTTAACAGTTCTCCAACAATGCTTAATGTCTGTCCCAGAGAGAGGCATGTGCCTAGCATTTGTTCCACCTAGACAGGTGTCTCATGTTCCTGTCATCTCTGCTCCCTATGCTTCCATTGTGGCTTTAGCTCATCTTTAAAGCTTCACACATTGCCAAGTTAAAAGCCATTTGCCTGGAAATCTCAAGCCTTCATTTTAAAATCTTAGTGGATGTTTCAATGATTCCATAACTGCATGTCTGTAAACCAGCATCATGTAGATGCTGCTAAAGTCCTGAAGCAAGCTACACCAGGGACTTCTTAAACTAATTGACAGAATGCTCTGAGTACTTTTTAAACTTTTCAAACTTTCTATCTTCTCCAAGGATATACTCCCTTTCATCAAATTGCTTTCCATTAGTCCTCATTTGCTAAAGGTTCTGAAACCTTCCAATAGCTGTCCAGGCTCAGACCAAGTCTTTCATGCATGGATCTTTGCAAGGACATTCAAAATCCAAACTATAGCAATGCCCTAGAAAAGATATGATTCAATTATATCAAATGTGCCTGAGAATTCAAGTGATTACTTTTCCACACTATAGACACTTGTTTCTGTATTTCTTCATACTTTTTAATTTATCCTATGTTGTTTTCACCTTTTCTCTTTGAGTAAATCAAACGATTTGGAATACATGTATTTTCTCTCTGGTAATTATAACTCAGAAACATTGTATTTTTTGTGATACTGGGATCATATCTTTAGGGTCAGCAAAAGAGTAATAACCATTTAAATTCTTTATTAATGGACTTTTACTAGGGAAGTCCATTAAGACTACATGTTTATGAGGTATGCCCTTAGATAACTTAATCATTCACTTAACAAATAACCATTTAAGCCCATTGGAGAAATACATATATTCTCATGGATAATTTGGATGATTCATCAAAGATTTTCCATATACCTCTTTTAATTACATAATTCCTAAGTTTGGCAATTCTGTCAACATCCATACTTCGGACATGGTTAATGATGAACATCTGGACTTCGTTTATAATGAACTTGGGTGAAGACCTTGCTAGCCTAAATTGCATTAATTTTGGTATGACTTTTAATTCATCTAAAGGGTAGAAAAACTTGTTTTGCATTTGGAGGAATAGAAGATTTATAAACGTTACTGAACTTCAGAGTGCTTAAAATCTTTTGATTAATCTTTGCTTCTTACTTTATGAAAAGGAGGAAATTTTTTAAATCAACACAGGATACTAATCCTAATAATTTAAGTTAATAACATAGAAGTTTCTGTCATGGAGGAAAAACAATAGTTGAAATTGAAATGAACACACAGGATAAAAATGATGTTTGAATATGGGTTGAAAAACCATGGGGACTTTCACAAGCAATGTGATCCATGCAATGTTGAATTTAGTTGTTAAAGCAGCAGGAAAATATTAGTGAAATAATATCTAGTTTTGAAGTTAATCAAGATTTACTCAAGTAAACTACATAACAGGTTGACAGTAAAACAATTCTACATGATTTTCTGATTTACTTTATCTTATAATCATATTCCTAAAAAGAAAACTGGAGATAATTTTTTTAACTTTATAAATTATATTTTTCCACATACCTACGAGTAGCTTCTGATAAAAGACAATGCCTTCATTCTGGATCATACATATTGTAGGAGTTTTGTTTTTTTCAATTCATGAGACTTGTTGTTACCAATCTCTGACATTTCAGGCTGGAACAGACTTCAAAACAAATAGACAGACACTTTGGGACATTAATTATTTGGGACTCTTGTTGATAAAGGAATATTCCAGGATAATCTGACACTGTACAAAATGTCTGTAAGTCTAAGTTACATGTATTTAAAAAAATGATTCTCTAATATTTATCAAAGGTATGTTTTATATGGTCACCTATTACTACATTCAAAGGATTCATCTACAAAGAAGTTGAAGAGGACAGTCAAGTCTTTTGCACTGCATATATTAGATCTGTAGGTGTTTAAATATGGATTGCCTTATCCTCAAGCTTGAAAAACTAAACACAGCTGGGAGCCAAATCCTATGACAAATGAACATTCTGTACAAAGATCCCAAACAGCATACAGCAAATGGAATTTCTAAAAACCACACCATTGTCTAATATGCACCTGATAAATGGCATTTAAAACTAATTTGGAAGGGGGGATTAATTCAATGTTGCTCTTTTAAGATACAAGAATCATTTAAACTGAAATTGTAACATATACTGTAAAGATGGAAAAGATTAGTGCATAGAAATTTGTACTCAATGTAAAGAAACATAGAGTTAGAAGAAAAAATGAAACTAAGTTTAAGTTAATGCTTTCAGCTGTTTTTCCTCAGATTATTATGACTGATTCTTTCAATAGGCATTTACAATTATATTACATACAACAAAACATTGCAAAAATTACATTCAGCCAAATACAGATACAATAATGAACACAAATGACAAGGCACTTTTCTAATTAACCCCCTCTTCATCAAAGTGGGACAAAATAATTTAGCGTTTGTCTTCACCTCCTTTCCCAGAGCATGAGTTCATTAAAGAAGCTTAGTGGATCTTTAAAAATCTTACTGTAGTGCTTAATGAAGAATCATGCTATTGTAGATGTTCAATGAATATAAACAGAAAAATCATAGTTGTAAGTAGCTTTGGAATGATATAGTTGAATGATTTAACTTCTACAGATAACAGAGCAGGTAGGCAACTTGCCTAAGAGCCATCATTAGTGACAGAGAAAGGACCTGACTCAACTTAAAAGAGGAGAGAGTTGCTTTTGTTGTCACTTGACTTTGTTGGTCCTGGGCTCTGGTGAGGCAGAATAACATGGAAGAGCAGAGAATGGGAAGAGCACAAATGCCACTAGGTTATAGTCAATGAAGCAAAATACTGCGGCAAAATAGGAGCTACTTTTTGTTGTTGTTGTTGAAATAGGAGCTACTTGTTGTTGTTGTTGTTTGTGCTGGGGCTTGAACTCAGAGCTTGAGCATTGTCTCTGAGCTTTTTGTGCTTAAGGCCAGCCACGACCTCCACTTCCAGCATTTTGGTGGTTAACTGGAAATAAGAATCTCACCAACTTCCATTCCTGGACTGGCTTTGAACTGTGATCCTCAGATCTCAGCCTACAGAGGAACTAGAATTACAGACATGAGACAAAGGTGCCTAGCTCTAAACTTAACTTTGTTTTTTTTTTGTTTTTTGTTTTTTGTTTTTGTCGGTCGTGGGGCTTGAACTCTGGGCCTGGGCACTGTCCCTCAGCTCTTCAGCTCAAGGCGAGCGCTCTACCACTTGAGCTACAGTGCCACTTCCGGTTTTCTGGTGGTTTATTGGAGATAGGAGTCTCACGGTCTCTCCTGCCCGGGCTGGCTTTGAACCACGATCCTCAGATCTCAGCCTCCTGAGTAGCTAGGATTACAGGCGTGAGCCACCAGCGCCCAGCTAACTTTGTTTTTTTTTTTAATTTAGAAAATTCATTAGTTTCTGTAAACCTAATCAATAACACCTTACATATTAGTACAGGAGAGATGGGGAAGAATCAAGGCTGGATGCCATCCTGCGGAAATAAAAGTTCAGGAGGACTCATCTCCAAAGAAAAGGCTGGGCAGGGTAGTACATAGTTATTCTACATTCTATGCAAAGTATAAATAGAAATTTTATGGTCCAGGCCAGCCTAGACAAAATGTGAAAAAAATTAGCTAAGGCAAAAGAGGCTAGAGGCAAACACCAAGCAGTTCAGTACCGATCTAGGAAGCAGTGAATTTAAACCAAAATACCACTGGGAAAAAAAGCCATAAACTAAAAATATCTTGTAAAATATTTTTCACTAAAAAGCTTATAAAACATTAACATAGGGATGAGACATCAATAAAGTATTTCTTAGAGCTCCCCAAGCTTATGTTTATTCTGAAGGAACAAGTTTTTCCTGTCGCTAGGGGTAAAAACTGTATCACTGCAGCCCTTGCATGAGTCCATTTATTTGGACATTATTTGGACAGAACAGTAGACATCTAACATGATCATCAATATATACAGTTTCAAGTAGGACTTATTATGCACCAAAAATTTCAGCTCAATAAAATGGACCTATTTTACACAGGTTAATTGAAAGATTCATTTTGAAAAAGTAAAAAAAAAAGTCACATTCACATCTAACTATCCTGTTTTAACTAAGTCTAAAATAAATTCTTAAACCATTGCAATCTCAAACCACTTTCATTATGGGGATAGAGATATAATTATACAGACAAGCACGAATAGGAATGTGTACCTTCCATGTCTAATTCATCCGTCCCTGTGGAACCTGAGGGAGACATGAAAACAAGCCAAAGAGAAACACAAATAGTTTGGAAAGCAAAAAAAGGCATTATACTAAATAGTTAGTGTTCTCACATTTGGCTAGCAAAATACAAAATTATGAAATAGAAAAATGGGGGCAAAAGCACCTTGATAACCAGGTGGACAATGACTTAATGTTTTATAATAAAAAATGTAAGTGAGCAAAAATAGTCTTAGGCAACTTGTGGAAGTAGCAAAGAAGTGTGGACAAGCTCTGCGCCCTTTGTAGGTGAGGACACTGCAGTCGCTAGTGGCTCACACATGTCACAGGGCAATCACACGGACAGATCCCATCCCAGCACTGCGATTGGCATCACTACGGGTGCCTTTCACCTGGCTGCTCTCTCTTCCATTTCCATGTCACCATCAACAACTCCCAGGATCCTCATAATCCCTAAAGATGCATGCAAAAGGAATTTCCAGAGTCTAGTGTAGTAGTGTATGGTGATAGCCTCAGAGTTATAGTAGCAGATGCAGAAACACCAGAATTTTGAGGTGAGCCTTGGTACCTGGGAAGAGGCTCTCATAAAAGAAAAAAACAACAACAAAATAACAACAATAACAAAAATCTTACAGCAGGGCACCGGTGGATCACGCCTGTAATCCTTGCTACTCAGGAAGCTGAGATCTGAGGATCACAGCTCAAAGCCAGCCTAGGCAAGAAAGTCTGTGAGACTGTTACCTCTAATAAACCACTCAAAAACTGAAAGTGGGATTGTAGCTCAATCGATAGAGCACTCACCTTGAGCTGAAGAGAGCAAGGACAGTGCCCAAGCCATGAGTTCAAGCCCCATGACCGACAAAAAAACACACAAAAAAACTTAACAACATAAAAAAGCCAAACAATACCCCCCAAAGCCCTATCAATAAAATATTCCCATTTTGCAACTAAGTACATATAATTATGTTCTATGAAATGGAAAAATACATGTGAGGATTTCAATTATTTTTTTTAAACATTCTAAATACCACATGTAAAGGTAATCCCATCCCATCTGGTAAGAGCAATGTATTATATTATGTGCCTAAGGGGTAATTCAGATTTGTGGAGTACTCCTCAGTTGGTATTTTTTCCATACTGAAGCAACTACTGTCACACTTCTTAGAGGACTGCTTTATAGATGCAGAATTATAGATATACATACATATATAATATATAAATATATAAGCATATACATAATATATAGATGCAAATATGTCATTTTTATTAATAGATGAGAGTATTCACAGATTTTTGGCTATATTGAGGGTTAGGAATTCAAATCTTATATATATTATAAATATATATATTAAGGAATGGTAGTATTCATGGCTTATGTGTTCTCTTTTTAACACTATCAAAATTTGAACTCAGAGCCTCATGTTTTGTAAATGAAATCTCTTGCAACTAAGGCATAACTCTAGCCCTGATTTTACTGGTTATTTCTCAAATAATTGGTCTTCCTGACAGGGTGCCATCCATCAATGTTAGCCTTAGTGGTGTATGCCATGTTAGCTACTTTTTTATTGAGAAAGGATCTCGTGGACATTCAGTCTTAGTGTCTCCAGAAGCTAATATTATAGATGTAAGCTACAAGTCATCAGCAAATTGTTTTTATTTCATTGTAATATAGCACTACTGAATTCAGTACAGTTCTGAAAGAATATCAAAATCATCAGAGAAATAATCCAAGAAGTGTTGTGAGATTACAAACATTAATCATGTTGTGTTACTGGAGGTTTTCTTCACACAAAATTTCAATAATTGTTACTTTTTCTTTATTTATAAAAACGGATCCAGGAGGGATCTTGAGGATACCTGGAAACAAGTTTACCTGGAAACAAAGGACCTATGTAAGAACTATGTACAGGCATGCTATCCATTTGAGAATCATATGTGATAATCAAAAGATACATTTTCAGAAGTATTTTGTTCACTGTGAGATTTGAAAATGTTAAAGTTAAAAAAATCAAAGAAAACATTTTCTTATATATATAATTGAAACTTGCATGGATCTAATTTTTCAATCAGTACCCATGACAAGCCTCGCTTACAAAATCTGAAAGCTATGTGCCCCTCGGCTAAATGGGGTTGAAGAAATCATAAGCTTACAGCTGTATGAAACTGACCTGTGGGAAGGGCTTTACCACCGTAGTCTTCACTAAGAAAACTGGAAACTTGCCAACTATTCTAACAGTCAAATAACTTCAAATAATAACTTATAGGTAAAGAGGAGCAGGAATCAATGCAATGGTAGTTTCTTATGGATATGAAAACCACAACAGGTCAAAGGCATGCACAGGAAAGTTGAATGTGTTCTCTTCTGGAGAACAAATCAGTCAGAATCTTTTCCCAGGTCTTCATCCATCAGCCTCACTTTCACATCCTGCTCACACCAAAGGCTGGGAAGAATGGAAAGAACCACTAGCCTCATTCAGCCAGGCTCTGCAGAAGTCTCTCCTACATCCCCACCTGTGGGAGATACTGGGAATTTCAGGGGAGGAGACATTTGTTACTGACTCTGAGGCAAGGATCACTGGCAAGGACACTGGCCCTTACAGGAGACTTTAGGATGAACAAGAGTTCAACCTTGGATACTTGGAATATTCAGATAACAGTTGGCTGGTAGTATTCCTTGAGGGTTTTCATTCACATGGAGATGAGCTAGAAGATGAGAACAGAACTGGCATCAGCTCTAGAGATTTATTTACACAAAACACATGCTAAAATATCAAGAAAAAATATTCTGTTTTGGATCTCCATGACTTCAAATCATGCTAACCTAAGTCATACTTTCCATTTATCCACAAAAAGCATGCTGAATGCAAAGCCCTGATGTAAAGTAGTTTTGTTGTCCTTTCCTAAATGGAAACAAAGCCAGGGATATGTAGAAGTAGACAAATACTAGGAAATAAAGATCGAAAAATTATGTCAATTACCAAAAAGATAGAAACTGAAGTATTCTAAATAAGTCTTTTGAGTCCAAACTAGTTATTTCCCTTCAAAGGAGATTTATTCTGTCTTGGAACAGGATAAAATAGACTGGCCTCAATGTAAGATTAAGCCCACTTCTGCTATAGGAATAATTGTGTTTGGGTATCAGCTTGGTCCTATTCAGCCTTCACTTAGCACAAATCTTTTCCTCTTCCTTTCTACACTTATGAATCTAGAAGATTCGCATGGAGATATACAGTGGTACTAATCCTAGAGTAAAAAAAAAGTCATTTCTTTGAAGAATGGGACACGTTTAATCTGATTTATTCAGACCTAAGTGCCACCTCACTGCCTGGACCTCCCTTCCCTGGACTATTTCAATACCCCACCCACCCCAAGTCTGTCTCTTAAAAGCCTCCTTCTACCTTACAGAGTGTATTGGGCCTCTTTGGTAACGCATTATACACATTTATTCCATGGATAAACAGCAGCTGGTGTCACAGATGACCTGTGATCCTGGATAAGTGATCGTGTGATGGTCCAAACCTGATTCCTACCACTTAGCCCTAAAGATTCTAAATAAATGTAAAAGAAAATGTACAGATGTTTTGCATGATCCTAGGAGCCAAGCAAACAGATTTCAATTGATTTCTTTACTGGTTCTTTTCTAAAGATTGGGATGTGGCAAGGATTCACTTTCCTGGGACCAGCCCCAGCCAAGAACTTACTATTTGCCTCAGGTTTCCAGGGGTAAATTCTCCAGTAGAGTGAGCCTTGGTTGTATGTGCTACAGCCATAACACTTTAGGGATCTTTCTGCTATCCTAGGAATGCTTCTTCAAACTCTCCCCACTTGTCTATGAGCCTACTATAGTCCAGGGAACACTGGGATTTCCCATTGTGCACAGCCATGAGACTGGAAGCACACCCTGATCTCTGACCTGGAAACATGTTACTTCCCCATTCTCATCTGGTAAGCATCTCTGCAACCCGGTGCTCCCTAAGTATGTCCCAGTGTCCCAGTGTCTTCACAGTGCAGTAGAGTCCACTCATCACAGCTCCTCAGGCCTGTGTGCTCTCTATGACAGCAGCATTTAAGCTACCTGCACCAGCACCTGGGGAAGAAGTGAGAATTTCACAATAATTAAATGTGAAAACTGAGCTTTGGGCATATAGCCCAAGTAGTAGAGAACCTCCCTACAAACCACAAGGCCTTGAGTTCAAATCCCAGTACCAATGGAAGGAAGGGAAGAAGATATGGAAGGAGTGGGGGAGGATAGGAGAGGAGGGATGGTGGGAAGAGGGCAGGGAGGAGGGAGGGATCAAAGCATTCTCAGGAACACTGCAGCTCACCTGGGCTGCTGTTGATGGTGGGGATGGGAGGAAAACATGAAGAAGGTGGTGGGGACAGATTTCTGTGCACCTCTGAAGCTTCAGATCTTTAGAACAGCATGAATAGGTGCCCACTGAAAAGTAAATCCAAATTACCTGCGTATTGGGTGTGATCATACCGAACGAGCAGGCATTTGGATCCTGATCCTATGCAGGAAGTGAAGATGCAGTAAAGTGACCTCTCAGATGCTAGCCAAGATGAGGAACAAAATGGACTTGTTCACGGATCCCATGGCAGCTCAGTACATGAGAAGCAATGACTGCTGGGAAAATACTAAAGACAAGTAAAAGACAGCTGAGATTAAAAAAATACCTATAATATTTCAACTGTGCAATGACTGTCCACCAGGATATACTTTCCTAATTTGTCAGTTCCAGTTCTTTTCTGAATGAGTCAGTAGACACTGAAGTACAGTTAGAAGAGGCAGAGCAAATAATGAGTAAGTGAAGCTGAGAACCTTTACATATTTATGTTAGAATTTAAAATACATACCATAGCCAGACTTCTTCATTTCCAAGGAAACCAATATGAAATTTTTGTTTGTACTTTGGTATATGTCACCTCAATATAAAAATTCCTGGAAAATCTCCTACAATACAAAACATTCCTGAAAATTCAAATGCTTCACTAACTATCTTGAAATACTCTCTGTCAAGAAATATGTGGATACTGCAGCTCATAGAGTTGAAAAGATCACAAAATTTGAATCCTAAGGCTGTGGCAGACATCCTAGGAAAACAAAAGGTTTCAGCTCAGGAGGTCCTTCCTGGTAGTGGGAAAAAGAAAACAGTCGCTAAGTGAAGCTCAGGGTCCTGTGAGCAGCACTGGGCAGCAGGGATAGTGCTGTGAGGTGGGTAGGGATTGGACAAGAATGTAGAACAGAGTACAGAGCTCAGAGGCTGACACACGGACTCAGGATACCTGAAGCTTTCTCCCCAGGTGATTACCTGAATCCCTCTTGCTGCTGCTCTGCTTTCTACTGAACCCTGAACAGGGTGCAGAACAGAATCTGCATGACCCCACAGAGGTGTCAGGTCCTGGCTCTGTGGAGTCACAGTGTGAGTGAAATAGAGAACACTAGTGGAGTCAGGAATGTATAAAACAAATAGGATAGCAGGAAAAGAGATGAGGGAGGACCTCAAATGTGGAATCTGTAGAATGCTAAATATAACCTGTACCATACCATTGGTAGGTCTCGGGATCTTGAGGACTGGCAATACTGAGAGGGGGACATTAGCATTAGCAGCACTCAGAATGACCTCATCAGAATTTCTGCAGACAAAGAGTTTGGGGAGGTGAAATGAGTTTTTATAGAAATTCAGGCTTCTGCATTAATGTAACATGAAAACAGTCCTCCATCAGGTTTTACAACTCCACACCAAGAGAGCCCAAAGAAGAGGAGCAAGAAGACATTAGATGCGAGCATTCTGCAGATGTGGCAGATCTCTCTCCAGCAGTTCATCTCTGGAAGTAGCAGGCGAACACAAACACACAGAATCTTGGATACTGGGCTGGGAAGGTGGCTCAGTGGTAGAGCGCTGGCCTTGCAGAATCTTGGATACTCTTCGAGAGGGCCAGGGCAATGTGGCAGGGGAAGGGTCCAGGGCAGAGGCCTCTGGGCAAGGCCACTGGGGGCGGGGGATGGAGTTGAGGTCTTGGGGGCTGTGTGGGAGGATGCCCTTGCAAGGAGCCAAGGTGAGGCATCTCACCATAGGTGTCTTGGGAGTGGATGGGCCTGAGTCCCCATGCCCCATGTAGGGTGCCCAGGGCCCCATAGGCAAGAGGCAGGGGGGCATGGAAGGAACTCACAGGGGCTTGGGGGTGGGAGGAGGGGACTGTCAGGGAGCCACAGCCACCTGAAGGCCTTGAAGGGAGAGGATGTCCTCAAGGAGCCCAGAGAAGGGCATGGGGCAAAAAGCAAGGGGTGCAGCCAGCGGAGAGAACAGTCTGGAGTCCTGAAGCTGACTAGATCTGATGACAGGGGAATAGCAAAAGGAAGCAAGACTCAGGGAAAGACCACGGAGGACTGAGGACTAACAGCCAGGGCCGGTGGTGGGGGCAGGGATAGTCACCTGGACTAGGGACTGGGTGGGGGGTTGGTCAATGACAGAGTAGTGGGGATGAGGGCAGGGAGCTGGAAGGTGCCAGGGCCCAGCCAAGAAGAGAGGTGTCCTGACCATGGGCTGGCTCCACGGACAAGGGACAAGGGCCAAAACAGGCGTAGCTCAATGCCTGGGGCCAATGGAATGCAACAGATGGAAGAAGCGTTCCGGGCTATCCCCCCAAGGGGCTGGGGAGGGGACTAGGAAAGGCCCTAAGAGTTCAGACAAGACTCTATCTTGCCAGAAAGAGTAGTACCTTATCCTTTTTCGAACTCTTACTCTAACACTACCTATAACACTGAGGCTTACCCTAACCCTAATTGTACCTGAATCCTAACGTTAATAACAATACTGTATTTCATACACATGCTCTTACCAAATGTGTAGCTCTAAAATTTACTCTCAGTTTGACGATACATTTTCCATTGTCCTAACCCTAACCCTAAACTTGACCATTATATTATCCTGAACTTAAGTTAATGGAATGTGTTCCAGTAGATTCATTCCAATAGTCCAGTTGTCCAGCTTGAAAAGAATTGCAGTTTGTGCTAAATCCAACAGATTTCCTGATGCTAACAGAAGTAATCTTGATCCCTAACATGAGCCAGGGCATTTATTGACCTGAAATCCTAATATTAGGAAAAATGCTGTAGTTTCCATGGATCCTAATTTTTCCTGAACTAAATAAGTTCAGATTTATTTAAATCTAACTCATTTCTTAACTGTAAGCCCAAACCTAATCGTAATCATAAACAAATTACTGCCAAGTAGTAAATGTAAGGAAAATAGTTTCTATTCAATCTCACATTTCATTTGCTTCTACTTGTTGGTGGAAAAGTTAATTTACACTAAACCTTAGTCTTCCTTAACCCTAACCATAACTTGGACTGGAAAAGTAACACCAACCCTAGCTCTAATTACCATTAAGTACTAAAAATACCATAAATATACTAATTTTCATTGGTCTATGATTCATCTTGCCCTTAAAAACAGCCAGTTTTCCCCAATTTCATATCCTTTTTCTAACTTTAACCCTACCCTAACTCGAATACAGAGGTTAACTCTAACCCTAATTATATTTGAATCCTAATATTAATAGCAATACTCTGTTTTACATTCATTCTAATTCTGACCTGGCTTATAGTTGTAAAATTTACTTTCAGTTTGTTGCTAAAATTTCCACTTCTCTAACCCTAATTCTTCATCCTAATGGTGGTCCAATCCTAAAATTAATGAAAAGTACTTGAGTTTTTACTCATCCTAACTGATACACCAGTTGTCCTTCTTGAAGTAACTTTCAGTTTACCCTAAATCCCACCGATTTCCTAGCCTTCACTCTAATCTCACTTGTCTTTACATGAACCCCTTCCATCTACTGACCTATGGTTCTGATATTATGAAATTACTCTAGTTTCCATGTATTTTCCTGAATTCTAGACCTTAAAATAAGTTTCATCTAATCCATTTTCAAACCCTTATCCTATCCCTGAATTTAACTGGAAAACTAACTCTAACTATAATCCTAATTAACCCTGAATATTAAATATATGGAAAATATAGTAGGTTCTATTAATTTTCACCTTTATTTTATTTCATTACCATTTATGATCTGAAATTGTCACGGGGAGTAATCAATAATTAAATCAATGTATTCCTATTTTTTAAAGAGGAAGCAATCCCTATGTCTTATTGTGAGTGTTAAACTCTCTAAAAAATGTTCGCACTAGATGTTTAATCTAACAGGTAAACATGTGCCTTTTTTCCCTTGCTCCTTGTCATACTCCCAGCAAATAAACATAGTTTTATCTGCCTTGTTAGCATTACAATAATAATTTTGACCATTTATCAACCCCTGAGATCTTTCATACAAAACTCCAGAGTCATATTATTCTTATTATTTGAAATAATTTAAACATCTATTAATGCTATGAAAATATCACTATTTTCATGAACCATTTGAATATGTTTCTGATAATGTTATCCTATTTCCTATAAAAATTTAGTGTTTAAGCCGGGCGCTGGTGGCTCACGCCTGTAATCCTAGCTACTCAGGAGGCTGAGATCTGAGGATCGAGGTTCAAAGCCAGCCCAGGCAGCAGAGACCGTGAAACTCCCATCTCCAATAAACCACCAGAAAACCGGAAGTGGCACTGTAGCTCAAGTGGTAGAGAGCTCGCCTTGAGCTGAAGAGCTGAGGAACAGCGCCCAGGCCCAGAGTTCAAGCCCCACGACCAACCAAAAAAAAAAAATTAGTGTTTACATTCTACAAAAGTGTATATTATTCTTTACGTAATCATCAAACATTGAGAGATTAACAGGATTATATGACTAGAATATAATACTCAGATTCTGCTAAAGATTTTTCACTGTGGCAGTTATTTCCTTCATATCCATAGGATGGAATTCAGAATCACATATTGTATTAAGTTTTCGTGGTTTTTATAATGATAAGTCTTATTTTATATTTATTACAAAATGTTTCATGATTCAGATGTATTTCACATTTTACTCAATTTATATTATTCCTTTCTGCAGAAATGTGACATAAGTGGTGTGGTATATAATTTTGGAATATTCCATTAGTATGTTAAATTTAATCATATCTTTAAAGTGTGCCTATAAGTTCCTCAATTGCAAACTTATCATTTTTTCTCTTTGAAGGAATATATTTTTAAAATATTTTTATGAATGTATAATTTAAGCACTATGAAATACCATTAATAACAGATCAATTAGTTTATTTGATTATTGTCCTACCCCCAGATTGCCCAGGGAATTGTTTGGGGGAAAATTAAGTCTGTGTAGTGTTCATATTAATTTTCTTGGCTCTCTGGAGCTAATCCTATCCATCCCAAAGCTTTCTCAGTGAAAACACATAGATCACTCAACTTTCCCACAGAACAGCAATTTGCATCCTGAGGACTGAACATCTGAATCTAGTCTGTCTATATTTCATTTCATTATGTGATGGCTGGTTCACTTCATTACAGTTAAAGAAAGTTATAATGTTGGAAGATTTGCTGAGTTGATCAGATTAATTGATTATCCAGTTTTTAATGTCAGACTCTTGCATAGATATATTTTAGGATATTGATTGAAAAACTGTGGCACAACATTAAATGACTGTATTAGCCACTGAAATTGAAGTGGAGTAAATTTTTTGATATCAAGAAATATGTGCTTTAAAATATAATATTTATACATGTAAATGAGTTTATGTTTTTATACTCATTTTTGTCCTTTGCTTGAATAACTACTTTATTATTTATGCCATTAATAAGTTATTCACATGCATCAAATGAGTAAGAGTAAAGACTTAAACACGGCCTAAGGACATATAGGCATCAGTTCACAAATAAATAAAATGTTTTAAAGATAAATACTCATTTGCAATTAGAAAATGCTAACAAAGGGGCTGGGAAGGTGGCTCAGTGGTAGAGCGCTTGCCTTGCATGCCTGAGGCCCTGGGTTCGATTCCTCAGCACCACATAAACAAAAAGAAAAAAGCTGGAAGTGGTGCTGTGGCTCAAGTGGTAGAGCTCTAGCCTTGAGCTGAAGAACTGAGGGACAGCGCCCAGGCCCAGAGTTCAGGCCCCACGACCGGACCCAAACAAAAAAAAAAAAAGAAAAAAAAAAGAAAATGCTAACAAAAGCAAAGCAAAAATAAGATTTTCCTTATCAAACTGAGTATTTCTTGTGGGTATTTTTATCTCCTCAGTGAACTCAAAAATAAAAATTGAAATGGGCAATCTCATAATCTAATTGAGTAAGAACTTGGTAAGCAATATCACAACATATCTCAATAGCACAGTTTCATGAGTATGTATTTTGTTATTATTGTCTGTCTCTCTGTGGTACAATGCTAACAGTACCCAATTTAGCAACTGAACCCAAGTTTGTAAAGCTACAGTCAGGTTTTGCTTAACAGACCACTTTTTCTTTATCTATTTAAACCAATTCTTATGTGTTGGAGCTAGATTATGTTCTCTCAAAGTGGTTGCTTGACATAGTACCATCATGTTAAGGGTAGCCACCATCTTACCAGAAGCTATTTTATTTAAGCCACATATATATTTATATATGTGTGCCTATGTAGGTTCCAGGTATAACTATATCTATATCTGTGTCTATATCTATATTTATCTGTGTGTGTGTGCATCACATTTTCTGGATCCATAGATCCATTGAAGGGCATCTGAGCTGATTCCATATTTTGGCTATGGTGAAGAGTGCTGCAGTGAACACGATTGTTCTGGTAGCTTTATTGTATTCTAGAATCCTAGAAGTTTTCTTTTTTTTTTTAATTTTTCCTTACGGGGGGTGGGGGAAACCCTTATTGTGGATACAAAACGCCTTTTACTAGTCATATTGATCAATCTTCACTAAATTAAGATCAAGTAGGCTTGTACACAAACCTACATAATTTTGCACTCCATTTCAAAGGATTCCTCAGCTCCACTTGTGGCTTATCTATATACACTATGTTAAAAAAAAAAAGCATCCAGATGTTAAGTGTTGAACAATGAGAAGTACAAGTCGTTATGTTGAAAACGAACTTTACAACTTTGGTGTGGGGGGGCGGGGAGGATTGGGTTGGGGGGGCGGGGGAAGGATGGGAAAGGATGGGAAGGGGAAACAAAGGAGGAGGCTACAATGCTTGATAAGAAATGTAATCGTTATCTTGCCCATGTAAGTGGAACCCTTCTGTACGGTATTTTCACAATAAAATAAATAAATAAATTTAAAAAAATAAAAAAAATTCAAAGAAAATTCAGTTTTGCTGGAACAATTTGGGTTGGTTCTGGAAAATAAATTACCCAGTTTGGATTTTATGCTTCCAAACCAAGAAAGTATTTGGTGTAAACCATACAGCTAGGCTTCATAACCTCTACGTTCCCTCCAAATGGAGATTGCCTTATGCCGTGATTCAACCTTATTGGCTGCTTGGATCCCTCTAGTTTTCTGCTTCACCCCCTCCTCCTTCACTCAAGTTGTGTCCAGTTGGCATTAGGTCTATTCTCCAGGAATTGCAGTCAGAGTTTATCTTCCAATTTCCTTTGCTTGATTTAGAAAGGATCTAGTGAATTAAACGCTACTATTCTAGGGAATAAAAAACAATAACAAACTGCTTATTGCATACATACATACATACGTACATACATAAAAACATACTTTTTTGGGCCTCAGTTGTGGGGCTTGAACTCTGGACCTGGGCACTGTCCCTCAGCTCTTTAGCTCAAGGCGAGCAGTCTATCATTTGAGTCACAGTGCCACTTCCAGATTTTTCTGCTATGTGGTGCTGAGGAATCAAAAACAGGGGCTCATGAATGCAAAGCAAACACTCTACTGCTGAGCCACCTTCCCAGCCCCCATACATACTTTTTTTTTTTTTTTTCAGGTAAGGGGTAGGTTTATTCATCATTCCGGCTGGCACCAGGCCATCTTGGTCCTCCACACGGTGGGGAAAGGCCTGGGAAAGAGAGCTGGGAGAGCTGGGAAACAGAGAGAGCTGGGAAAGAGAGAGAGAGAAGAGCTAGAAAACAGCAGAGAGAGCTAGCAGAGAGCAGAGAGAGAGAGCAGAGAGAGCCCCATACATACTTCTTAACAACAAGAACAAGAGATGAAGTGTCTTTTGGCCAAAACATTTTATTTTTTTCAAGTCTGAATTTTATAAATTTCGAGACTTAATTCTTTTCTACATCATTTTGCAATAGAAAAACATATTTGTACCAAAAAAGGAAATCTTCAAGTACATATTCTGAATGAGCAGTGGAAGAGACATATAGACAGTGCCATAATTAGCATGCATAGAGATTTTTCAGATATGCCTGGAGCACATTTTGATCTTAATTGTATGAGATTCATGTATTTTCCAAAACTTACTTTATATTTGTGTCTATAAGTAACATAAAGCAGTCAGTTGTTCATGAGGAATTATAGTCTTACATGGAAGTATTTTCCAAATCTATAAATATGCACTCAATATTAGAAAAAGAAAAATAAAGAAAATAAATAAAAATAAAGAAAAGCTGAGACTTTATTTCAAATTTTATTATGAAGACAAAAGCAAATCTCTGAAAAGGATGTAAAGATGAATCTGTAACTTCTCTGGGAAGAAAATTCAGCAAGCAAACTCACTTTTCTGTTTAAATTTTCTTTTTAAAATTTTTTCAAATTATTTTAAGTAGTTGTACAAGTTCAGCATGCTAATTTAGGAGGAGGATGTGTCATAATCTACATCACTCATTGCATTGTCTTTCCCTTCTATCCCATCCTCACCCACTCTCTGAAGTTACCTGGGATCAATATGTTAAGTTTTTTATTTCAACTAAAACAAATTTATTATTGAAGTAATTGTACAAAGTGGCTCCACTCCAACAAGAAAATGTATGGGTCCAATGCCTCTTGATCAATGCTACCTCTTCCATTGTTCTCTCTCTTTTCTCCCAACCTCTCCCATCTGCTCAAGTTACACGGATTCATTTCATCTATTCACATTGAACATTATAACTGTATTTGCCCACCTGTTTAAATTTTCTTAAAATGTGATTTGGTTTGGTTTCAATTTAACTCAACTACTTGCCATTGATTAGTTTTACTACCTTTCCAGTTTACTCTCTGCCTTGTCCTCTCCCCTATCTAGCTTGAATTTCTCACCATATGAAATTCTTATGCGCATTCTTGGCTGTAATGGCAGCCCTCTCCCACTAGTGGGAGCAGAACAAGTTTTAGGCAGCTGATATATCTCATTTTTTGAGGGTAACACTTGCTATGTATTATCAATAAAAAGAGAGGTATAAGTCTATTATATCTTTAAAATCTCCCTTCCACAAACCTCTTCCTGAGAAAGAAAACCAAGCCTGACAAGACAGAGTTAGAAGCACTACCATAAACTATCATCAATACAAATATCTGCTTTATGTTTCTTCCATCATCAATGCAAGGGTGTGGAAGACCAAACTTAGTGGCTTTCTTGCACAAAGGGATGACAAATGAGAGAAGTAAATGTGCATTTTGTCTCTGACTGCTTTCCTATCTGATACACGCAGTGGATATCCCACAACAATTATGGTGAGTGTAAATAAAGCATATTAATGGAAGAATAAGTGAGATATTGAAAAGTGTATGCCTTGGAAGCTAGTAAAATCTTTTTCAACCCAAGTGTTATTAAGTAGCTCAACTCTCTCACATTAGGGACAGAATCTTCTGCATTAGACAAATCTTCTGAGTAAACAAATACAAATGTGGAAAAAGCAGGAATTAATGGGACCTCATAAAATGCTGGCAAAGTCAAAGGGATGAGAAATTTCAGAGCAGGTTCATTCAGATTTTCTCACACAAGAACCATTCAGTGCCAACAGGCATATAAATAAATGGATTAATCTAGTTGTACAAAGATCTAACATAAAACAAGCAAGTGAATGATCCCTGTTGCACACAGAATGTGCATGGATATTTTAAATGCAATTAAAGTGAAGGAAAGACAAAGCTTCTAAGAACTGTAGTGTAATACCACTTTTTAAATCTCAGAAGATAAGCAATATATAGTTTAAGCATGAGGACTTGTGAGATACAAGCTCTTTTTTCTTTTTTCTCTTTTCTCTTTTCTTTTAATTAATTAATTAATTTTTGTGACAGTCGTAGGGCTTGAACTCAGGATCCCTGAGTTCACTGTCTCTGAGCTTTGTGGCTCAAGACTACCACTTGAACTACAGCTCCATTTCTGGCTTTTTGTTTTTAATTTATTGGAGAAAAGAGTCTCACAATTTTTTGCCCAAGCTTGTTTTGATACTCAATCCTCATGTCTCAAACTTCCCAGTAGCTAGGGAAACAGGCATGAACCAGTGGTGTCCAGCAATAGAATCTTTTTTAAAAAAATACTGTGACTATACAGGTAATGTACAGAGGTGTTACAGTTATATATGTACTCAGGTTAAAGAGTACATTTCTTTTTGGACAATATCACCCACTTCCTCACTTTCCTCCTCTTCCCCCTCCCATCCCCATCCACAAGTTGTATAGTTCATTTTCAACATAGTGTCTAGTGAGTACCACTGCTGCATTTGTTCACCTTTTGTCCCTCCACTTATGTGTTCCTTTACCCTCCCAAAGACAGATAAATGAACAAACAAGACAAAAAGAGAAGAAGAAAAGAACAGTAACAAGAAAAAAAATGCTCATTTCCATTTCCTGAAGTTCATTTCAATAAGTATTTTATTTTATATAGTCAGAGGCATATTGAATTTTTAATGTTCCTCTCCTAAGAGTATCCTCTGTTGGTCTTACTGTGTAAGAATGACTAGAATAGGATCATTAAAAGCAAGAGAATGATAAACACAAAGTTTTGGATACAGGTCACCTTAGGTTGTGTGTGTGGGGGGGGCATAGAGAAAAGAGAGACCAAGACAACAGTCTTGGTCTTGGTAGTGTTGTCATGCTTGGATTGTGATTGCTTTATAAATTATTAAGAATTCACACATATCCTTTCATGTATCAAATATCAAATTAAACAGATAAATGAGAAAGGGAGAATTTAATGATTATCCTCTTGTGCCTTTCCACTCCTACCAAGATGAAACAAACAACCAAGAGACTTGGAAAAACTGAATGTTAGAGCAACTGAACCTCTCACTGTTTTCAACACAGCTCTGACGTCGCAGGAAGTGTCCATGTGAACCTTACTATCAGCTCCAAACATGAAGGCCCACATCCAACAGGACATGGGAGGTTTTGGGTTGTCATAAGCTGCCCCTAAAGAATCCACTCCGTCTCTCTGCTTGTCAGCTGTGTCATAGCTCAACTCCAGTCTCAACTTGATAAGCTCTTCAGGCCAGAACATTTCCAGCTGTTGTGGTCAGCCAGCAGCAGGCTCTTATCTGAGGACAGCAGGGCCATGTGGCACACCGCAGCAGGGGCGGTGTCAGGGGAGGCATGTGGTCTCTGTACACAGTAGCAGAGTCCAGGAGACAGCAATTAGCACCAAGAGAATGAAGATGAACGGGGCATATACATAACCTTCATAAAAATGTCACAGGAAAAGACTCACAAACCATATGGATCCATGCTGGGGCTCTCCCAGGCATGGCCTTTAATGTTCACTAGTCCATGGGATGGCTTTTTAAAAGAGATTTTTTTTTTGCAGCTGTATCTTGTTGGCCAGCCATATCAAAGGAAGTGAAGAGACAGGCTTCCTGTCAGAAATAGGTGAAGAATATTTAAGTCTTGACATGTTGTGGTCTTCTGTGCTCTGAGATCAGATGTCATGCCTGAAAAATACATTGATAATACTGAGGAAGAGCATTTCCTCCTGTAATATTGCCTTGGATTTTCAGTGATACCATTCAGTATCTGTAGGTATTTCAGATCTGTCTTTGTGTACTTTCAAAAGACCAATGCTGGGTGTTCTTAGTGAATAGCAAAGCAGTAGAAAAAAGTCTCATTGGCTGATTTCAGCAGGGAAATCATTATTCAAAAGTGTTTTGTGTCAGCTAGGAGAACACTGAAGTGGATGCAGAATCACTTGCTGAAAGGAAATAAGTACTGAAAGAAAAGATTGAGCTAAAACCACAGCCAAGATTCAGCCACAATGGATAATACTGTCACTGCTGGTAACCACAAGGTTGCTCTTGTAGTCTACTGCTGTGCAATGTGCCTATCCAGAGATAGGATTTGATATTGCCTGTCTTCTGTAACCACATGCCTGAATGTCTCTATGCTGTCCTACAATGCCTTAGATTTTAGTTCATATTTAGTGACAAAGCTGGAATGCTCTGGGTATTTCTATTCTGCCATCTTGTGTCAAGTATGTGTGTTTCCCTCATTTGCTTCATGTACATCACCTCACATCCTCTCTGAAGGTTTTTCTTTGCTCAAGGTTTCATGATTGCATGTCAATCAGACTTGATCTCTCTTACTTCTTGCTCCAGAATTTCTCTGCTGCTGCTGCATGGGATGTTTGCATGGGATGTTTGTATGAATCCACTTAATCTTCATTCATAAAAGCCTGAAATGTAGGGGAATGGGTCTGTGTGAGTCACCCTTCCCTAAGAGGGCAGTTGGACCTGGTTCATTCAAGTTTTTGTTTCCTGGTAGACAATTCCCAGACGTGTACTTTTTTTGACGGATTCCCTGGAGCATGAGCCGTAGATTCAAAACACACCCTTGGATTATCTTTCTCTCCTTCCTGGTCTGGCTTCCATTGTTTCCTCCCTTTCTTCTTGAGAGTACTCCTCACATAAACTAACTACAAGCAATGCTTTGCCTTAGAGGTTCCCTTTGGGAAAAAAATTACATACAAAAATAGTTTAAGGATGAGATCAAAACTGGAGAATAAAATTGACAAAAGCTTTATTTCAGTTCCTTTATAAATGATTGTAAGGAAGCTGGCTTGCTTGACTATTGTGCACTTATTCTGATGGACCGAGACTTGAAGTTAGAATGTTTTAGTTGCCTGAAAGAGTTGAGATGTTATACACCAGATTACTAAGAAAGAAATGAAGTTCTCATGGCTGTGTCAATTTCAATCCACTTCCTACAGATCACTTGGAAAGTTGTTTTTGTAGTTGTGTAAGAAACTATATCTCTAACCTAACAAAGCTCTATGCTTACCTTATCAACATTATAAAACAGTTTCTCTTGTATTTGACAAGCATAATATCAATAAATCATTTTTAATGTTTTAACTTTATAATCTTGTCTCCTTTATTGTTGGGTCTGCAAGTTGATAGCACATCATGCATAATGCACTCTGAACCAGCAATGCCCTCTTATAAAAGTCCTCAGTTTGTTTTTCCTCTGAGAACAATATCTCTGTAACCTGCAGAGAACCCATTGTTAAAACTAGCAAACTGTCTCTCAGTGTTTTAACTGTGCTAAGAAATAAAATGATTCTGGTCTAAAATACAAGAGGTAACTCTCCACCCTTTGTTTATTTCTGTCTGTCTCATTAATGGAAGGGCTAAGCAATTCATTTGGGAAAGCACCAACTTCAAATGTTGAAGGAGATGAGTGTTTAGGTCCCAATAATTCCCAAAATCTATCTTGAATATGTCAACATTTGATAAGAAAGAATGATGGAACTATTCATAATTTTGCTTTAGTTTCACCAAAACCTTTTTTTAAAAAAACAAAGGCAGTGTGTGTCAGTTTAATTTAAATCAGTCTAGGGGAAAGTGCCTGAGAATAATTAGACACCCAGTTTAAACATCTTGATTCTATAATCTCCTAGCCCATGCTTCAGCCTGTCCTGCAAAGAGAAGTTATCGAGGAGTCTCTCTGTTTCTTTTCCTTTTCATATACCCACATAGACAACATGTGGATATAGCAAAGCCTTGCCAAGCCTCTGCTTAACAGATGGATTCAAGTCCAAGAAATTGCTCCATTTGTAATTCCAAATCTTGCCTTAATATGATTAAACTCATTTTTTTCAGCCTTGAAATTTTCAATCAAATTCCAACCTGAAGATCTAGCAGGTAATGAAAGGCATTAGATCAACTAGAATAAATCTGTAGCATTTTGACATGAAAAAGGGAAAGAAATTTGTATATGTGGGAGCATGTGAAACATGGAAAATGAAATATTTCCTACAAGTCTCAAATGGTTCCTTTCCTGTCATTGCTACAAATGATACTAGATAGGAACTTTCAATTCTAAATCAAGTAAATAGTCACAATATAGTCTGATACAATTTTCTAGAGGAAGAAATAGAATATCATGTATTCGTTCTGCTTTTGAAAACCAGTTGAAATGATATTATGCTGCTGGAAATTTACAAAGAAAAGAAAGAAATTTATGGTGTAAAAATGCAAGAAATTGACTTCAAATGGTCATTGCACTTATAGAGAAAAGTCAGACTCCATTAGCATTTTTTAAAAAATGAACAAAAAGTAGAACTAAAAATAGCACCTAAGACAACATAGTATAAAAACTTTCTATAACTGGTATATTGATATACTTTTAAGCATCATCCTCATGCACATTTCCATATATTTATATATATATCCATTGATGACATATGTACTTGATCATGAGTAGTTCTTTTTTGTTTTTCAAATGAAGTGTAAATTATATCATATGTGTTCTTTCAGAAATGTTTCTTATTGCTTCTTTATATAGCATTATATCCTTGAGATTTTCCCCCCCAAATTTATCTAGTTTTAACGGTTGTGGCATTTCCAACACGAGTAAATCATGGTTTATTTTCTCACTGAAATGATATGGATTCATTTTTATTTGTTTGTTTGCTTGCTTCTGTTTTATTGCTTTGAAACAGTGCTGCAGCTGGGCACTAGTGGCTCATGATTGCAATCTTAGCCGCTTCAGAAGCTGAAGATTACAGTTCAAAGCCATACCAGGCAGGAAAGTCCATGAGACTCTTATTTCCAATTAACCACACAAAAAATGGAAGTGAAGCTGTGGCTCAGGTGATAAGAGCTTTAACCATGAGTAGAAGGGCTCAGGGACAGTATCCAGACCTTGAGTTTATGCCCAGGACAGACAGACAGACACAGACACACACACACAGACACACACACACACACACACACACACACACACACACACAACAATGCTGAAAAAACCATTCTAGTACCTGTCTCTGTGCTGTGTATGTCTATTTTATAGAGTATACATCTTCAGTTTTATTAGGTGTAGGGAGACAGTGTACCATGCAGTAGGCACATCATTTACATGGATTCAAGTCTTGACTCTGTCATTTCATGTGTAACCTGATCCTTTCTGACGCTCATTCTTTATCTCTAAAACGGTGACAGTAATAGCAACTGTCAATGACAAGCCTGCTTGCTGTATAGTCTCCCATCATCTTGCCCTTTCTTTTCTCTAAAAGAGTTTTAGGTGGGAGGAGGTCCACTCCAGTGACAATTTCCTCTGCCTCTTTCCAGCTAAACATGGCTATGCTCTTTGGCTAATGTATTGTGAGTGAACATTACAAGCTCACCATACATGCTTAAACCTTTATATTTTTCATTGCACGCTTTATATTTTTGGCAGTCTGATGTGTATGAATATTGTATCATCGTTATTTTTTCTTAATAATCTTTTTAGAAATGAAGAGCAACAAACATTTAGAGAAGTACAGAAATCATAAGTATTCAACTTAGTAAGTATGTGTAAAGAGAGCATATATGTAGCATTGGCACTCAGAACACCAGATTCATAGTTCATCCTCCCCAAAGGAATTCCCTGTTGTGCACAAATACGTGCAGAATTGTGATCTTTCTTTTTTATATTAAAGGCTTATTCCTCAGAATGTGGTTGTATTTGGAGACAGCCTATAAGGAGGAAATTTAATTAAGAAGACGTCATTACAGTCAAACTTAACCCTAGTATGACTCATGTCTGATAAGAAGAAGAAATCAGAACAAAGTATGGAAGGAAGACCCAGGAAGAAAATGGGAAGGGCCGCAGAAGAAATCAGCCATTGGGAAACTTTGATCTTGGACTTCTAGTCTCCATATCAGAGAAAATAAATTTGTTTTTTTTAAAGCAGCTCTGAGGTAGTTTATTACAGAATCCCAAGAAAAAAAATGGTTTGTTTCAGCAAAATCACCAAGTGTTTGCACATCAGATTCATGATCTTCTGCTAGATCTTTTCATTCAACATTGCTTTGTTGAGTGTGTGTGTGTGTGTGTGTGTGTGTGTGTGTGTGTGTATACTAGTCCCAGAGCTTGAACTCAGAGCCCTAGCTGTCCCTGAGCTTCTGTGCTCAAGGTGAGGGCTCTGCTCTATTCTTAAGCCACAGCTCCACTTTGGGTTAATTGGAAATGAGTCTTACAATAGCCCGGGCTGACTTCAAAATGTGATCTTCAGATCATAGCCTGTTAAGTAGCTAAGACCACAAGCACCTAGATTTCATTGACTTTGATTGCATTGTTGAGCATGGAGATCATTTCTCCATTCTTATTGCTCTATGGTTTTGTGCCATGTGAATCTGTAACAAAAAATTTATTTAATATTAATGAACATTTGAATCATTTCCAGTGTTGGCTCTTACAGATAAGAAGATAGATAAATCAGTGTTCTTATGAAGGTTTTTATACATCATTTGGTTAATATATGAATTCATTTCTGTTGGGTATCAAGGACTGTAATTTCTGCATCATAGTGCATGCATATGTTCAGTTTTTCTAGATTTGACCAAAAATTTGTGTAGGTTATCCATATGCATCCCCAATAGCAGTTACTCCAATTGCTCCAGTAACAAGATTTACTGTAGCTTTCATTTTGGTCAGTCCAGTGTGTAATAATAGAACCTCATTATGATTTTTTAACTTGAACTTCCCTAATCACTAGTGAAGTTGAACACTTGCTTCATGGACCTGCATATGACTAATTTTTATAACACTTCAAGTCTATGTGAAAAGATATGTCTTCTGTAAGTTTATTTGTTGTATTTTTTTCCAATTCAGTCAAACTGGCTATATATATTGCTGAAATCCTTCATATATACATCAGGTTTTGTAATAAAATGCTGATTATATATATATATATATATCCTTTTGGTATACTTTATTCCTTCTTGGATTTCTAATGTCTGCCTAATGGATATATATATATATTTTTTTTAATTTATTTTTTTTTTGTCGGTCATGGGGCTTGAACTCTGGGCCTGAGCTGTTTCTCAGCTCTTCAGCTCAAGGCGAGTGCTCTACCACCTGAGCTACAGTGCCACTTTCAGTTTTTCTGAGTGTTTATTGGAGATAAGAGTTTCACGGACTTTCCTGCCTGGGCTGGCTTTGAACCGCCATCCTCAGATCTCAGCCTCCTGAGTAGCTAGGATTACAGGCATGAGCCACAAGTGCCCAGCTGGATTTATATTTTAAATATGAATGTACAGGTAATCAGACTTTAATGTTTTGATTCTTAAAATATTTTATTTTATGTTAAATTTTGGTGGTAGTTTTTGCTGTAGAACATTTTATTGTCATTTCTTTCAGTAGTTTTGAAAATGTTATAATACCAGGCTCTGGTGGCTCATGCTTGGTAATCCTAGCTACTCAGGAGGCTGAGATCTGTAGATTGTGGTTTGAAGCCAGCCTGGACAGGGAAGTCCAAAAGACTCTTATCTCCATTTAACCACCAAAAAGCCAGAGGTGAGCGAAGCTATGGCCCAAGTAGTAGAGCACTAACCTTGAACAAAAGACCTTAGGGACAGTACCCAAATCCTGAGGTCAAGCCCCAGGATAATCATCATTTTACACACACACACACACACACATACACACACACACACACACACACACACACACACATCACAGTATTTTCTTTTTTAGTGTTTGGGTTGACCATTTAACTGTCATTCTTTCTCTTTCTTGAGCATAATGGTTCTTTTTCCCTTCTGAATGTATTTAGTGTTTTTTGTCCACTACTGAATTTTTGGTATTTCAGTAATTTTACTATATGTGCACCTATGCGGACTTTTTATATATTTATGAGTTTGGGCTTGAAATTTTCT
Source organism: Dipodomys ordii (assembly GCF_000151885.1). Classification (NCBI taxonomy): domain Eukaryota; kingdom Metazoa; phylum Chordata; class Mammalia; order Rodentia; family Heteromyidae; genus Dipodomys; species Dipodomys ordii. The sequence goes on along the minus strand of NW_012267313.1, from coordinate 6,774,119 downwards.
ATAAATATATAAGCATTCTTGGTCATAAGTCTTACTTTATCTCTTCTCTGCTTGTATAAATTAGTATTAGGCCTTTATTATTAGTTCTTTATATATATATATGTATATATGCTAGACAGACATTTTGTTGCATTGTGCCAGGTATGCTTTTTTGGTAGTACTAAGGTTGAACTCGGGGTCTCATGCTTACTTGGTGTTCTTGCTAGGTGGTGCTCTACCACTTGATCCATACCTCTAGCTTTTTTTGGGGGGGTCCAGTCGTGGGGCCTGAACTCTGGGCTTGGGCACTGTCCCTCAGCTCTTCAGCTCAAGGCTAGTGCTCTACCACTTGAGCTACAACGCCACTTCTGGCTTTTTTCTTTTTGCTTATGTGGTGCTGAGGAATCGAACCCAGGGCCTCATGCATGCAAGGCAAGCGCTCTACCACTGAGCCACCTTCCCAGCCCCCCATACCTCTAGCTTTTTGCTGATTATCTTGGCAATGGAATCTAGGGAACTTATCTGTTCTAGTTGACCTCCTAATTTTAGTCTCTTGAGAAGCTAGGATTATAGACATGATCCACCAAAGTCTGGCTTCTACTGTGTTGCTTAAAATACATTTTTTATTTTTCACTTTTTTTCTCCTTCTTTTTATCTGGTCCTTTGTTCAACCAATTCATTGAATTCTTAATTTTGATTATTCTATTCTTTAAAACTAGAAGTTTTTTCTGACCTCTTATTCTCAACTGATAACTCTTCTGATAACTGTGAAATGAAACACATAGAAAATCAATAATACCAATACTAACAATTATTAATTAATGATTACATGTTTTGCAATGTTTTTATTTTAATGTGTCATGTGAATAGTGCTATTGATATCTTTCAGATGAGAAAGCAGGCTACACCAGTTTTACTTGAGTTTATAAAAGTCAACACAGAATGATTTTATGTAAATCCATTTCATTTTAATTTGTAAAATAAAGGAAGTATTGCTACTACCTGGCTTTTAAATGAATTGTGAATGTATTTCTAAATAAAACTATCATCTCTATCTTCTATATTCACACTTAATATTTCAATGTATGAGTGCATTAGAATCTGCTATAATAATCCATTTGTTGTCCCCAGTTTTGTGGCATTGTCCAGGTGTTAAAATTAACTGCGGTTTGCTTGAATCTACGTAAAACATTTGGCATGTTGGCTTTTCACTGTTATTCCCTTGGTAATGGCAGCACCTCAAGGAATAATGCATTTTACATGCTGCTCTGGTGGTAAGATTTCACATAAATGGAGTAAAGAATATTTAATCAAGGAGCTCTGAGCATGTGAAAGCCAACAGCAATAGTAGAAATGGTGTTTATTTTATAGTCCAGAAACTGCATTTTAAATGCTAGTATATGTTTATATGACAGTTCTATTAAATATAAAAGAGTCCCATTACAAGGGAAGTCCTTTGCATAGGCTTTTTATGTGGTCTAAATAATATACCCAGTTCTGCAACTCCTCATGTGAGACATTTTTAGAACCTTATTTATGTTAAAGCCATAACAAACTAGCAACTAGAAAACTATAATGGGCACACACGGCTAATAAAAATGAGATCGTTTAAAATTCTTCTTAATAGCAACTTAGGAAGTATCTTGATGACACAAAGTCAGGGCTCAGTCTCTCTGGATGCCTGCCACTCAGTGTCACAGGCTTTGGCATGGGTACTCCTTTTTCCATTGTCTTGGCTTTCTTGGTTCAAGACTAAATAGCCAATACATTTTAACATTGGTATTTGTCATATAAAAATATGAATTTTTCATTCTAGTGCCTATTGAACCAGAGGTACTGTGGGGAAACTAATCCGAAGATCATACTGCCTCTCTGCATTGATTATTTATTGGGGGACTCCTTTTGTGTGTTTGTGTGTGTGTGTGTGTGTGTGTGTGTGTGTGTGTGTGTGTGAGAGAGAGAGAGAGAGAGAGAGAGAGAAAGAGAGAGAGATCATCTGAAATTGGTCAGAAGGTAAAGAATGCTGCATATGTTTGAGCTGTGTTTGTATATATAAACATATATATTATCTATGCATGTATATATATTTGTATGCGGGTACAGTCTGCAGAGCTGCATATGTGTGCTAATGGGTGCATGTGTGTCATGTATATAAGGCCTTGGTACTTGAAATTTGGACCACTTCTCTGCTGGATTGCTCTGTTTAGACAAGCTGGTTAAAATGAAAAGATCAGATCCTTTATAGAGTAAAAACTATTTGATCTAGGGATAGATATCAGCTCCACAGACAAAGATGTTGGTTAAAATCACTTTTATTGTTACATCTTGCAGAGTTCCATGATAGTTCCTGTGGCCTTTCATGTGTGCAGAGGAAAATTTCCCACAGAAGAATGGGCTGATCAAGTGTGAAAAGTTATTGCATCACTGCCGACCAGCAAGCATTTATTATATAAACAAGTCAGTGAAGGAATAGAAGGAAAACATCTTCAATTTCTTAACTAGTGAGAACCTCCTAATGAATTTTCCTCCCCCAGCCTCTGCTGGTGCATTGCCAGTGCAAGAACTGAGGCAAATAGCCAAACAATGTCATCTTTTTATATACTTGGGGAGGTAGGAGCCCTGTGGAACATTGTTTGAGAACTATTCACCCACTAACATTATTTTTGTCATGTTGAACAATCCAAATCCCATTAATTGTTGAATTGGACCGCCACCTTTAAGGTCAGCAGTGTTGGCTACCCAGTGCGGTCATTCCCTTCACAACACTCCTAAGAATGGCCACCATACCGTTTTTCAACTTTTACAGCTGGGAAGCACATGACCTTAGAATTTGCAGTTTCACTTGTAAGAAAATTCTTTACAATACAGTTTTCCAACTTTCATATGTTTAAGTCATATAAGAAGTCACTTAAATGCACATCTTCACCCAAGACCAACTAACTCATTTTAGAAACTTCCCACTGCCATTTTTTTGGAATTTCCTTCTGTGACAGAGAAAAACTAGTTGTGTGTGGGGGGGGGGCGGGTTTCATCTATGTCTTCCTGTTCAGCTGCCGAGCCTTTTTGCTAAGTGAAGAAAAGAACCAGAAGAGCTTGCATGTTCTAGATTGGTATTCCTGTAAAGGCAAGGAATCCTTTGTAGAACTAGAAAGGATCTAGAAAGCTATATATAGCAAGAGTTTGATTAAGAAAATGATATGAAAGCAACAGTCCAAGGCTGCATATTTTGAGAGATACAAATGCAGGGTATTTTAAGAACTTTGACATGTGCAATGCCATATTATTCATTATTCTTTGTTTTTGTTCCTAGAGACATCATAAAGAGCAATGGTAAGAGTATCAAAAGAGGTATAAAGTGGAGAAAATATATTAGCAACAGGACCTGTGGGTGGTTAGGACAATTAACTAGAAGCTGCTTAGAAATTCCTATAGAAGAGCTTGAAATGCTTTCAAGATTGAGACTGTCTCTCAGATTTGCATAATATCTAGTTTGTTCCTGTTTGTGCTTTGGAGTCAACCACACTCCAAGAAACTAGCTCACTTTTTCAAATTCACCAGGTATTTATGTATGCATTGGAATGTCTACACTATATAATTGTTGGCAGTTCACTCAATAGGAAAGTGATTGGAAGAAACAGAACATAAGAGGCTATTCCCAAGAGTGGGATGAATGAAACAAGTAGGGCTATCACAAGCTTGCTTGATAAATTTGTTTCTACAAAAGAAAGAGTACCTTAATGAGAATAAGCTGTCATTTTGACCTAATCTATGACTAAATGTTGGTTCCATGAACATCAGCATTCTGTGGTCCTTTGCTTATTACTGATCCATTCTCCATTTCTCACTATACAGGGTCACTGATTTCTGTAGTCAGATGACTCATTACAATTTCCATCTAGGAAATATTTTATTTCTTCTCATGCTTTTTATATTGTCTTGTTTTTAAGTAGTCAACAAAATTGAGTTTCTTCTTAAGAAAATTGGCTCTTTCTGCTTGGAAAATATTCTTCGTTTAGGACACGATTGAGAGTACAGCTACGTGGATAATATCAATCTATATGCATTTTATTACACCAAAGTTCAATTTCTGGCTAGAAGTACAAAAGTATCAGAATAGCTGGGAGAAAATGCTAGACTTTAACTTTTGCAGGTCTTCTAGTCTTCTGGAACATACAATATAAATTTGAAAACAAAAAATAAAGTTAGACAACTGATAGTATTTGATTTGAGAGCTATAGTAGCTGAGATACACAGTATTGGTACAAAGAGAAAAAAAGACAATAGCATATAATAGCTTAAAAAAACTATCATGTTTGCAACAAGAAATATAAAGGTAATCTTTTTCTTTTCAACAAAAGGTGCCAAGATAGGTGAGTAGCTATGCACAATAAGTAAAAGAAAACTTTTGATCTATATATCAAACTATATGCAAAATTTAATTTGAAAGGGATCAGAAGCCAGATGCCAGTGGTTCACTCCTGTAATAGCTATTCAGGAGGCTGAGATCTGAGGATAGTGGTTCAAAGCCAGCTCGTGCAGAAAGTCTTTGAGACTAATCTCCAATTAATTACCAAAGATAAAAACCAGAAATAGACTCAAGTGGTAGAGTGCTAGCCTTGAGCAAAAAGTTCAGGGAGAGTGTCTAGGCACAGAGTTCAAATCCCAGGACTAGCACACACATACACACTCACACACACAAAATCACATACCAAATAGAAAACCTAAATGATTTAACTTCTATGAGAAAACAAGGGAACCCTTTGTGATCTTTGTTAGGCAAAGATTTCTTCAATGCAATTCCAAAATCACAATCCAGAAGAGATCAACTGAATAAATTTTATTTCTTGTAATTAAAGAACATTGGTCTTTAAAAGCCATGGTTAAATAGTGAAAAGACAACCAAGATTAGAAGAAGAAATTCCTTGTGAAACATGTATATGACAAAGTACTAGTACCTGTAAAAAGCCATTAAAATTCAATTATGAAGAGCTATCAAAATACAATTGAGAAGTGACAGAAAAAATGGAGCAAGTGAACACTGTTTCTAATAGAACTTTGTCCATGTAGCCAGACTTTATTAAACTGGCCAAATAGGGAAAAGAGTAGGAAGGCTGGCCAATAGAATGGCTCATTTTCCAGACTGAGTTTGAACCTCGGAATCCAGCCTGTAGCCATAACTAACAAGGCTACTTACTGCCTATTTGAAAGCATACACTAACTCCATGGGTTTCCAGGGTCCCAAGCTGAAGGATTACATAAGAAAGCATTTTTTCCCTGCAAAAATCTGCTGCAGTTAGCCTTCCCCTGCATCAGTGTTAATGGCTTCATGTCTCTTCCTGAAAAGGGCCCCTCTCTTTATCTATTTCTGCGTGACTGTGTGTGGTCTCCTTGCATGTCTCTCCTCCCTCGTCTCTGCCTTCCTCAACTATATCATGAAGTTAAAAATTGTTTTTGTTATTTTATTTATTGAAAGGGATGTTTGAGTTGCCTTCCTTAAAAGCAGATGGGTGACATATTTTATTCCTCCCCCGAACCACTCCAATTATAATGAAACAAATAAAATCGAGTTACTCTGTACTTTTAGTTATACAGCCTTCGATTTGCCTTTTCCTGGCTCGAGGTACTGCTCTCTCTGTCCCCCTCCTGCCAGCTGTTGCAAGGGAGCAAATGATTTAGTGAATTCTTATAGTTAGTAAGAGATGTCCAGAAGTGCAGTATAATAGATTTAATGATGTGTATGAATGTCAGGTGTTTTCTTTTTAAGATTCTTTCATCTATTCTGGTTTCTAACAAAATATATTAAAGCAGAGATCGAATTATCAATCCCAAGTACCACTACAAAAACCTTAATTAAGTGTACACACACACACACACACACACACACACACATGCACACGCACGCACACACACACACATGAAGTCTTGCTTATTTAACAACATTTTTGTAACCTTTCAAAAATGTCTTGGCAAGATCCGTTTAGATTATGAAGTCACTAGTGGTCAATGTAAAATATGAATTTTCCAATGTTGGTTTTGGCCCCTGTTCCTGTCTTAGATGAGAAGGTCGTTCTGACCACACCATTTGCAGGGAGAGAACATCAAAGGCAATGGTTTTAGATATTCAGCTTCACATAACATAAGACCCATGAACTTCTAACAAAGTTTACTTCAGAAACGATCACTAATCATCTGTGAGTCTAGTGTTCTACCTAATAAAAAACAAAGCCAAGAATCATGGGCTTTATCACAATTACAGTAAAGCATCAACTAGTAAGAGAATAATGCAAATGAGAGAAAACACTTTGGAAATGTTAAGAAAAAATATTCTAAAAGTGATTTAGTCCATTCTGCAAAAAGATTGTGGGTGGAAAAACACCCATTGCTCACAATCCTGTACCTTTCATTTTCTATTACATTTTGTTATTTTAGCCATAGAAAATAAACAAGGCTGGGGACGTTCTTTTGAAATACAAGTTGGAGAGAAACTGTTTTTTTTTAAGGTACTTTATTGTAACATCCTCTTTCCAACTCTGCTCTTACTCTGTCACTTCCTTATAAAGAGAAGTTATAAAATTTCCAGAATTACACCCACCTGCAGCAGCAAGATTTAGAGATGGGAGTATTTCCAGAAGGAAAGTTCAGCCACATTCCCACTGACCTCTGGGAATAGAAAACAGACTCTTCATGACAAAATGAAGCAGAATTCCTTAATAATAGGCAACCATTCAAGAGAAACTCTCACTGGTACCCCTCTCTAACTCATAAGCTTTCTTGTTTATGTGAAAAAATACAATGATATTTGAGCAATTAATGCAATCACAGGATCAGATTGAGTGAGTGATAGAATATTACTTTGAATTTGGAAGAAGAGAAAAGCTGTAGAACTGTCAGGAGTCAAGCGAGCAGCACCAGCAAGAATAGGCATCGACCTTGGCTGTATCCATTCTCCAGCCAACCCACACTCTTCTGTTTAAGGAACACCCAAAAGGCATGGCATGCTCAACCTGCAGAAGCTGAAAGATCTCCAAGCAAGACTAATTCTTCATCTCTACCTGGGAAGAGGATTTTCTGCCTTTCCTGTGATTCTTAAAGAGACAGCCACTGGCCAGAGGGCTCTGTTCCTTCTTAAAGGATGCTAGGTGCTAGGTCTGAGGTACCTTAACCTTGGAATCACTGTATAGTAAGTTTCCTACTCATACTACTATTGTTGATGCTGTCTTAAATTTCAATATGGGGTCTGAGCAATCACAAAGCAGGACATTTTTTTTTTTTTGCTTATGTGGTGCTGAGGAATCGAACCCAGGGCCTCAGGCATGCAAGGCAAGTGCTCTACCACTGAGCTAACTTCCCAGCCCCAGGACATATTTTTACTAAGCCCCAGCCCCCAGGCAATGGTCTGAGCTCAAGGACACTTGCTATATCCAATCAGAACCCATCATTGAATAGGCAGGCCTCACATGAGCTAGGAGGTGGAACCTTCATTACTATTAGCAATGAGTAATGATTTCTACCAGGTGGTTCAAACCAGTACTTAAGATGTCTATGCCCGGGGGAGTCAAACAGGGTACCAGTATATTCCAAGAGCTCCTAAGAACCTGCTCAGATTAAAAGGATACTTCAGGGTTAAAATAAAAGAAGTTTGGCTCCGATTTTTCATTAGTAGTAAGTAGTTGTCCTTTGAGAGATGTCCCACATGCTTTATCTATGTTTAAAACTTATCACAATAATACCTAGCATATATGCATCCATTCTCTATAAATGTTCATAGCAAAACATTCTTTGTGCTGAATTAAAGCTGTATTTACCATGATAAAGCTGAGAATAATCTTTGCTTTTTTTGATACCTGCTTTTCATCAAACACCCTTTCATATTATAGATGGTAGAACCAGAGTCAGAAAAGGTAAGTAATTTGCCAAGAGTCACAGAGCCTGTAAATAGTCAGATAGATGAAAGACCTAATTCTATTATCCAAATGTCTGTTTTAAACTCTCTGTTAACATTTACTTTTTTCCTACTATACATCCTATTTAGTATCCACTGTACAATTTGTACACCACAGCCTGGGCTGCATCATTGATAAGCGAGACTTCCATTTTTCCCTCTCATTCAAGTTTAGGCAAAGGCATCTGGCACAAAGTCTTTGTGGTAGGACTAGTCCACAATCAATTTGAGTTTATTTTAAATAAATCTTTCCGAAGCATAATTAATAAAATTATTACTGTTAAAAGCCTTACATCTGGGTATTAAACACTGGTTATTTCACAACTGATGAGTCATTTGCTAAGCTACCCATTGGTTAAGTGTATACTTTGCTGAAAGTGGGTCAGGCACAGGAGGTGGGAGAGAAGAAGTGAATCCCCAGACGAGGCCTCTGCATTCATCATTGCATACTTACTGGCAAGAAGGCAACCTCTAGGGGCCAGGTTTGCTAAATCAGCAGTGAGTCATTTACTGCAGAGCCCAGGGAAAGCTCTGCATTCTCTGACATGGGGACAGTTCAGCACAGAAGGTATACTTTTTCCTTTAGTCATTAAGGCCTCATCCACTGGATGGCTGTTGAGGACAAAGCCACAGGAATGAGAACTCAGGGTTTTATGCTATTCTTAAGGATTTCTTAGGGACTCCTGGGGTCTGGTTATATTCACTGGAAAGGTATTTATAGTCCAATCTTACTTATTCTGTGGCCATAGTCTTCATGTAGCTTCTGCAGAACTATTTTTGGAAAAAAAATACAGAAATATCTCCCCAAAAAGTGATCTGATAGAGTAGAAATACCTTGTTACATTATTTAAGAAGAAGGTGAGTTATAACATGTACTTACTGATTATACTTATATGTGTTATACAGTTTTATATATAGTTATATGTGTTATAACATATAGTTATATGTTACAGTTGTAACATGGACTTGCTTACTTACGGATTCACTATGGTAACAGAAGTCCTGAAACTGTAAGTAAAGGCTCATTGATATTTTGTAATTGTTGTTGTTGTTTCTGGTGGTCCTGGGCTTAAACTCAAGGCCCTAAACTTTTTTGCTCAAGACTAGTGCTCTACCACATGAACCACAGCTCCTGTTCTGGCCTTTTGGTGGTTAATTGGAGATAAGAAAGATATGGGCTTTCTTGCCCAGGCTAGTTTGAACTACGATCCTCAGATCACAGCCCTCTGACTAGCTAGGATTACAGGCATGAGCCACTCATGCCTGGCTCAGATTGAATGTTTTTTTAGGCAGGGAAAATGTTGTATTAGTTCAGGTTTCATTCAAGGAACAAGTAGTAGTATGACAGTTGTATTATCCAGAGATACAGAATCATCAGAATATATACATTAATATATAAATATTATATATATATCAATATATAAATATTATATAACTTTATATATATATTTATATAATCACAAGATGGGGGTTTACTAAATTGATTTACACAATCAGAGGCTGGATAATCATTCAAGAATACTTTGTACAGATTGAAGAGCCAGGGAATGAGAAAAATGCTTAGTCTAAGTTGCTGGGAGCCCTAGAATAAGAGACATCAACCATGTAGTCTTATTCTGAGGCTAAACTACTAGATTTTCCCTGGAGAACCACTAGCATAAGTCTGCATTCAAAGGCTGAAGAATATGGTGTCTCATGTCCACAGGGAATGGTAGAAGCATCATTCAAGAAGAGTCAAGCAGGAGTGAGTATAAACAAGCTCCCTCCTTTTGTGCATATTGTTCTCTTGTGTACCCATCCTATTGGACAGTGCAGATCCCATTCAAGGAGGGCCATGCCCACTCAGTGTGTGCAGACTATCTGGCCAATTGCCTCTGGAAACACACAGAAATTGTGCATTACCAATTGTCTAAGGATCCCTAGATCCACTGATGTTAGTAATCAAGATCAACTATCACAGCAATTTTAATGCAAGGAATTGGGTGTTTACCAAAATCAGTGGAAAGTTGAAGAATAGAGGTCAAGTTTACAGGAGGACATTGGCTTTTAAGGCAACACACTTTCAGCTGTAATCTCGATATCAGGAAACTATTGTTGCCCCTGCTCACTGATAGTGGACCAATGGACATGAAGTTTGGCCTTGCATACCTGTCTACCAGAGTTCATGGTCAGCCAGCATGGATGGCCTGTCCTACCCTTTCAACTTCCAAATCTCATGGAAATGCTTCCCATTGGCACAACTTAAGTCAAACTTGCCATATAAAATCAGCTCAGAAATTGTAAGAGTTTTAGAAACGTAGTGTTTAGTATTCCCAAACTGAAATATGAGACAGAAGAAGGAGATAAGGAAGGATGTGAAGACTCAGTAGATACTATCGGATACACATCTGTTATTATGTTAGACTAAAACAAAACATTACTGTGTTACTCCCATAATACAGTATTGCAGGCATAGATAACATATCACTAACACAGGATGACTCCACCAGCCAGAAACTACAGTTAGTGTTGCAGATAACTGTTACACAGTAATGGAGTTGTTAGTTCTGGTAATTCAGTTCTACTCTTCATGAAAATTGATCTGATGAAGTTATTTTAAATGTTTACCTCTTTAATGCTTGTTAGGGTCATGGGTGGAAAGGCTGGTCCTCAAGTGGTAGATCTAATCATTGAAGAGTGACTGGAATTAGTCCATTGGTGGATTCTTAACAGGATGCCATTCTAAGGAGATGGTGGATGGAAACCGGGATGAAGCTTGGTTGGAAGAAGTATGTCCTGGAAATACATACTTGTACCCAGCATCTGTCTTTCTCTTAGCTTCCTGCTCCATGAAATGAACAGCCTCCTCTGCCACATGGCCTGACTGCCATGATGCTCAGCCTCATCACAGACGGAGAGCACGGAGCCAGCCAACCAGGCCCTGAAACCATGGAAACTATGAGCCAAGACAAATCTTGTTGGTGTCAGGTATTTTGTCATATCAGTATAGGGACCAGCACACTGGTATGAAGTATTTTGATCTGTACTTGCAAAGAAATAGCTTGAATGTCTTGACTGATATGAACTAAATAATTTAACTTAATTTTTTAAAAAATGTACAGGTATGCTGTGTTGAGCAATAGTGATTAATTTATGCTTATTTATGACTAAAAGGAATAATGTTATTAAAGCTGATAAGTTCAATTAATTACATTTTCCTGTGGTTCAATTTGTTTTCCTTTGTGACTAGATTGGATATACTTAACATAGGATAAAGCAGTATTTTCAAGAATGAAGCAGAGCTGGGCACTGGTGGCTTACACCTGTAATCCTAGCTACTCAGGAGGCTGAAATCACAGGATCATGATTCAAAGCCAGCCCAGGCAGGAAAAATCCGTGGCACTCTTATTTCCAATAAGACACCAGAAAACCAGCGCTGAGGCTCAAGTGGTAGATCGTTTGCCTTGAGATGAAGAGCTGAGAGACAGTGCTCAGGCCCAGAGTTCAAGAAACAGAAAAAGAACCCATAGTATTGGTTAATAATATTTGGTTAATACTAAAGGAATTTTTGTGCACTCCAGTTTTCCTCCAAAATAGAATCTTGAGCAGAAATGTGTGTGGTGTGTGTGTGTGTGTGTGTATCTGTGTGTGTGTGTGTGTGTGTGTGTGTGGCAAGTGTTCTTGGGATGAATGCTTGAAAGTAGGGAAGGACTTGACTAAACAGGGGAGAGTTGAACTAGTTCAGCTTTCACAGAGGCATTAGAGGATCTGGAATTGAAATTACCCTTCAGAGCTCTCTTGTGTAAGTCACCCTTATTCACCTGCCATGACAATGCTGGATGTAGGCAGGGAGCAAGTGTCACCTCATGTAAGACAGCAAACTTCCTCCAGTGGGAACATCTCAGGAGAAGCTCATCTGTGCATTGTGTATAGTCAACCCCTCCATCCAGAAAAATGACTGTCTCATCCCTGAAGGAATGACAGCTATGTATAGAGGATATTATTAATGTAGTAGTATTTTCTAGAGTTCATTAGACCTCACTTCTTTTGCCAGTGTTATTTTCCCATATCTTTTATTCAGAAAGATTGATGTTAATGATTTTTGAAAAGCTCATGGGATGTAGTTTTTTTTTTTTTACTTTTTTCCAGTTGCCTTTAAATCATCCTTCTATTTGTCTACTCTGACACACATTTGGCTGCTGAATGAAAATAAGCTCACCAGTCACTAAATTACCTGACACTGTAACAGTGAGTCACTCATACTAAGCTGATTAAAGAAGGCTTAGGTTTTAGCTGGAAATCAAATGCCAATCTTGAACATTGAGGTTTATGATATTTCATGAATCTGGGATTTTTTTGTCCAAAATGTTCTCTACCCACAAGTAAAAAAGTGAGAACTGGGGTTATCCTGTGGAGGAAGAATATACAAGAGAAACAAAACTCACGTAGTACATTTTAAATATGATAAAAAAACAATAGCAAGAAAGGAAAAAACCACTTGTGTCCCTATCTTGGGACTCATTTCATTTAACATCATCTTATCTGGTCATATGTACATAGCTTTTGACCTTTTCTGCTTGTCCTAGACTTATACTAGTTATATGCAAATAAGGGAAACCCTGTTTGCACTCTATTTGGTGTTGGTGCCCTACATCTTGTATATACATTTTTCTAATTTGGAGGGAAGGGAAGGGAAATAACAAAATGCTGAAATAAGGCTACAGGTTGACCCATTGTAACAATGAGATGTACAAAACACTATGTTGAAAACGAACTGTACAACTTGGGGGTGGGGGAGGGAGGGATTGGGAAAGTGGGGAGGCAAGGGATGGTAAGAGAAAAACAAAGGAGGAGGTAACAATGCTCTATAGGAAATGTGCCCTACTCATGTAACTGTAACTTCTCTGTACAGTATTTTTACAATAAAAACATAAAGAAGTGAGAACTCTGGAATCGGTTTGAAAAATTAGCTCTAAGAGTCAGGAGAATGTCTATCACCAAGACTGTCTGCATTGTGACCTTTCCATCAGAAGTATTGTTCTTGTGATAGCCCAGAAGATAGAATCTAGCCATATCATAACAGAGTTACAATGAAGAAACAGCATTATCAATAGAGAAACCCATTTTCCCACTGTCCTTGCCTGAAAACTCCTCCATGCCGATCTGAAGGGTCCAGTTATGTAACTCTGCTCTGTGTATCTCACATGTGGTTCCCACATCAGCACATCAGCATCCATTGGTATTAGTTCATCCCATTTGGCTAATATTGGAGGGATTTTTGTGGACTCTCCTCCAGTGTTCCTCATCTCTGAATGACCTATATGGGGGACCATTTTCTCTGCTCTATGACCTTTTTGCACCATAGTACAGTGTGTACCTGTGGAGGAATTGGGTTCTATGTCTCTTCATGAGCATCTCATAACAGGATTCATAGTGGTTGGAGCTCAGGGTCCTATTGCTTGGATTTTAATTCTAGCCTGATCATCTCGCAGTTGTGAATATTTGGGAAAATCGCTTTACTTTTTGGTATCCTACTTTTTTCATTGGTAAAATTGGGACATGATTGTGCTCATTTATAAGCCTGCTATGTGCATTAGTTGTGTTCATATAGAAAAATTTAACATAATTATTGGCACATGGTAAATTGAAGGAAGACTAGTACCCTTTGGAGTGTCCAGGTACTCAAGTAGTGCTAACATGTTCATGGATGGTCACAGTATGCATTTTCCCATATTTGTATATTTATGCAATACATTATGAGATTTCCAACACTGTATCTCACTGCTTAAGCAGATATTTTGTCAAGCATCTTTTTTGTGGCCTTGCAATCATACCCCAGATTTCCCCTCTGAATTATGAACTGACTCTCTGAGAGAGGAGTTGGCAGGACTGGACAGAAGGCTGTCCATACTTGCCAGCGCTAGTGACAGGAGTGACAAGAATGACCACAAGAATTATCACAGCTGTGTGTCTTATCACTGTGTTTAAACAGAGTTGGAGTGGACACTTCACAGGAGGACCAGAGTCCTCACTGCATCCATATCTGAAAGCAAAGCACAGTAAGACATCTGTACTGCAGGAGTTTCCCCCAACATCCATCTTCAGTATTTCTTTCTTAGAGTCTACTGTGCACTTAAGCATCTACATATTTGAAATCACAGATAAAACTAAGACTGGATTGGTGGACTTTGTAGGTAAGTAATCTTCAACTGTCAGAAGTTTATTATGTGACTGTTCTAAGCAATTCTTGTCCCAATGGGAATGGGAAATCTGTGTTTCTTTTTTAATTTGAATTTTATTGTAAAGGTGATGTGCAGAGGGGTTGCAGTTATATAAGTTTGGTAATAAGTACATTTCTTTTTGCGCAGCCTTACCACCTGCCCTCCTCACCCGCTTTGCCCCTGAAGTTAATTTCCAATATAGCGTCTAGTGAGTATCGCTGTTGAACTGGTTCACACTTTGTCCCACTGTTTCTGTGCTTCCCCTTTCCCTCCTTAAATCAGATAAACTCACATACAAGACAAAGGGGACAGAAATAAAAAAACAGTGACATTAGAGAATAAACCAAATGGAAAAAAGAAAGAACTGCGAACAGTACAGTAAAGAAAACCTTTTGTTTCCATTTCTTAGAGTTCATTTCGATAAGTGTCATTTTATATGGTCATATGCACATAGCTATTGAGCCATTATGACCCTCTGCTAAGAACATCCTAGACATATTCTAGTTATCACAAATGAAGGAAACCATACAATCTGTTTCTTTGGGTCTAGCTTAGTTTGCTTAATATAATTTTTTCCAAGTTTTTCCATTTCCTTACAAATGGGTCACCCCATTAATAATGATTATTAATAACTATTAATAATAAAGACCTAAAGAGAGATTTTGCTGCAGAAGAAAGAAGAATGGCCAATTGACACATGAAGAATATTCAACATCTCTGACCATAAAAGAAACGCAAGGACTGGGAAAGTAGCTCAGTGGTAGAGTGCTTGCCTTGTATGCATGAGACCCTGGGTTCAATTCCTCAGCACCATGTAAGCAGAAAAAGCCAGAAGTAGTGCTGTGGCTCAAGTGGTAGAGTGCTAGCCTTGAGCTGAAGAGCTGAGGAACAGCCCCCAAATCCAGAGTGCAAACCCCATGCCCAACCAAAAAAAAAAAAAAGAAAAGAAAAGAAAGAAAACAAATAATAGCTGATTCTGGTGGTAATGTGGCCAAGAGGGAATGCTACTACATTATTTGGGGGAATGTAAACTTAAAACACTAATTATTACCCAGCGATCCCACCTCTGGGCATTTACTCAAATGACCATAAACCAAGCCACACTAAAGCCACCAGCACAACTACATTCATTGCAGCATTATTTACCTTAGCTAAAATATGAAATCAACCCAGAAGTCCATCAGTGGATGAATGGATCAAGAAAATGTGGTATATATTTACAATGGAACTCTATACTTCTTCAGAAAGAATGGCAATGCCCCATTCGTAAGAAACTGGATTTCTTTTTAAACTGTCATGCATTTCTTGTTTTTTGATTTTTTAAGTATAACACGGTGCTTTGTCTGGGTAGAAAATGAAAATTAGAAAATGAAAGCAAAAGAAAATGAAAAAGAATCATTCACCAAGGTCCTGCTTTTCCTCTCGTGTGGAGTTCAACATCCAGAACTTTGTAAAGGATTTGTCAGTGTGGTTCAAGAATTTTTCTCATGACATAGGCACTTTCTACTGATTCCATTGGGGAACCTTAAGTGCCACTGCCTAGTGATTGCCAGAGTGAGTAATCAAACTCACACATCTGAATGTTCTGCTTGAATAACAGACAGGACTTTCTAATACAAAAGTCAAAGACTGAACAGAGCTTGTTTTTTCTTTTCTTTCCAAGACATGGACTTACTTGATTGTCATTTTTTTCAAATAAAGAAGCTATAGTAACTATTTAGAAAAGCAAATAGGATTTGGAAGTATGGGGCATTTTAGACTAGAATAAGCAAAAAAATTCAGAACCTAGAATATAATTTTAAAAGCCAAATATCATACTCAAGTTATCAGAACATCTATACTGTGTACAGGATTTGGGGTAATAGGAAGAACTATCTGGCTTTGCTTTTCCTTTAACATTTATATTTTTCAATTCTTCTTTGTAGCAGTGAAAATTGTCTTGAATAGTAAGTTATTTTTTAGTTGAATAAATCAGTATAATAATCCTTGTGAAACCCAGTAAGTTACTAATCATATGCGGTTACACTTTTATAAGAAACAAAGATCTCAGATTATTTAAACCTATGCATGATGTATTTCTCCTTTCTATTTCCTTGACATTCCCTTTGCATCCTTCATTTACCTATAGCAACAATTACCTTTTCATTCCAGAAAGCAGCTACATGATTTCAGAAACAAAAAAGCACAAAGTGAAACAACTGTGTTTGAGACTTTAAATTGCCAGCTTCAAAAAGCATTGGGGAAGAAAATGCTATGCTTCCCATTTCTTTTACCAAACAGAGGAAGAACAAAATTTTTTCATGGCTTTTATTTGTTTTTCAAATCATACTGTCCTCAACTTTTAAAAATAATAATCTTCCTTGACACTCATTTAATAATCATGAATGATCTATGACTTTATTATAAAGTACTCATCTAATGATCTATTTCCTTTACCCCAGAGGCCAAGTACAAAGCTAGGGAATTATCTTGGTGATACTTTTAATAACTTCCTGTGGGACTGCAAGCCTCAACCAGAGCAGACTTTGGAAAGGAGTTAATCATGTAATTTTTACAGATTAGACACCACAGGGTTACTAATGAGAAACTTCAGTTTAGTGATAAACTATTTTTTTCCAGGAATATTTTGAGAGGCCTGTAACCTTTGGCTGACACCCAGCAAGGCTATTAGTTTAACCATAGATGCACTATCAAACACACAAGAAGTCAGCACAACTTCTTTTCTGGAAAAATTGAATGTAAGAAGAGTTTTGTTACAAAGAATTCAGGAACAGATGGAAAGGACAAAGGGAATTAAAAGAGAAGACAAACATAAAAATAAAAATTAAAAAAAAAACCCTTATCAACTTCCGTAGGCTGGCCTAACTTCAGCTTCCAATATCTATTCAAGCCTATGCTCAGGATGGAAACCGCAGTTCACGTGGAAATGTCATACTGCCCTCTGTTCCATAAACATGTATCATCCATCACTAAATATTTAGATCTGAATTGTTGGAGCCGAACTCCATGCCAGGGGGAGGGGGATTAATTTCTTTCAAGGTTTTACATGATGGATTTTCCACTGAAGTAAACATCCGAGAAGAGCTCACACTAAAACCAGAAAATATATAAATACAGTTTAAAGTTTAATTAAGTCAACATTATTTAAAGTGGTTGTCATATTTTTATGGCAAATGTTTCATGTTTATTTTGTATGGCTCTTCATAAATAGCCTCTCCTGATCAGACAAAAAGCACAGCTAGATTACAGTCAAAGGTCCTCAACCCAGAAGGAGAATATTTCTGAGTTGGGGATATTGTAACCTTTCTCCATTATCTTTTGTTTTAAAAGCTAGCAAGTTACTAGCCCCTGGAATAATATTTTGTTCAGAAAGTATGTTTGAAAAGCCTTTAAAGTTTCATCCGTGGGACTGTGGGAAGATAATATACCCACATAGAAAGGAACACAGAATAACAAATGAACTAGAGTAACCCAAGTGAAAAAATAAAAAAAAAACAACTTTCAAATTATTGAGTTCTTTTAGTGACAGAAAGCATAAGAAAGGAAATGCCTAAATGAATTTGAGTTGATACTGACTTAGCCTCTTAAAATACTTTCTCTTAAAAAATAAACTATTTAAATACATATAAATCTCTCTCAGTATTCTGGGCACCTGATTTTGGGGTCTTATTAAATGGAAGTTGATGGTCATACACTTATGTATAATGGATACAGTCTTCAAAGAGAAAGAGCATGGGAAAACATAGGCCAGCCTAATTGAGTTTCTCACTGGGACAAATTAACATGCAGTTGTATGTAATATAGACTTTCTTTTTTTAAAATACTTTTTTATTGTGAAACTATCGTACAGAGGGGTTACAATTACATGAGCAAGGTAATGAGTACATTTCTTATCAAGCATTGTTGCCTCCTCCTTTGTTTTTCCCCTACCATCTCTGCCCTCCTATCTCCATAATGACACCCTCTCTCTCTCCCCTCCCTCCCCACTAACATTGTAAAGTTCATTTCTCAACATAGCATCTTGTACATCTCATTGTTGCAATGGGTCCACCTGTATCCCTATTTAACAATTTGTTTTTCTCCCTTCCCCTCCCCGACTTCCTTGTTTCCTTTTAAGTTCCCTCAATCTGTCTGTGAGAGCGCTATATCTTCCTAAAGAAAGCAATTCCTATTTGAAGAAGTCTACAATGAGACTTTTAGAATTTGAATACAGCCTTAAGACTCTAGCCTAAGTGTGCTGTTTTATGAGAAAATAACCAAGGGTAAGGGAAGGTGATTGTCCAAGTTCACATACTAACTGGAGGCAAAGCATGTGTAGAACTCATGTTTCTTCCATTCCGTTTTCCTGTTTCTAAGATAGGTCTCATAATCTGGGTATCTGCAGAAGTTCACACAAAGTGCAAGAGATGGTCTTGAGAAGATAAACCTGTAAAACTGAGAAGATACAGATTTTTCAGAGAGCCAATGATTTGGTGCAAAATCTTAATTACAGAGTGTAAGTTTGATTGTGTGTAAAACCCAGTGGATGGCATCAGTTATCATTGGTATCTGGTCCTTGTTTAAGAAGGTACATGCTAAAGACAAGATGTTTTGCCAAATTACCAAATTAAATAGAATTTTACCTTTTTTCCCCCCACATTGTGTTTCATTAATTTTTTGACAACACTGTGTGTGTGTGTGTGTGTGTGTGTGTGTGTGTGTGGAGAGATAGAGAGAGAAAGAGAGAGAGAGAGATGGTTCTCATTCCTGAAATGAAAATATGTCCCAAATAACAAAGTACATGCTATCACAATGCTTATTATCATTTGGACTAGAGTTGAAAAATGTTGAAAAATATTTTAAACATAGTGAAATTTGACAAGCAAATCACATAGTTTGTCATTCTTTTCTACTGAGAAAATGTCTCTTTACATGTTCAAACTTCACATATTTAAAGCATCTGTTGTGAATAATTTATTGCAATTCAAAAGAATTAGAAAGGAGCATTTCGTTAGAGAAGCATGCTTAAAACAACATTTCAATGAAGATTAAAGGAATAACAGTATAAAATCCTTGTGTCTTTATAGTGATATTTCTCTACAAAGGAATGTCAATATAAAAATTTAAGAATATGTCAAACACCTAAATTACTACCAATAATTGCTACTTATCAGCTCTCTATACATCTCTTGATTTTATTTAGTTTTTCTCAGCCTGAATGTGAAGTTAATTTAGTTGCAGATTATTTTATCTCAGATTTCTACATAGTTCTCTCTGTCACAAAGTGAGAAATTACTGTATTTTTACACAAATCTATTGGTCTGCTAACTCATTTACCTGAAGGTGACATGCTTTAGAAATAGACATGATTATAGGGAAGAAAACTTCAGATTAAAATTATGACCATTTTCATATATATATAAGGTACTTTGGTCATGTTTATTCCGTAGGCTCTTTGTACAACTAATATATAAATTTTAAAAAAGTGAATAAAAGTCGTTATTACCTGACATAAAAGCTTATGCAAAATGCAGATGAATTACTAAAATCTTGTATTCAAGATACTATCCCTAGTTTAATTACAATCTCAAAAGAGATTATCAAAAGAGCTGTTGGAAGACCCATTTAAACTCAATTAAAACAAAAATGGTGAAGTACAGCTTCTACTTATTTACTAGATCCTATGATATTTATCTCACATAAAAATTATTTCATGGACTAATTCTATTATTTAACTGTACTTTAGTAATTTTTACCATCTCCTGACTTTGAGTAATATACCTGTATAACCTGCAGCTCCATATATCTACTTTGAAGAGATTATCATTTAGTTGCTACCTTCATAGATGTAGGAGAAATAAATTCAAGTAAATTTGTATATATGTACTATATGGGTGATCCCCACAGGTAGATTCTTAAAGGTATTTATTGAAAAAGTGATGGGTTACAGTTACATAAGTTAAATAATGAGTGCATTCCTTTTGGAACAGTGTCAACTCTCCCCTCATTTTCTCCAGTTTTTTTCCTCTTAATCCCCTCCCCCACTCAAGTTGTATATAGTTCATTTTCAGCATAGTCTCTATCAGTATGTATATATATGTGTGTGTGTGTATGTATGTGTATATATATATATATATATCACCCTTTGTCCCACTGCTTCTGTGACCCCCCATCCTCCCCCAAACAGATAAACTTACATACAAGACAAAAGATACAAAAAACAAAAACAGTGACAAAGAAGAAAAATATCAAAAAACAATAATAACAAAAAAAACCTCATTTCGATTTCTTGGAGTTTATTTTGATAAACATCATTTTGTATGTTTATATGCACATAGCTATTGAGCCTTTATGATCCTCTCCTAAGAATATTTTCCTTTGGTCTCACTGTGTAAGTCTCTACAGACCTGTATAATTATCATGTCCAAGTGTATTTTTCTGTCTTTTACAATCATCAGTGTGTTTACTTATAGATTTATAGGCACATTCTAGTTACAACAAATGAGGGAAACCATGTAACCTATGTATCTCTGGGTCTGGCTTACTTCACTTAATATAATTGTTTCCAAGTCTTTCCATTTCCTTACAAATGAGGCAATGCCATTCTTTCTAATGGAAGTGTAAAATTCCATTGTGTATATCTACCACATTTTCTAGATACATTGGCCCATTGAAGTGCATCAGGGTTGATTCCTTATCTTGGATATGGTAAACAATGTTGCAATGAACATGGTTGTGCTACTAGCGTAACAAATAATGAAACTAAAATGGAAAACAAAAGTCCTCTTCCAAGAAAAGCCCAGGACCAGATAGATTTATTTCCAGATTATATAAGGCCTTCAAAGGAGAACTCATATCCAATACTCCTCAAATTCTTCAAAGAAATAGAAAGGTAGAGATCACCCCCAAATTCATCCCCAAAACAGATATGGACTCATCAAAGAAAGAGAACTATAGCCCCATTTCCTTGACAACTATCATCAATGCAAAATTTCTCAATAATATTCTAGTCAACCAAATTCAACAACTAACCAAAAAAAAATCATACACTATGATCAAATGGTATTCATTCTAGTTCAATATACATAGCAATTCAACATATAAACAGAAACACGGACAAGAACCACATTATCATCTCAATAGATGCAGAAAAGACATTTGACAAGATTCAACATGCCTTTTTGATAAAAAGCTTCGGAGAAGTTAGGAATCCATGAAACATTCCTCAATATAATAAAGGCTGTACATGTAGGTGTTTTAATTGAGACGAGGGAAGTATCACCCATAAAATTCTACTTTCTTTCCCATTGTGTGGAAAAGCTTTCTTCGATCACACCTAACCTCATCCAACTAGCCTTCAGGAGAAAGGTTCCCCATGCTCATAACTTGGTGACCTACAAAACATGCGAGTATATGTTAATTCATTAACGGACTCTCAAGGGAAGCAGGTATGCAGCTAGTATTTCCAACCCATTTATTTTGTTTAAACATTTCCTCTAACAGAGTTATTTATACATGATGTAGGGGAACTAGAGTGGGTGCTAAAGGTAGGGCCAGATAAAAATCTTTCTAGATGTAACTTACAGGTAGTAAATCTTGGGCTTTTATCAAGAAAAGCCTTCAGCAAGCAGAATGTCCAAGTGGAAGTAAAGTCTTTCAAAACAAAACATGCTACATAATGAAGAATCACTCTTAAGCTTTAATTAGTTTCCCAAATGTTTATCATTAATACATTAATTGATTCCATAATTACCTGTTACATCCTGAGAAAGTTCATAAGATGTGATGAAATGTAGCTTTCCTATCTTCAACCCTGACATGAAAGATTGGTGTAGGATTCTTCATGAGCCTCCCCATCATATATAAATATGTAGATTCACATTAAATTTATATATTACTTTTAAAACAAGTTATATTATATTTGCAATTTATATGGGCATGACATTTCAGGCCTTTGGACCTTACTGAGTCTGATGACTAAATGAATGAAATTAAGTTCACTATACCTAATTAATCTAGGAACATCATCAGTTTCCTAAGTTCATCCATTCTAATTAAAAGGTAGGATTTTTCATTTGAGATGAAATAGATGAGCCTCAAAGGAGACTCCATTCTTTCTTTTACTAGAAGACCTCACAGGAATGTTCAGGGAAGAGTCTGAAAACAGATACAAATAAGGCTGTTATTTGATCTAGTAACTATAAACTAGTAACTATCTTTCCTGTTTTCAAGGAGCAGAGAAATTAATTTCACATATGTTCTATATAAACTATAAATCATATAAACTTCATCATATTTAAGTGCAAGTATCAGCAAAAATCCACTACATTCTCCTGATAAAACATCTCTTAAGTTAGTTGTGTTTTGATATACTCTAAATTTGGTATATAACTTCTATTTAACTTTTATTATTAACAAGCTCATATCCCACAGGATAATAAGGCCCAAAGCCTTCATACTGAAATCTTGGTGATGTGCAATGCTACATATTGTTTAACTAAAAAGCAAGCAAATGTATTTTAATAGCTACAAGTGGGCGATGTAAAAATGGAAACTGGGTGTAAGGATTATGAAACAAGAAAGCTTTCATTTCATCATAGATTGAAAAACTGAGTAAATAACTTCAGATCCTAATCATTATGATCATGAAAGTAGAATGGAGTAAATGCAAAGCAGAGTTTTATTGAAAAAAGTGTATACATTTAACTTGAGAGAGCAAGAACATTTTACACTTCTGCCACCAAGTTCAAAAATGAGAAAAAGCAGAGTAACCCGCTAACAGTCAGAAACATGCATATGATTTGATGGCCAAACTCCCCAATGAAACAAATTCCTAGAAAACACCCCCATTTCACCTCAGAGCTGGTAGCACATCAGCCACAGAAGTTTTAACAGCAGCAGCTACAATGGCTAAAACCAAAATTATATACAACATAGAGATGAAAGTATAAATAGTAGACAGATTCATCTATAGTAAGTTCTCCCTAGTCATTTATTGAATAGATTGAATGTTAACTAGCTGTTTTCCATGATAAAATCATTAACTCAAAGATAAGAACTATTAAGAACCTACCAGTGCTTGGTAGAACATGCACTTCTCTCTCATTCTTCAACAATTCCTGGGGGAGTTTTATCATTTCTGTTCTGAGGATGAAGAAAGCAATGCCCAGAGTGAGAAGTAACTTTCCCAAGACCAGGCATTTAATAAGTGGTCAAGCTGTTACATGAACTCAGGCTGATCTGATATATGATCACATTTGTTCCATTGCACCAATGCCATAAACACTAAAACCATGATATAAAACATGATTTTAAAGGAAATACTGAGCTTTCAAAAAATTGGAGCTCTAGTTTTCCTCCCTTATGGAACCAAACTGTAGCTTGCATTGTGTGAAGCAGTTTATTAACTGAACCCAGAATTTCACAAAGGAGGTGCCAAGGCAGAGATACTGGTAGGAAGATTTTGAAGAAAGAGCTGTGGTAGATTGGGAACAAAAAATAGCCACCGACTCCTCTCATCCATGCATCACACCCTTTGAAAAGGGATTTTGTAACTATGACCATCAAGAAATGAAGTCTATTTCTTTAATCTGTTAAAGCTGGTCTCGACCAGATGACTTGGTTTGGCCAATCAGTATGGTAAACACAATGGACCAGAGCTGTGTGCTTTTGGTGAGAAACATTACCATCACACTTGAGGAAGTCCAGTCTAGCCTATGGGACAGGCTTCTTCCAAGGAGGCTCAATGCACTGTGACCTACAGCCTGACTTCTAGCTGGGCACCGAAACTTCCCGCCTCAACCGTCGTCCCAGTGGACTACAGTGAGCCCATGTGAGATCAGGGCAGCTGCCTAGCTGGAGGCCAAATTCCTGACCTGCAGATTCATGAGCTAAATGTTTTGTTTCTTTGAACCGCACACATGCAAGGTATTGTGAGCATTGAGAATGCTACTTCTACATGAATTTAACTCATGCACAGACTCCAGTGGTGACAATGAGATTGCATGTCCATCTCTTTGTGATCAGGTTGGGCAGGTAGAGGGCTGAATTCTGGACTAATGGAATCGTAGTTTTGTTAGAATCCTGCTTCTGGACCTGGGAGAGGTTTGGCTCAGACGTTGTTTCCTCAGGGTGTCTACAGCCAACACAGTGGTACATATTCACTGGCTCCATTATGACTCAGGTTCCTTCACTTCCTCAGCCAAGGAGTATTGCTCATTACAGTTAATGACTGATGTGGGATAAAGATGACTACGGTAACATTGCATTAGAAAACATTTTCTTCAAATTCAGCTTTTCTTCTAATTCTAAGCAGACTATTTTTGGACTCCTAAATGCATGAAAGGCCTGTGCCTTGGGCAGCTAGTGAACAAATCAGCCTAGTCAGACATTATGAAGGTAGGAACTTCTTTGCATCTTTTCTCTTTCCAAATCTTTAGAACTCCATTTTATAACCAGTTGAGATGTGTGTGTGTGCGTGTGCGTGCACACACATGCACGTGCGTACATGTGTGATCTCTGCAGCCCGATCTACATCCACATCTCACAACTTAGGAACTTTCTGTAGACAGCTAGAACTAGAGAGATTGCAGAGGACATAACCATTCATATCCTACAGTGACCAGCAAAAGAAAAAAAAAGAAAAAGAAACCCAACACTGGGGAATCTTCAATATAAACATTAATAGTTTCCCACATCTTTGTTTAGAGAATAGCCCAAGGATTTCTAAACTTTTAGATTGTATTCATTCCAGAACTGTTTCACTTATAGCCACATAAATCTTCATCTTTTAGAAGTTCTATGATTAAGACCCTGGAAACTAGAGTCACAGAGAATTCACAGGTGATTTGTATAAAGCAAATCTGATTTGGGTCATTCAGGAAATATGGCATTTTGCTACAGTAGGCTGAGCCTGGCTCTTAAAGCAGTTACAAGAGGATATAGACTCCGCAAAGAAACATGGACAAAAGGAGTTGGGTAAAAAGAAAACTATTTGGTCCCAAATGGGATTTTTTTTATTCAGCAATTTTTTAAGTTATTCTTTTCCTTGGTGGACCTTTCCACTATTTACCACTGACATCAATTGCACGGTCACTTTCGCATCAAACACACTTTCTTTTTAATTTGTGATACTGGGGTTTGCTTGAACTCTGGGCCATGCTCTTACTAAGCAGACACTTATTCCATTGAGCCATGCCTCCATCCCTGCTGGTTATTTGTGAGAGAGATCTTACTTCTAAGTATGTGTATGTTAAGATTCCTGGCACAGGAAGTGGCGCTGTAGCTCAAGTGGTAGAGCACTAGCCTTGAGCTGAAGAGCTGAGGGACAATGCCCAGGCCCAGAGTTCAAGCCCCATGACTGACCAAAAAAAAAAAAGCCACATCTTGGGCTGGGAAGGTGGCTCAGTGGTAGAGTGCTTGCCTTGCATGCCTGAGGCACTGGGTTTGATTCCTCAGCACCACATAAGCAAAAAGAAAAAAGCCGGAAGTGGC
>NW_012267313.1:6743561-6748476 GCF_000151885.1 Dipodomys ordii | reverse complement strand
AAAAGAAAAAAGCCGGAAGTGGCACTGTGGCTCAAGCGGTAGAGTGCTAGCCTTGAGCTGAAGAGCTGAGGGACAGCACCCAGGCCCAGAGTTCAGGCCCCACAACTGGACCCAAAAAAAAAAAAAGATTCCTGGCGCAGCTAGAAAAAACAGGTGTGTGTCACAATCCTGAGACAGGATCTCACAAATTTTCTACCCTGTTGGCCTCAAGATCCAATCCTTCCAATCACAGACTCTTCAAATAGTTAGAATTACAAATGTGAGCCACCTGCACTAGGCTGGTGTTTGAACTCAGGACCTCCTTGCTAGCCAGGTGCTTTATCACTTGAGCCATGCCTCCAGCCCTAGATCACAGATGTTTAAAGTTCAGGTTCTGAAGTGAGACTTCCTTTGTTCAAATCTCATCCATACCACTAAGAGATTATAAAAATTTTACAAGTTTCTGTGACACCTCTTAAGATCTAATAGCCTCATCTAGAAAATGTAGATGATGTTAGCATATTTTACTGGAATATTATGAGCACTAAATGAATTACTACAGAGATTTTATTTAATATAAATAACATTTTACATAGTTTAGATTTATATCTTCTCCTTCTTTCTTGCCTTCCTTCCTTCTTTCCTTCCTTCCTTCCTTCCTTCCTTCCTTCCTTCCTTCCTTCCTTCCTTCCTTCCTTCCTTCCTCTATGCTTTTCTTTGCTATTCTTTTTTTGTTTGTTTGGAATTAAATTTTCTTCTATCCTCTTCTATTGCTTTCATATTTACTAACAACTCATGAAGTCCAGCCACAGTGAAGGTCCGGCTCTGAGGAGCTACACAAACAAATGGCTCTTCTGGAAGGTCATGTTGATGTGACATTTAGAGATGGAATAAACAGTTGAACTAAGGCAGTGAGTATGCTCAGGAATTGGACTACAATGAATAATAATAATAATAATACTTCCAAATTCCAAGGCAGGGTGGGACATTTCAAGGTATTGTTTCTGACTCCAAGTTACTTATTCAAGTTCCAGGGTAGTCTCCTTATTGTCAATATCATCAGATAGACAATATTACAACTTGGTTATGAGCTTCTGTTTTCTGTTGGAAAAAAGGAGATCTGGCCTATATTTTGGAAGCACACGCTTTAACCTCAAAGGAAGATTTGTGTGAAAATCTGCTTTATATGCTTCTCTTTCTTCCATTATTTTGAAATGATGAAAATGGAAATACAACATCACTGGCCTTTATGCAAATATTTGATTACTTGTGGGCATTAATATAGTTCAGTCTGCATTTGTTTATTTGCCGTCTTAAGAATGTCTAAGGGAAAGTGCAGGAGTATATGTGTGTGTGTGTGTGTGTGTGTGTGTGTGTGTGTGTGTGTGAGTGTGTGTGTGTGTGTATTTGCTGGATAGAGAAGCCACAAAGGCAATGAAAAAACACTTAGTTTTCTTTATGGAAGTAGTCAGACTCGGATTTGGCATTAAAGAAATTAAAGGTTTGCTTGAATTGAAATGATTAGAGAAAGCTTGGGGTAAGCCTTTTAGTTTTAGTTTTTCTGTTTGATTTTGATTGGATTTGGTCATTAAGATGCCCGATACACATATACAATGGAGAATTTTTCCCCCATAAAGAACATGCCGGGCACCAGTGGCCTATACTCCTAGCTACTCGGGTCTGAGATCTGAGAATCATGATTTGAAGCCAACCTGAAAGGAAAGTCTGTGAGACTCTTATTTCCAATTGACCACCAGAAAACCAGAAATGGCTCTGTAGCTCAAAGTGGTAGAGCACTAGCCCTGAGCAAAAAAGCTCAGGGACAATACTCAGGCCCTGAGTTCAAGCTTTATGATCAAGAACAACAGCTAAGAACAAAGTTATGCCATTTTCATGGCAATGTGTAAACTAGAGATCATCTATTACATGAAATAAGCCAGACTTAGATAAATATTGAATGTGTGTTTTCTCTTATACGCAGAATCTAGATGTTTAAAAAAACATGAATATTTATAGGAGGGACTATTTAGGGAGAGAATAGTATGAGATGGGAGGTGAGGATAAAAGAACAAGATTGAAGCATATTATATTGTATATATGAAAATGTCAAAATGAATTCCATATAAAAATTTTGGAGAGAGGATAAAAAAGAATAGTAAAGGAAGCTAACACAATCAAAGTACATTACATACAAGTACAAAAGCATGAAAATGATACTATTCACTTTGTATCATCAATATACACCAATACAAAGAGGCCCTTACATGATGTTAGGTGGTGTACTGTTGTATACCCAGTAAAGACATAGTAACCATTGAGGGATGAACGAATAAATCAAGAAATAAATTCATTATTATAACTGGTGGGTTATATAAGATTGAATTACCTGGATACCTTTTCTGGAGGAAGCCACCATCAAGGAAATTGGAATAAACAGAAGTGACACAATGAAATACTAGGATAAAAATACTTAAAGGATAAACTAATCTGTAGTTATAAATGTAGAAGTTAAATTCTAGTTACCATTAATCTAATGACAGTGGAAAACCATCTGCAAGACTACTTTCTGTGGCAATTAGTTGAGAAAAAGGAGTAATGTACGTATGGCTTGGTATTTTATTTTACATTGTATTTCATCACAATGCTGGTGACAGAACCCAGAGACCTGTATACAATACAGGGATGTACATACTCAGGGATGGAGCTGGACTGAATATCTACCACAAAGAAAAAGTTATGAATAGAAGCAGAACATAAAGAAGCATTGAGAAAGTAAAGATAATTCTATAGCTGAAATATTCACTTGCTCTCTACAACCACATCTCCCTCAGGATCAGGAGCTTTAGACTAAGAACATGAAACAGACTTTAACATGCTTGCATATTTCAATATGCAAAACTGATAAAATATCAATTTGTACCAACTAGTAAAGAGATGTTAAACAAACTTGGGGGAAACGACTACTGTTCAGGAAGTACACATATGCTTAGCTTTGTGTTCAATGATTCAAAGAATTATGAAGTTTGAACCTGGGTTTCACAGAACTTCTTCTGTGAAGAAGAAAGAAGCTGCTTGTTGATTCAAAGGTGTGAGGAATCTAAAACATTCCAGGCAGTGTCCCAACTTCACGAAATCATTGTTGTGTCTCCTAGGGGAACCATGCCTTGCTCTGGAAAGCAACACCGATTTTGTTAGTGGATCACTAGGAATAATAATGAATAGATCCATTGCTATGCATTATCCTTGATTCTTGGTCTTGTGAATCTTGGGAGATAAAAGAGGATACATATCAGTGCTAATTTAGAGCACATAAAGCCAGCCTTCCACCACAACCCTAGCTGGTATTATAACTGTGTCTTCAAATGGCTATTCACTATCTATCAACTTAAGGATGTCACTGAACATGATAAGAGAAGTGGATTCTTGGTGCCTGGGACTATTGCTGCCACTTATTTGCAATGCCTTATGCAATATGATGAGGATGGATAAGACATTATGTAAGTCCATCTGCTACCAAGTGGCAGAGGAGCACTACATGCAGAGAAGGCAAGTTGATATACAAGGTATATATCCATTCCAATAAGAACCAAGTGCTATACTATAAGCGGTCTCGTGTAATCAACCTGCCACCAGGTAGTGGGATGATTATCCTGAGGAATAATTATACACTGGAAATAAAGTGTGGATCTCTACAGACTGAACATTCAACAATGGCTGTAACCAAGCCAGCTGTGTTGAGGAGTTTAATCTATATTGCTGACCCCATGCATGAGCTCTGTTCCCCACATATGGCAAGTTTATTCATAAGCCTCTTGAATGATGACAGGAGGGGCTAGAGAAAAAAATATATATATTGATTGGTTTACACAGGAGTAACCAATCAGTGTAAGATTATTAAAATTCTACAGTGCTGAGGTCAACTTCTGATGGGTAATCATGAGACACAACTGTGTTCACATTCTTTCTACCTTGAGGAGGTCTATCCACATGACTTCTTCCCCAGACCTTCATGTCACCAATTTTCCAGTTGTTTACCTTGGCTATCCAGACAAACCTACGGCAATTTTTTCTCCCATCCATAATGAACAAACAGGTGTACGCCCTGATGTTCCACACTTTGGGCATGCTCCAATAAGGGACAACAGTACTATACTTGCTCCCTTCTAGGCAATACCTGCCAGCTATAGCTTGAATGCTAGTATCCAATCCAATCTACCATGATGTTTAAATGTAATCTTTTATGCACTAATAGGAAGATATGTGGCCTTTGGTAAGTGGTTAAGCCATGAGGATTCTGCTCCTATGACAGGAACTGGCTTGAATGAAAGTGCTCTCTTGCTCTTAGTCCTTCCTACCCTCAGAGGCTACAACCTCTTCCTCTTTGGAAGATACAGTAAAATTCCATCTTAGTGTTCTTCCCAGGTACCAAATATGCTAAGATCTTAATCTTGGATTTCTTAGCCTCTAAAATTGTAAGAAATAAATTCCTGCTCAGCATTCAACCGAACAGAAATTGTAATTTAAAAAATTACCCAACTTGTTGGGTGCTGGTGGCTCATACCTATAATCCTAGCTACTTAGGTGGCTGAGATCTGAGGATCATGATTCAAAGCCAGCCCGGGCAAGAAAGACCAGGAGACTCTTATCTCCAATTAACCACCAACAAACCAGAAGTGGCGCTGTGGCTCAAATGTAGAGTGCTAGTCTTGAGCTGAAGAGCTCAGGGATAGCAGTCAGGCCCAGAGTTCAAACTCCATGACTGACAAAAAAAAATTACCCATCTTGGTTCTTTTGTTATAGTAACACAAATGAATGAAGACATTGTCTGGTATACAGAGCCATGTGTAAATCAGGTCCTAAATTTTCTCTTCTTCTTTAATTGGTCAGAGAGAACTTCCTGTGAAGGCATATATATATATATATATATATATATATA
>NW_012267313.1:6733662-6740201 GCF_000151885.1 Dipodomys ordii | reverse complement strand
CTCCACTTCCGGCTTTTTTCTTTTTGCTTATGTGGTGCTGAGGAATCGAACCCAGGGCCTCAGGCATGCAAGGCAAGCGCTCTACCACTGAGCCACCTGCCCAGCCCTTAAGTACCTTATTTTCTTACCACTTCAGAGTACCATTATTCCATTGCCTTGAAGGATCTCAGTTTGATGGTAATTCTACTGTAATTTCTAGCCTGTAGACAAGAGAAAGCAGATACTGGAGCTCTCTTTGTGAATTTATGCCTACAGTCACAGTGAAAGGCATGCTCCTTCAGAATAAGGGATTGGCTTCCTCATGGCAAATTACGGTAAATCACATTCTCCCTACATCACTGGACATATTTTTCTGTCATGTACCAAGAGAGTATGGGCATTCTAACTTCATTTTTTTGCTTATCTTTGTTTTCCTCATATTCGATTTTGTTTGACATCGACTACCATGGCAGGTAATAAATACATCTTGATAAAAATTCTCTCCACATTCATATACCAATATAGTAATGCCAATCAATGCAAAAATCCCACCAGAAGATCCAAGAGTGTTGTGTTACCCAGCATGTGTGGGGGGAAAAAAGGGTGGCGGTAAGGAGGATAACATTTTAAAATGTGGCTCTCAGTGAGAAAGTAAGGGAAATAAAAATTAAACCAGACAGTCCACCACAGAAAAGAATTTTAAATGAGGGTAAGTAAAGTGCAGTGAAAAAAAAATCCACAAAATAACTATAAACTTCTAAAACAACTAATAATAAATAAATGCTATCTGAATTGCACTGACAGGTTTTAATGGGCCATATATAATTTATTTGTGTCTTGATGAGGTTGTAATTTTCTCTAAAGTCCATATCCAAAATCTTTTTCTTCATAATGAAGATAAAGTAGCACACATACCAAAAATCATCTGAACGATGCTATAATTTAATCCAAAAAGATAGCAAAGGCCCGTGTCCACTCGGGACATTTGTATTTTATTGCATGACATGCATGACAACAAAAAGTTGGCTATGGAACAGGAGCTTATCCCCTAAGCAGCCAAGATATTTGCTAAAATGTTTGTGTTTTGGGTCCTAATCATGTTGTAATCTTTTGGGACCATTTCAATAACAATAATTGCCACCATTAATAATATCTAACTGAAAATGAAAACTCATAACAGTGCTGCACAATGAGGCTCTATAGGAACTTGATGGAGCAATGTACTTTGTGATTTGCTGGTTTTCAGGCAAAAAAAAGTTAATTCTCCAAATATATTGCCTAAACAATTCGTGGGTGGTATTGAAGGTTCTGGTCAACAGGGATAGCATCTGAGTTTTAAAAGCAACTCTTGTTTCATGGAAGGGAATGGGAAGTTATAAGAGATGAGAAGAAAGCTTAGTGTGTGCATTTTCATTTCTAGAGAATGGGCCCATTTATGGTTACTTGAGTGTTAACAGATGCACAAAACTCCCTGTAGAATTCATAATTTCCAAGATGATTTGTGGTATCTTATTTGTATAAATTCTACTTTCATCTTTTATTCTTCAAGTTTTGTGCAAGTAACCTAATCTATGAAGTCTGAAGCCTTTTAAGTATGCCAAGATAAATGATGTTTCTCTTATCTTTTACTTGGAAACATGTTGGTATGCTGATTAACTGAGTATAATTGTTTTATTTAAAAAGTAATTTGAGAGCTACTTTTTCCCCCACACACATTTGACTTCTAGGGACACATATTGTCAGGTGCCAGTCACATATGAATTTTTGCATTGAAGAGACAGATGGCTAAATAAGTGAAGGTAGCATAATATGACAGAGGTTTGTACAAAGCACAGTGATTGAGGAAGAAAATAGTAAAAAGACTGTTAAATGTGGTTGCTTTCATCTTGAATGAGAGACATACCTTCTTGACTAAAGGGTCAAGAAGAAGCCACACGGGAAATCCCAGTGAAGGGGAGCTGGGCACAGTAGCTGGAAAGGTGCGGTGGATGACAGTGCTGCATCTCTGCAGGGAGTTGGGCCTGGAGTCTTCACAGGCTAGAGCTCTCTGAGAAGGTATGAACAGAATGTGGAGCACACTGCCAAACTACAGGATGGGTCAAAGGGAGCTGGACTCAGATTTGGAAATGAGGAGAAAAAGCGCAGCTGCTCCCCAGACTTTCCAGTTGAGGATGAGGAGTTACTGTGTAAATGAACTGGCATTTCCTGGGCTGGTCTGAACTGAAATTCTGTGTTCTCCAACTCCCAAGTGTTTTCATTGTTCTTAAACTTTCAAATCTACATAAACCTTGTGTCTGCACCTCCTACATCTAGCTGCTAGTGGGCCCTAATTTTACTATTATTGAACATTTCTCTGCAGTTCTTAGTCTTATTTGTTGTCCTCTTGCTCTGCACAATTCTTGTATGATTCTGGATTATAGTCCAGAAATAAAGGAAGAAAATTCAATTTTATTGATGATATCTATCTATCTAAGTATCTAACTATATACCTACCTGTCCATCTATCTATCTGTATATTTCATTCTCCAAACAACAATGTAGATCTTATCCTCACCATTTTCCCATTAGCAATGATGAAATGGGAGTGCAGAGAGATTAAGCAACCCATTGCAAGCAAGTGGCAAGAGAAGAGTCCCAAAACAGGCATGTTGGAAAGGCATGGAAAAGAACTCTCACTGCTTCATAATCCTGTAATCAGGATAGTATTGATTATTCATCTCTAATATCTTGAAGAGGGTCCATCCAGTTAGCAATGTATTTTTGTGGGGGAGGTTCTCACTTTGCATGCAGCACATGGCTATCAAGGGCTGGGGTAGAAATGAAAATTAAAGAGAAGAGAGCCTCTTTCATCTAGCAGATTAAAATACAAATAATGTAGATAGATACTTGTATAATAACTTGCACAGTTACCAAAGGTGAACCTTGGCCATAGGCATTGAACAAGAAGAACGCATGGTCAGGTAAGGCTACCTTTCATACATACTGTATTTATAGTTGTTTATGGCTTTTTTTCTCTATATATCTTTTCCTCCCTCAATGTCTCTTTTTTCCCTCTTTGGTCAGAATATCTTCTCAACTTTTAAAAAATATTTTTTCAGTATCTTTAAGTAGCTGTAAGAGGAGTTGCCATTCCATAGAACAGTTTATGGATACAGTACATCTTGATCAATGTCACCCCTTTCCACAGTCTCACCCACCTCTCCCAGCCCAGCCCTTCCTTCACCTTTCTTAATTTTGTAAGATATGTGCTGAATTTTTGTTTTTGCTATTTAACAAAGCAGTTTCTGTATAGAGTGTATCTTGATCGGTGTCCCCCCTTCAGACTTTGCCCTCCCCTTGGACTCACCCCTTCTCTTATTTTTCCTAATTTTGTGGTATATACAATGAATTCTTAACTGCATTCTTCCCCTGCCTCTTCCCCTCTTCCATCTGCCCCTCACCCTTTGGCCCCCCCCTCTTTTAAATACCCATTTCCTGGTACTTGTTTTGTTGAGTTTTGTGGACAAACTAAATCAATGTCTTTTTGAAAAGTTTTCCATGTTCGTTTCTTCCATAAAATCTTTCCCCACAATGTCATCCCAAATTCAACTTTCTTTTTTATGGTTCCACTTGAATTCATTTTATGAGGCCATTGATTATCTCAGTCCTGGTTTACAATTTGGTTTGGACTGTTACTCCTTTTTTGTAATCTGCAGAAAGTCATCATTCTTGTCAAAGTCAACGATAGAATGCTACCATCAGATAAAAAGTAGCATATGAGCTTTGAAACAGAGAGGCAGGGTGTCCACACACTTCTCTTTCTTTAGAAATGCTGGACACTTACTCTGACACACAGACTAGGGGTCTAGGGTGAACATTTGAGGCTCACTCTCCCAAGTCTTGTCTCCTGGAGCCATCACAATATCTTCTCTTTTATACTAAGAAAACCCTGTTGGGCATGAAAACTCCCTTCTTGTCCATCTCAGAGATTAGGGATTTGTCACCATTGGATGATGAGGCAGGGGTCACTGACGGCCACGCTATCTCTATCAGTCATCCTGTGACATCCATGGAGGGTAAAAAATGGTTTCTTTACTGAGAATGATGCTCAGATAGGTCCAATTGTGTGTTTCAGTAAGACTGTAGCCTTTGACTTAAAAGGAGGAGGACTCCCTAAAAGTTAATCATATTGAGTTTGGATGGTTATCAGTTATTCTTTATGTGACCACATGGACTCAAGACACATTCCAGACTTTTGTAAATTAGGCAATAGTGATATGCTCCATTTTCTGAGAAGATGAATATTACAAAGCAGGGATACCACCCAGATCACTGGTGATAAAAAATATGGGGACAGTATGGCTTTAGCTCTGTAGTCTGCAGGAGCCAGTCACTAGGGTGAGGATAGACTGAATCTACAACTTAAGGAACTTGAGTCTGTCTGAAGTTCTATGAAGATGTGTATGAGAGTCTCAGAGTCTAGAACTTCCCGTATTTCAGATCAACACATGTATTTAGAAAACTAGTATTTGAGATGGCTTCTATACTTCAATCCTTGGAACTTATTTGACTAGAAATAGCCCAGGGATCATAATGAACTTACATGTTTTTTTTAGTTTTTTTTCCCCAGCTTTCTTTTTTTCTAGAGCATTTATCAAAACATCTTGGCAATTTGGACTACCAGAATTAGCTACTGATGTCTTAATTCATACTGGAAATATTGATGATATATCTCTTGTGCCACTTAGAAGCTTGGTGGTATTCATTGTGGTTAATTTTTCAAGAAGACTAGAATACAGCCCTTTGAACTGGCAACTTTTGGGCCAGTAGTTCTC
This sequence comes from Dipodomys ordii, assembly GCF_000151885.1. Lineage (NCBI taxonomy): Eukaryota > Metazoa > Chordata > Mammalia > Rodentia > Heteromyidae > Dipodomys > Dipodomys ordii. The sequence goes on along the minus strand of NW_012267313.1, from coordinate 6,735,408 downwards.
TGATTGTGAAATACATAAGAATCACTTGACAAGATCATTAAAACATGAATTGCTGGGCTTTAGTCCAAGAAATTCTATTTGAATATGTCTGTGGCAAGTCCTAAGAATCTTCATTTCCAGTAAGTTCCCAGGCGACACCAATGCTGCTGGTCAAGTGGCCGTATCTTGTGACCTGTGCTCTGAAATCATTGTGATCATTGTGTGTGTGTGTGTGTGTGTGTGTGTACGTGTGTGAGAGTGTGTGTTTTAATCTTTTTGTGTTGAAGATCAAAGGAGACTTGAGAACTTGAGGAGAGACTGCAGATAGGTCTTAACAGAAAAGTTAAGACATAACTATCCCTGCCTTGGAGTGGGGTGGGGGTGAGATGGTGTGTCCCAGCCTTGGCAGCCTTCAGTCTTCATGTCTCATGTTGGTCTACAACCACCACACTTTCGCCACTCCTACAAGAAGCCATCTCTAGTTAGACTGGACCCCAGAGATGAAATAGAATTTCATTCTGCCAGAAAATACAATTTATTTACAATAGTCTCTTCCTTTACCAATTCTAAAGTCAGTTCTAATTTTTATAAATGAACAGCCTAAAATTTGAAAGCTACATGGGTGGAGAAGCCAGGCATGGCTTGATCAGTTTCTAGCAACTGCCACCTTGCACAGGATATAGATTCTAGTTTTCTTAAGAAGACACAAGCAAGGCCCTAAGTTCCCTCATCACCTACTCTTTTTCTGTCCATGCTGCTTCTTGCCTGCTGAGACCTAAGAGGCCTCATTGGAGTTCTTGCGGTAGACCTACCACCAACCCCACCTGTTAGAAGAGTTTCTGCCAAAGGTCCATCCACAGCCTAGCTCTGTAGGCTTCCCCTTCACTTCAGTCCTCTGTCTTTATGTTTTGTTTACAGTGAGTACACAGTTCTCACATAATAAATGCTGACTCACAATCTGACCAATGTCCACAGTTACACAACGGTGGGTTTTTTTCCTGTAGTTTGAATACTGTAATTGATTTTAGAAATGTCTTGTGCAACAAAAATTGTAAGAGGCAAAAGGTTTTCGTTCCGTTTGTCAAATCAAAAGGACAAAAATTACAGCTCTCATGGTACTATAGTAGTGTTGGTAACTAACATTTCCAATACAACAAATGAACACGATGTTTGCCTATACCTGGATAATAAAACTAGACATGCATTTTTGTGATTTTTTTGGGAACTACTTACCATATCAACACATTATTCTCAAAACAATCAAAAAGTAACTACAGTAACAAAACAACCCCTCATTCTAAGTTCCTTGTCAGGCATCACACTACGTAGATGAACTATATTTTGTTTATTAGTTAACCATCCCCTAGTACTCAGCTTTATAATTATGCCTCTTACTTCTATAATTATGCCATATTCATTTAATAGTGTTGTTTTGCTCAACTGTTCAGTTCATCTTTATTAGCTTTAAGATTAGTTCTTAAAGGAACTACTAGGAACTAGGAAGTAGTAATGGGAGACAGACAGACAGACAGACAGACAGAAAGACCAAGATATAGAGAGAGAGGAAAGAGACAGAGGGGCCTGAGAGAGAGAACGAGAAAGAGAGAGAGGAGAGAGAGACAGAGAGAGGAGAGAAAGGCAGAAAGAGAGACAGAGAGAGAAGAGAGAGAGAGAGGAAGAAGAAGAAGAAGAAGAAGAAGAAGAAGAAGAAGAAGAAGAAGAAGAAGAAGAAGAAGAAGAAGAAGAAGAAGAAGAAGAAGAAGAAGA